>NW_026586550.1:10335429-10350587 GCF_907164565.1 Psammomys obesus
TTATTTATTTATTTATTTATTTATTTATTTATTTATTTATTTATTTAATGTAGGTGAGTGCTCTATCTGCATGTACACCTGCATGCCAGAAGAGGATATCAGATCCCTTCATAGATGGTTGTGAGCCACTGTGTGGTTGCTGGGAATTGAACTCAAGACCTCTGGAAGAGCCAACAGAGCTCTTAACCCCTGAATCATCTCTCCAGCCACCTAGTATGTTTTTTGAAACAATCCTTTTCCTTTGTTTTTCAGAATGTTACTCATACTCCTCTTTGATGTTCCCATTTTGCTAGTTTTCGGATATGAGACTGCAGGATAGCCTCACTCAATAGTACTGTCAATGGTACATTTTCTTTAAAAAAAACAAACAAACAAACAAAACAAACAACCCTAATCTGTTGGCAGGAAAATATGCCTAAATTTCTCCTGGAGATTGACAGCACCCACAAGACCTGCACTGGTTCAATACAGAAAAACAGACACTGGGAAGGGAAGTAGACACTAAGTCTCACCCTAACCAAGATTGCAATTAATACCTGTTGGGTGAGGGAAAATGGAATTTTACTGGGTACAGAAGTATACCCCTGGGCAGGCCCCATGCTTAGGACTAGCTGGCCAAAACAAAATGGACTCCTTTTTTTTTTTGTGTGTGTGTGTGTGTGTGTGTGTGTGTTTTTTCTTATTGATATTTTTATTATTTTAATTTGTCTGTTTTGGTTTTCATTTTTTGTTTTTCCTTTTTTTTTTAGAGAGAGAGAGAACGTGATGTTGGGTGGGTAAGGAGGTGGGAGGAGATGAGAGAAGAAAAAGAGTATGATCAAAATATAGTGTCTGAATATTTTTTTAAAAAAAGAAAAAATTAGTAACTTCTTTTATTGAAGGCAGGGAATTGATTTCCTTATATGTTTAAGAGCATTAAAACCCACAATTTCAATAAGAAAAGCCTCAGAAAATGAGAGCCTCAAGGTATTATGAGACCAGTTATGAACACTCAACTCAGATCAAAATTTGGAGCCTGTTTTTCTTAATTGTTCCTGACGTATTCCCGTATCTTAGGAAAAATGCACCTATATGGTCAACAGACTGAATAAATTCCTCAGCTGTAACAATCAATCTTACAGAAATCTACCATTTGTGAATTCACAGTGACTTGAGAGGACAGCAGAGAGTCCGTTGGACCCCAAGATAAGCTCTGATATTTCTGCATCTCACTGAACCTCAACTTCCGTGTGAGCTGTTTGAGAGAAAGTGATGCTGCTTAAAAGGGATTGTCACTGAGATGCCACTGTCATGATCCCAGCTTCTTATAGCTGTATACTTCCCGTGTAGGCCACACCTAATAGAAGACCCGGGCCTCATGGCCTCCAAGAAGAGCAGCTCTTAGGTAACCATTATTATTGTTGTTGTTGTAGTTATTTCTGTCAATGTCATTGTCTTAATGAGGCTCTTACAACAGGATCTGACTTAAAGAGTTAAAAGTTTCTGTGGGTTAAAAATATGTTCCTCAACTATTTGGAGGCAGCATGACTCACGTACATTAGTATTATTTTTTGTACCAAAACCCCAGGGATCTTCTTTCATAATGTGAAAGGCAAGCAGATTCTCCACGCAATCTCATCAGCACTGTAGACTGCTCACTCGCTCCCAGTAAGCCGTGTGTGATCAAGAGGGACAACCCGAGCCATTAAAGAGTCCTATGGGTTCAGTAGACTTGCTGCACCTTTGGAAGTTAAAAGAGGTTTATTGAAACATTCCAAGCTCTTAAATAAAATTTTGTTTACATGTGGTGTTGGCAAAATATTGCAGTTTCACTGAATGAATAGGAAGTCCAATTCTCAAATATTTTCTTGGAATCTTAAGGGGAAGGGAATTAAAAGTTACAATGGAGAAAAAATAAAACACAAGAAAAATATTTTCAATCAAAATATGGGCAAGTCAATGGGTTTGTGTGCAATTAATAATGGAGAGAGTGAAAGACTCTTCGATTGAAAAGAAGTTCTTTTGGTTAAAGAAGTAATGTGCTATATTCATTATCAATGGCGACTTATATCACTATCAAGCCATATTTATTGGTATCAAGGCACACAAGATAGGTTACTTTGAAGACAGTCACTCGAGAGAGAAATACATCTCAATTCATCTATCGCCTCCATGTCCCTTGTACATGCTTGAGTCACTAAAGTTTGTATAGCAACCATATATTTGGGTTTCCACAATATTTGCAAACTTTCATGTTCTTAACGCATGTCCTCATAAGTTATCAACACAAGCCCATCATTTACAAGGGTGGCATCCTACAGTCACACAAATTTCTGTACTCACAGACCATGATGGAGATAATGTGCTACAGAAAGTGGGAAGGAAAAAGATCTACATATGCACCATAGAAGGCTGGTCCTTAGCATCGTTACATCAGCATCTTGTGTGAGTTGACCAACAGACTGGGTGTGGCCAGAAGAAATCTAGGGCACTATATGTAAGAACATTCTAAAATGGTCCTATCCTGGGACAAGCAGATTCTCCAGATAAAAGGCTCATTTATGAATCAATGCATATAGTCACAAGAAAGTTTAAAATGAAATATTCTAAGAGATTGAAATGAGTTTTTTACATTTACAACTTTTATGATAAATTGTGCAATTTATAAATGAGTACAGTGTAAATGAGTACAGTGTAACTTCACTTTAAAGAGTAATAATAAAACTGGCAAACTGAAAGACACACACCTACTAACCTAGCTCTCACCAGCAGTTAATTAGGGGCTTATGAATTTTCCAGTACCATTTTCATTTGTTAAACATCTCTCAGTCACCCGCCTGAATTTTGCAGTGCTTGTATTCTCCTCTTGCTTTTGTTCTGTAGTTTTACCACCATGGTGTGTAATACATTTTAAAAGGTTTTCCTGTTAAAAACTTCATATAACAACAACATATGTAACTCATAATTGATCTTCACACAGCATTATGCCTTAGTATTTAAAGGGATCCCTGTAGTTTATGGATGTGACCTGATCATGCTTTCCAGACCTCTCGGAGATCAGAGCTCTGGACGGAATAAATGACTATGATCTTATTCAGCTGATCATACTTTATTTTTTTAAATTTACAAACAGCTTATGATATCCAGTGGAAAATAAAGTGAATAAAACCTGTATTTATATTCTTATGAGGTTGTTAGTTTTCTCCCATTTCTTTAGAATAGAAAATGCGTATCATTATGTTTAGACTTAAGAGGGTCAATCCATAACTGTTTCCTGAGGTAAACTGAAATCTGTTCATTTTCTCACACCATTAAATTTGCTCCATCCCATCTTCCTCACCATAGCTAAATAATAAGGTTGCTTAGGCACAAACATTTATTTTTTAATTTATAGAGTTTACAAAGGATCATCTGAGGGCCAGAGAGGTGGCTCAGTGGTTAGGAGCATGTGCTGTCTTGTAGAGGACCTGAGATCAGTTCCTAGCACCCATTTCAGGTGGCTTGCAGTACTACAGAACACCAGAGGGACCCAAAGGAAACAAGGCAGGCATAGAAAGAAAGGGTTGGTGTTAAAAATGATACAGAAGAGAGTTTAGTTGGTACCTGAGCTAAACTTCAGTTGAAAAGAATTAAGGAAGAAGGGAAATGATTAAGTGGATAAGAATTAAAAGAAAATTAGCCAAACTCACTTTCCACATTAACCTTCAACTGAAATGAATATGGCTAATACAGATATACCAACTACTACCTGTGTTCTCATAAGCATTAGCTTGTCTTATGTCCCAGCCTAGGATTCTCTAACAAGCATCATGAATAATGAATACAAATCTCATCAATATGAATATGTGAAATGGGAAAACATGATTCTTAACGTTCTTTGACTTTTAAAACTCAAAACCAGACCAGCTGCCGCACCCACCAAAGGACACCTTGTTTTAATGTACGTGGTACACAGAGAGTAAAGGCTAAGTGTAGACAATTTTTAGCGCCAAACATGAGAAAATAGCTAAAGCCAGGTGCCTATGACTGTAATACTATATCCCCCCCACCCCCAAAAAAAGTCTAGACATGATACACAACTGACTAACACCTGCTAAAAGAAAGGTTTAGGAAGATTCCCACAGCTCCACGAGCTGATGTGGCTGCAAAGCCTCTGACCACAGATGTATCAAAAATCAAATCTTTTCAAACACACATTTCCATCTTCTCATGTGAAAGACATGAAGTCATCTTAGACGAGCCCCAGGGTGATCTGAATCACTTCAGTCATGCTCCCAAACTTGAAGAGTTTGTATCATACAATACACAGGTCCATAATTTCATATGGTTTTGCTCCCAATTGTGGTACCATTATCATGTGGGTAAACACGTGACAAAAGAAACAAAGGAACTGGGAAGAAAGATGAAGACAAGATTCCTTAAATGGAGATTCTGAGCCTGAGTAATTAAAGGGAATCCCTGCAAAGGAAAGCAGTGCTGCAGACGCGGAGGAAATGGTGTGCAGCAGGCGGAGGCCACTGTGTCCTTAGACCCTGTGTCAGCATCCTCCCCAGACAGACAGGCGGTGCTTAATGTGGGGACTTTGTGGATGATGGATGCTCGTAACAGATCTTTTATGACCTCCCCTCTCTGAAAAGTGCCCTCCAGAGCTTTCTTCTTCCACTCTCAGTTTTAATTGGAAAAAGATTCACTATTCATTTCCTCCTTCCCAAGTTGTCCTTTCCATTCGGGTGGCATCGCCTTCCATCTTTATTCCCCTCGTGTCCCTCAGCAACTCCCAGGAACCAGAAAATTCCAATGGACTGGTACATGAGACCAAGGCCCCTGTTTCTAGCATCATCAGTGAAACACATGATTGTCCCTCTAAGGAGAAAGCACCCCGGGATGGTTCCTACTCCCTGACTTCATTGTTGCCACACAAACTCATCTAGAATCCACTGGCTTGCATCTACCCTCCACATGCCAGCATTTCAGAGGTTTGTTTACAAGTGAAGGTAAACCTTTAGGGGAGACAGGAAATGGAAAATGAAGGGCCACATCCTGGACACTTGGCCCACTGGGAAGGACATGTAGTTTTGCAAGGGACTTGGCAGCCACCTCTAGGTCCAGCCTCCCTGCTGTTGGGAAAGGAAGTTAATGATACTTCTCTGTTCTTGGTGGGTTATGGTAGTGACAGGATAAACTTTACTTAAGAAAGGGTCTGCTCAAGAGAGAGGGAGATGGGCTGACACTCATTTATGATTTGGTAAAAAGCCAAACAAAAGAAAACCTGTTTCCACGCTTGAAGATGCCCTTCAAGTAAAGGCAAAGGTGCTCTCATTTTAACATTCCAAACAAAGCAGCCATGGTCATGTGTACCAATTAAATTAGCAGCATTGACAGCTGAAGAGAACTACAAGGCTTGTGAGAGGGTGGCATGGGTCTCACAGATACTCTTATATGGCATTTGAAATATCTCTGACAGGAACTGATTGGCTGGCTCTTTGATCACCTTCCCCTGACGGGGGTGCAGCCTTACCAGGCCACAGAAGAAGACAATGCAGCCACTCTTGATGAGACCTGATAGACTAGGATCAGAGGGAAGGGAGGAGGACCTCCCTTTTCAGTGGACTGGGAGAGGGACATGGGTGGGAAGAGGGAGGGTGGGATTGGGAAGGGAGGAGGGAGGGAGGTACAGGGGGGATACAACGTGAATAAACTGTAATTAATAAAAATAAAAATAATTATATATATATATGAATATATATATAATATATAATATATATATATGAAATATCTTGAAGAGTCCTCGCCTGGACTAGTGGAACTATTTGCCAAGAAATGACTAACTAGGAAGGCTTATGCTGTTTTTCTGACCAGACACGAAAGCAACCACTGCTGCCATGATGGAGACAACAGACTGTTAAACTGTCACATTGTTTAATCACAAATGACCATTTGCAATGGCAACATCAGCATATGGGTTTCTAACCTTGTGTACATTCCTCTCTCTAGCCAAACCACTGGCCATCTGGACCCAGACTCTGAGGGAGGGCGGTTCATTTTAGTTGGGAGAGTAGAGCAATGGACTCTGGACAGGATGGGGTACGTAGACCTAGAGTCTGAGGAGGAGGCAGATACCAAGGAGGAGTTTTGGATTGTGGTGTGGGATGTTGGCTGGGGCTGCCTATGCACTGACACCAGGTGGCTAGAATAAAGGCATCCTTTCTCCAGTGATGGAGCAGCTGTTCTGTTCAAGCTACCGAAGGAGGAAGCCAAGAGGAAAAATGGCTTGAAATGGAGTTACGAGTCTGTAGGGGAGCCAAGAAATGTGCAAGGATGTAATGGAAGTTCAAATGCGGCAAATATTAAAGGAGAAGTATACAGTGATTGAAGCTTAACAGACGGTTAATACAGTTTTAACCTAGGGATCAAAGAAGGCTCCATGGAGAAAGTGGCGCTCGCGCTGGGTCTGCAAGAAGGAAAGAGGACCTTTCTTCACTCAGAGAGCTCAAATGGAAAGTTGGAACGTCAGGAAATGTGGACATGGAGGAGCAAACAACTCAGTCTGTCCAGGGCTCATGGGGCATGAAGGGCATTAGTGACGATCTGGCTATGTATGGTACAAACCCAGTCAAGGCTTCTAACAGAAGTAAAAGCAGACCAGCCACTCTGCAGATCTCGAGAGGATCCCTCAAGGGTCCAGCCCTGTGGCAACGCAGCGTAAATGCAGGGCAGTGTACATGGAGGAGGATTTTCTCGTTCTGTCTCCACTCCAGGTGTTTCAGCTCATTCCGCAGCTTTCCCCAGGAAATAAGAGAAATCAGGCCAGCTACCCAATATCAAGGGCTCCATAAATCTTAGCAGCAAGAGGAGCCTTCAGCTCAGCAAATCCGCTGGTCATTCAGAACAGTAGTTTGTGGCAGACTTCTCAAGAGCAGTAAGTTAGGCCTTCCTTGCTTTGTGAATTTGCTGTTCTCTTTCTCGTAGCCGCTCCTTCCCTCCCCCCACCTTGCGCCCATCTTACTTTCATGTGACTCCTCTAGCATTCTCCCAACTGAACCTCCAGTTCTGTGGTAAGGGGTTAAAAGCTTAGGAGTGGAGATGGATATAATTGGATGGAGCTGGGGAGGTTATTTTAATTTAAGCACTGCCTTGTACGTGGTAGACTGGGATCTGATTGGCGCTGTGACTCAGGCTAGTGACTACAGCTCTAGCACAGTGCAGGGGCTTTCATTCTTGTCCAGGGTGTCTTCTAAGCCTGGACACCTTCTCAGGGTGTTCTGCCAATTAACAACGTCCTGACCAGGGACTGACAAGCTATGGCCTGCAGGTTAAATCCAGTCCATTCATCTTTTTTCTGTAAGTTTTCTTTGGGGGGGGGGAACCAATAATTCTCATTTTGTCTATGATTCATCTGGGATTTTAACTTCAGAGGTACATACCACCCAAATGTGAAAGTAAGCACTATGTGGTTCTGTGTTTTTAAAAATATGTGTTGGTCAAGCAGCTATTTGCTGGCCATTGGTCTGCATCGAGGGTTTTAAAACAGTTGGGTAGTATGTACCTTTCTTTTATTTAGGGCAAATTCCCTTTTGCCTGTAGCTTCCGTGCAAACATTTAAAGTACAAGCCTCTTTCACGAAGTTAGTTGAAACCAGATAAGGCCTACCACACAGAAACCCTCTGACCCCGTGAATAAAGAGCCGCACGTCGTTGTGAGCTGCACATACTACCCCTGAGCTTCCCTCTGGGGAAGGAACACATGAACCTCCCTGAGGACCACTCATGGCTAGGAAAAGGGACTGAGGCAAGATGTCAGGGCCAGAAAGGATGATGACACCAGAAAAGCTTTAATTCTTTGCCCTTTAACTCCATTTTCTATTCCCTTGCCTTTCTGCTCCGTCAACATCTCCTTTTCTCTCCACTTGCCAGCTCCAGACCCATTATCCCTCAGGCTCAGATGCAGCTTTCCTCCTGGAAATCAGCTGAAAAGTCACCACGACTGTTCCAGATCTGCGTCACATATTGTTTTATTTTCATCTAAGAACCTCATCTCCTGTATTGTCATGCATGTTTCTTGACAGCCAGAGCGACATTCTCTTTTAGCACTGTTCACTAAGTGCACAGGGCACGAGGGCCCATACCTGTGATCCCAGCATGCTGGGAGGAAGAGGCAAGTACAAGTACAAGTGCAGGCTGTGAGTTCAAGTACAGCCTGGTCTACAAAGTGAGTCCAGGACAGCCATGGCGGCACAGAGAAACATTGTCCTGGAAAAAAAGAAAGAAAGAAAGAAAAAGAAAGAAACAAAGAAAGAAAGAAAGAAAGAAAGAAAGAAAGAAAGAGAGAGAGAAGAAGGTCCAACTGCATAAAAGAAAAGCATAGGGCATTGAAACACTGAATGATGGCACTTAGAGAGGGAACTAAGGTGTCCACAAGTGTGAGGGATTTCACCGAGGGAAGAAATGATCTTTGAGGTTTCCGTTTCATGAGTATGACCTGAACCATATTAAATGAAAACAGGGTATCAGCTTCAAAACCAGACTCAATGACAGAAGATACAGCAACAGCAGAAGAGACAGTTCCCAACAGCACTGGGAACTCCAACATGTCATGTCTCTCAAGCCCTCCCCTCTAAATGCTGAAAGCGTGGGAACCCTGGCTCATCACATTTCTTTCAAATCCTTCCCTCTAAACGTTGAATGCAATTACTGGCCACAAACTTGCCAGTGTTTGCTTGGGTAAGTGGCTGGTACATTCTGCACACTGGTCATTTTTATGCTTCTTTCTCTGCAGAGGTCATCATTCAAATCCCCTTGGAGCTCAGAACTGGAAGAGTTACATTTTTCCTGCTTTGAAAAAACAAACGAACAACAACAAGCAAGTGGTGGTGGACAGAATCTGGTCAAAAATTAGAGGGTAACATGAACTGAGTCAGCTGGTGTTTTTCACTCAAAGCTTTGTCTTTTTGTGTGTTTGTATGTGAGTGTGTGGGTGTTCTCTGCCTGTCTCTCATTGTCATGTGATGGAGCACGACTTGGCTCATGAGCAGGCCTTTAGGTCCTTGATGCTTTGGGCCATCTCCTTCCTTTCCGTGGATGAGGAAGGTTCCTCACCATTATCTTCCCTTGTAAGTGTCTTATATTCTCTACACCCCCTTTCTCTTCTCCCTAGCAAGCCTGGCATTGGCTTTGGCTTTTTGTGATGTCTGTAGAAAGTAAAAATGATTCAGGCTAAGCGGCATATTTGGCTTAGCCAGTACTTTAGAAATATTTAGCAGGCCAAAACTGGCTCTGTAATGCAATGGATGCTGTAAGAAAAACAAGGATGGCTGCTAGTTTCATCGTATCATAGGCTGTCCTCTAAGTTTTACATTTAATTTCAGAGCCGTTTCTTTTTAAAACTTAGTTTAATTTACTTTGCAGGTTTACTTTGCATGTATGTGGGGCCAAGGATTTTGTTCAGTTCCAGACATTTTAACTACTTGTCCAGTCAATCCAAATATTAAAAGAATAGTTCACACTGGCTCTTAACTGTCTCAGAACACTATGCTGACTAGATGTGGTATCCTTTTAACCCAGCCATTAGTAGCCATCACACCAAAGACCATAAAGCTTGTATTCTCTACAGCTATATTTTAGGACAGAGTGTATAAAATTATCCTTCATACAGTTCTGAGGGATGGGGCCTAAGGCCTCCATTGATGGTTTACACCACATATAGCACGAGTCCCTCCTCCTATGTACTTATGATGAAATTTAATTAATAAATTAAACAGTAAGTGATTAAGCACCCTGGTCAATAACAAAACACAACTATAAAGATATAATAAGCATCATTTAAAATGTGTAAGCTATGTCTAAAATTTTAAATTTTTTAAATTTAAATTTTAATATTTTTGGAGCAAAGGTGAACAGGGTTAATTAAAATTCAGTGTAGTGAAGCCCCAATAAAGGTGAACCTCCTGAACATCTCATTTTATCTGACCTCACATAGAAGAACCTTTCACTTGGTGGTATCTTCTCCATTACTTATTTTCCAAACAGCTGTGACAAAATAGCCTAGAAGAAGCCTGTGGGAAGGAAGATTTACTTCGGCTCACAATCTGAAAAGTTAGGGCTGGAGAGATAGCTGAGGGGTTAAAGCACTGGTTGCTTTTGCAGAGAACTTGGGTTTACTTCCCAGCATGCACCCTGGGTGACACACCCTGGGTGTAACTCCAGTTCCAGGGTGTCTGATGCCCTCTTCTGGCCTTGCTAGACACGGCACCCATGCGGTACACATACAGGTAACCAGACACAGACATAAATTTAAAAAATAATAAGACATTAATTTTTAAAAATAACTATTTCTTTAAAAAGAAAAAGGTGCAGTTCCCCATGGTCACTGCGGACTGACAAGCAAGGAGAGCAGCTGGGCCTTCTCACCAGTCACCAGCTAGGCAGAGAACGCAGGAAGGACCCGGCACTAACTCAATGCCTCCCTCACCGGCAACCCACGGCTGCCAGCTGGGTTCCACATCCCAAGCCATGACCATCAGCTGGAGAAGACGTGTCCAGAATGCGGCACTGTAGGGTGCACTTCACGTCCAAACGATGTCTGCTAGCCGTTTGTTCTAGAATTTCCTTCGTGCCCTTTAATGTGTCTCTTCCTGTACTCTTCTCCAGCTCAGCGCACTTCCCCTGGGAATGTCACTGTGCCTTTAGCCTGTTTGTCTACTTATGCCCCTAACTGTCTAATCTATATTCCCAGCTTAGTCTGCTGTGCCAAAGTTCCAAACGTCCTGTCTTCCTTGCGAATGGAACATCCAGCCAGGAAGTGGAGGGCAACTTCAGACACCTGACTAATCAGCCCGCAAGGCTACAAACTGCTAACTCTTCCCCGCGCACTGTATTCTCCCAGCTACTGTTTTTGAAGAGAAGCGTCTTTGCTTTTTAAAACTCCCTTGGCTGTATCATTTCATCTTTGCTAGGTATACAGCAATTTTACAATTTAAAAATGTGAAGTTGGCTTACTCTTAAAGGAAAACCTTTGAGGCACTTATTAATTAAAGTGAATCTCAAGAGAGATAAAGACCTGATGGGACACAGAGAAAACTTGAAAACTATGATTTCATTACCTACAGCTTTGAGATGAATATACTGTTTTCCACTGTCTGGCAGGACGTTTTACTCCTGTGTGTGGAAAATAGGGTTTGAACAATACCCATGTGTCTAAAAGGTGATTTTGGTTTCAACTACAAGTCTCTATTGTTGAGCTTTAAACAACTGGACTTGAACCTACTGGCCCGAGAAAGAAACCTGTCTAACTTGTTTCATGTATATACTGTATTTTCTTTAAAGGTTTCAAAATGTCAGAAAGAGTCTGGCTCTTGAGGAAGCAGATAACACAATAGACGATGCATTCAGAGACTTCCATCTCAAGGTCATCAACCTCTGACATACAATAGAATTACCTGGAGCAGCTCTTAAAAGTCCCTGGCACACGGGCTGTGCCCCAGCCCGGTGCAAGCACAGCTGCTGAGCCAGCATGACAACATTTCGAAGCTGCTTTGGGGATTCCGGTCTGCAGGCAGATTGAGAAACTCTGATTCTTACAAGAGCTGTAGCGAGGGTCTGGGGCAGATGCAGCCATGATAAAAGGCAGCACAGGCTCACTCCGAACAGGGGACTGAGACGGGGCGCAGGCAGCCAGCCACTCAAGAAATCAGAGGGGACCTAGATGACCAGTCTCTCTTTATAGGCCTAACTGCAGGCTTCTTTTTTCCTTCATTCCATCTTTAATTGAGTTACGTCAATATTTTAAGGCAATCGTAAGTATTAATACGAGTGTACAAATAGATTTTTAAAATCTAAAAACACTGGTTGAAGATACCAAACAGCAGATCTCTTGTTCTTTCCATAAGCAAATGTGATCATCATTATCTTCTCTTCTGATGACCCAGGGGACCTAACCTTTAACCCCAACTTTCTTTCAGGAGGAAAATGTGGGGCTGCAAATCTTTTCCTTTTTTCTTTTCTTTTCTTTTCTTTTCTTTTCTTTTCTTTTCTTTTCTTTTCTTTTCTTTTCTTTTCTTTTCTTTTCTTTTCTTTTCCCAATCACAGATGAACTGTGTCAGGATGATTTTCTCTATGCTCAGCCTAAGAGCTGTGGAAGGTTAAGTCTTAAAGTTTGTTTCACAGCATTTGAACTGTCAAAAGAAGAAACCAAGTCAGGGGCCAGCCAAACCAATAGAGACACCTGCCAAACCACACCTCATCCTCCTGGATCAGCAAAAACACCGCCCGCTGCCTGACTCTCCTTACCTCACCCACAGGAGCTTGTATATTCCCTTATTAGGACACTGGCAGGGCAGGGGCTGCTCCTGTCTGAGGGCCCAGGAATGGATTCAAGAACATGTGCAGCTCATGAGGATGAAGCCAGGGCAATAGGCACAGAAGGAGGCAGAGGGTGGTTGGAAACATTAAATCCTCACTGTATGGAGGACAATTCATTTGGAGAAGGCCACAATTATGGCTTTGCAAAACAAAACTTTCCTCAAAGGCCAAACCAAAATTAAACCACAATCCTGATTTTTTTTTTTAAATAAAAAAAATGCATTCTTAGGAAGGGTGTTTTTGAAACTTAGAAATGCAATCAAGAGAATTGTAATCTGAAGGTTTCTAGGGAGTTGAACATATGTTGGTGAGCACCCAGTCTTTGCTCTCAGTAAGGGGTGGGCTTCCGGTCTGCACACATCGGTCTGGCTTAGTTCTAAGCCCTAGCATATGTACCTAGCTTTCTCTCTCTCTTTCTCTCTCCCTTCTCCTTCTCTATCTTACACATACACACACACACACACACACACACACACACACACACACACACACGGAGCAGAACACAAGCCCTATCTCTTCAGTCTTTCCACTTGTCACCAGCTTGCAGAGTGACCTTATCTTGGCCCCAACCCTGGCCTTGGCTTACAGTCTCTTCCTCCTCTCAGTGAACCACCATTCAAACCAGACTTTTCTCCTACACAATATTAATACAACTGAGAGTTGCTTCCAGGTCAGAAGGAGACATCTCCTTGTTAAGATCTATGTCAGCAGCGCTGCCTGCTTAGCTGCATCCTGTTTGGTGGGTGAACTGTTTCTGGGGCCAACTCCTGAACTCAGGGCTGGCCAAGCCGTCACAGAGCACAGCTATTCTGCAAAGCACTTTCATCACCTACAGGATGGAATCCGATCTTCGTGACACCAGTGAGACGGATGCTATTACCATGTCTACTTCACAACTGAGAAGACAGACTCAGAAGAGCCAAGGAACTTACAGTGAGAGCTAGGCTTCAGCAACATTTTTGAGCATTGCTGATCAGTGCTCTGTTCAATATCCAAGATGTCAAAATCCTGGTTCTTGGTTCTGCGAAGGGCACCCACAAAAGGGTTCAGAGCCAGTTTTACACTCCTAAAACCCTACAAGTCACCTTAACACAGATCCCCCAGAGGACATTGCTGCTACTGATTAACAACTGATTCTGCTACATTTTACGCCTTGTTAAAGTTGAAGGGTTATCCTTTCTCAGGCTGAAGGGCCAAATGTAACAGCCATTATCTATGCAAAAAGACAAAGGTATAAAAGAATGAATAAGACATATCAACTTCAACTTTTAATGAATGAAATAGAAAAAAAAATAGTTTAAATGCTGGGGGAATGTAAGATTAAGTCCCATGTGTGGGAGCTGCTGGGCTAGGAAGAGACATCCCAGCCAGTCCTTACAGCAAGGCTGAGTGAACTCCACTGCTCATATTGTACAGTCCAAGTACGTAGGCCTGCGAAGGGAGCCAGTCCCATGGCCTGGGCTATGTATATGGTGTGTTAGCTAGCACCAGCTGACCTCATCACGTAGGCCATTTGCACCATGATGTTACTTACTCATTTCTTTTCAGATGTCCCTTTCTTTACACTGACAGCATAGGATCCAGAAGTTAAGATATAGACACATTCAAAGCTGAGATAAGAGTTAATTTTAATTGGCAGTCTGAAGTTTTGTAGTGTGGCCAACAGTGAAATTAAAGGAACTGCTAATGGGGGGGAGGAGGGAGAGCGTCCAGATCTCCCACCTGGGGAATGGAGTACACTTATGATCTCTTTTTAGGACCCTCAGGCAGTACATTGTCCCCTGGGTTGGTAATTTTAGGTTGAATCCAGGAAGATCAAAGGTCCTGGATCCATTTTCTTTCATCTGCCCCTGCCTTGCCCCTCCTGGAGAAGAAGCTTGCTCATCACTCAGGAACTGATGTAATGATACAATTACTGCCAGATTTACCACGCAAAGGCCAGAGGCCAGAGCTGTGGAAACACACACAGGGAACAGCATTCATTCAGGGAGAGCTGCAGAACACAGGGCAGCAGTAGCCAGGCTTTACCCATTCCCAGGCAGGAGAGAGACGGGCAAGAGAAGCAACCTCTCCACCCTTATTCTGCTCTCTGTAAAATGAAGATAATCGTATTTACTGAGTAGTGCTGTTAACAATCAAATGAACAAATACTGTCCTTAAAGTAATCAAATGAACAAATAAAGTCCTTAAAGAGTGCTTACCATATAGTGAGTACTACATGAGTGTTAACCATTTTTATGTTATCATCATCATCATCAAACAGGCTCTGTGCCCACAGAGCTTCCAAGTCATGCCCAATGGGGAGGGAGGGGTTGTCCTGAAAGGATTTTTAAAACTTATTTTTATTTTATTTATTTGCATGTGTTGTGCGTGCAGATGTATGAATTGGTACACACATCTCTGTATATATTTAAACAAGGCCAGAGAAGGGTGCAATGAGCAATCCTGCTCATCACGCTTCATTCCTTCAGTGCTAGGGTTATAGGCACAAGCAGACATGCCTGGGTTTTCATATGAGTGTCGGAGATTTGAACGTCAGTCCTTGTGTTTGCTCAGCAAGCTCTTACCTCCTGAGCCATCTCATCATCCCCAAGAGGATTTTATCAACTCAAGAACCTCAAACTCCTCTTCAATGATAATATTAATATCAGAGAAATGCAGCATCAATATAGAATAAATGTAAGGAGACACATCTTATCTCCTGTGCATTTGCTCAAGTTCCTCATTATGATTTCCTGTTCTTTTTTAGAGGGTCGAAGGAAGGTAGGGGAAACTGGTGTGTGTGTGTGTGTGTGTGTGTGTGTGTGTGTGTGTGTGTGTGTG
>NW_026586550.1:10350597-10448820 GCF_907164565.1 Psammomys obesus
GTGTGTGTGTGTGTGTGTGTGTGTGTGTGTGTGTGTGTGTGTGTGTGAGTGTTTAAATCTATTAAATGGAATGCCTTTCATCTCTTCTTTTCTCTACCTCTTTCTTAATCCATGCCACTTCTCATTAACATGTAGACAGGAATTTAACATCAGAGAGCTTTGTCTTCCCATGTCCAAAAGGGAAGAGGCTAATCCCCTCCTCTGAGCCCCTTTGAGGCTGACTCAGTAACAAACCTCACTAAGAAGTGATGGATCAGAGCTCCAGGCAGGGTGCTTGGTCCCAGCTCTCACTGGAAGGATTTTAGACAGTGGGCTGCCAGGGAAAGCCCC
This sequence comes from Psammomys obesus, assembly GCF_907164565.1. Taxonomy (NCBI): domain Eukaryota; kingdom Metazoa; phylum Chordata; class Mammalia; order Rodentia; family Muridae; genus Psammomys; species Psammomys obesus. Next base: position 10,350,928 of record NW_026586550.1, read on the forward strand.
CGCTATCCCTACTCCCCCAACATCCTCCAGCCAGCTGGCATCTTAAATAGACCCAATGGCTACCCCACTTATAGCTGAAGAATTACGCTATGAAATGTCATGTTAAATTTTTACAATCTTCCAGTATTTGTCATTCATTGTGACCTCCCCAAAACCTGATGTTGACAAGCTAACTACCAGTACCTCGGAATGTGACCTTATTTGGAAATCAGGCCTTAAGATGAAGTCATCAGGGCGTGTTCTAATCCAGTCTGAAATCTGGACCAGAAATAAACTATGGGAAGAGATGTGGCAAGAATGCCAGGGAAGGCAGAGAATCAGAGTGATGCTTCCACAAGCCAAGGAATGTTGGAGATTGCTGGCAGAGTAATGGAAGCAGGGAGGCAGCTCTCCATACGAGCCTTGTAACTGACTTATTTTAAAGATCTAACTCTGCAGTTTTAAGTTTCAAGAAAAACTCAGAAGGAGGTAGAGATTTCTTAGACATCCCTGTTCCCCCCAGGCTAATAGCCTCCCTCACCAGAGACATTCCCCCACTAGAAGGGCGTTTGTATCAGTTAGTGGGTCCGGATGAGACTCACCCCTTTCACAAACCTGCAGCTACCATCCTTTCCCAAGCACTCCTCTCTCCCTTAATGCTCTGGTTTAAATAATGAGTAAAACTTTTCTTATTGAATTCTAGCTTGGCTTCAAAAACAAAACACAAGTGATGAGCCTGCACGGACAGACACAGCAGGGTCGTCTGGTCCTTAGTTCACATTACACTTTGGTCTTAGGGCTGTACATTCTGTGAACTTGAACAATGCGTCACCACAGTTCCAGTGTATGCCCTGTCTAAATCCTCCCGTGCTCTGCTCACTCTCCTCTTAAACCTCCTACTCCTTCTTCCTCCCTCCAGTCTTTAGCAATCACCACTCTTTTTACGGTCTCCATCAGTCGTGACTTTGCAGAGTAATGTACGCTTGAAATCAAATGTTGTTGCTTTTTTCATACCAGTTTCTTTTACTTCATAGTATTGCTTCCAAGTTTCCGACATGTTGTTTCATGACTCAACAGCCTGTTCTTTTCAGTAGTGAATAATATTTTTCTGTCTGTCTGTCTGTATTAGCTGCTCACCCATGGAGGGGCAGCTAGCATTTTTAAGCCACTCAGTGGGTGGTGTTTCATAACTGAGGCCCCAGGAAACTGATACAGTGCTCAATTGGAAGACCAAACAGCTGTGCATTGTTAATGAGCATTTGTAACATAATTTAGGAGAAAGGTTAATCACATTGTATTGGTACTCAGTCTAGCTGATTCTTCAAATGTCATCTCTCCTAACTTCTAAATTTATCTCTTCATATGCTCATTTTTCACTTTTGGTGTGTTCCTGTAGTGTTCCCAGACCTGAGGATATTGGGGAGCTCTGAGTGGGACTCATAATCCTTAGCCTCCAGGCCTTCTGGGAGAAGCTGGATAACAGAGACACCCCCACTCTCTTGGTAGGGGCTTCTCCATGGTCTCCTCCTAACTTGTCAATCTTAGGACTCAGGAGAGGCAGGCTTCTCAAACTTCATGGATCAAAGTGAATATTTAAGTAAGGTCAGACATTTAAGAGATATGCATGGCAAGGTGGGGGAGGGCCGTGACCGTACTACACAGCCCTTCGCCCTAAGTTAACAGCGGAGACAATTACTTGCTGGGTGTCCATCATTCCAGAAGAGCTCCTTCCTGTCTTAGGTTTAGGGAACTCTGGTGGTTAGAAAATACCCGCTGTTCAAGAGGCTATCTCATAGCGCCCTCCAGGATGCAAGAGGCTTGCCCATTTTGTGGAGACGTTAGCAAACTTTAAAGGTTTGGCTGGGCCTGTTGAGTATCATGTAATTTTAAGAGATCTGCACATTCACAGATGAGCTGAATTGCATTCCCCAGAGAGATACAACGATCGCCTAACCTGAAGTATCTCACATGGCTTAGATGGGAGGTCTCTGCAGATGTAACAGAAGGGAGATGAGATCATCAGAGTGGCATGCAATCCGGTACAGCTCATGTCCTTTGGACACAAACACAGACCTGCACTGGGGGAGGGCCATGAGAAGAGATTGAGAATGTCCTGTGAAACTCTCTGTGCCAGGAGGCCGTGAGCCAAGAAACATCTGGGCCATCAGAAGCAGGAAGAGGCCAGGGCAGACCCTTCCCCACAGGTCTCCTAGAGAGAATCCCCACTGACTTGGTGATTTCAGACTTCCAACCTCCAGAACACTAAGTCTCTGTTGTTCTATGCCACCTGTTTGCCTCCCTGCTTTGCCCTGGCAGTCCCAGGAAACTAATCCACCTTGTCAGGGTTGGCCCTGCCTCTGTGATTGCCTGTCAGTCCCTCCATTCATCTTCTATGCACTGAGGCCTTCAAATGGCTCTCACTGCTAACCACATACCCCTCCTGCCTTCTGACCTCCTGTTAACTACAGTCATTTCCCTGTTTGGTTGTGCAGATGAATACAGTAAGAAACTCGCTCCGGGCGCACCCCTAATGAACAGATGGAAGTGCGACCCAGCATTTTCAGGATGTTGAAGTCGGGATCTTTAACTTACAAGTTTCTCACCAGCCAAGAGTGCTTGAGAACTGGTGACACTCACTGGCAAACAAGTCCTACGTCTTACACACTCTCCTTCCTAGTGTACCCTGTTTAGGACAAATAAGCAAAAGAGTTGCTCTCTGGGGTTTTTGTTGTTTCGTTTTTAGCAAATGTACTTGAAGAGTAGGTTTGTGTTAGGGATTCTTGTGTGGACTCTCCTCTCTAGTAGTGAGTAAACAAAGCAAGGAAAACCAGAGACAATGAGCTCTGGCTTTCTGAAAAGTAGAATGTGAGAATAAGTACAGGTCAACCACAAACTGAATTCTGTTGCGAGTGCCCCAGCCTCAGTGGCTCTGGGGTCTCTGAGGAGAGGAATGCTCAGAGGGAAGAAGCAGAGGTGCTGTGTGGTGTGATACCACAGTGATTTAGGCTTCCAGTGGGGTTCATTGCTGCGGAGACTGGGTCCTTTAACATTCGTTAGCCTTTCCACAGGTGGAGAAGGCAGGCCACAGTGAAATTAACAGCCTAGCTGCTGCTGTTAATTTTCTTATGGCTGTGACTTTTAATTCACACAGGCTGGTTGCCTGGCCACATGAACTCCATCAGAACATCATGGCGGAGAGAGCAGATAATGGAGAAGGCCTTCCACCTCACCTCATGATGGACAGGAGGCAGAGAGCAACAAGAAACTACCAAAACAAGTACCCGTCCCCCAAAATGTCCCTTCACACCCACCTTCTGCCTGGTGACCTTCTCAGGCTTCACCTCCTCAAATTTCCATAATCCTCAGAACAACCACCACCAGCAGAAGACCAGGCCTACAACATGCCAGAGACGCCCTGCTTAACAGTGCTTACTTCATTCTCTTCCCCAGGAAACCTCACAGGGTGGTGATGAGCTGCCTCTGGTGGAGTCCACTGCTCTATGTGAACATCATTCTACTCCCTAAAGTGCGGCCAGCAAACGTTCTTCTCTTAGGGACGGGGAGTTCCTACTTGGTTACTATCTCATCTTCTGTCTGTGACTTCCAAAGTGAAAGACAGAGCAATGTGCAGGATGATATTCTAGAAAAGGTGAGTGAGGACATTCCACTCAGCAGCCATGGGTTACAGGCTTGGTCCCCAGTCTGGTTGTACTTAAGTTTGGGGTTGCTGGTACTGTTAATGGCAGGAGAATGTCTAGTTCCTGGCCCGATTCCCAGCAGCTGAGTCTGCACACTGTCTCTTCCACCATGCACACGTGCCGTGGTGCACTACACAAGCAGGCCCAAAGTCACACGGCCAAATGATCATGGACTAACACCTCTGAACCCATGTGCCCAAACAAACCTATACACACTTAAAGTTCATTAGCTCAGCTATTTTTGTCAAAGTACATGAAAAGCGGAAGAACACAGTCAGCAAGCAGCCATGGGAACTAAAACAAAGACAGAGAATTAAATGGAACAGGCAGAGGTAGCTTGTGAGGGGGAAATGTCCAGAGTGATGTAGACTCGGAACAGGAACCCAGCCTGAGTTGAAGGACACATTCATTTTAGTCAGCATCGGTATGAGATGGGGTTTAGAATAAATCAGAGAGGAAATATGAAAGATCAATGAGAAGAAATACCATATTTTATCTACACATTTATTGTTGTTAACTTCCCATACCAAACAGTACTGTTTAACTTAAGTCCCCTTCAACTAAAAAGCGGTTTTAAATATAGTGAGAATCAATGCTGATCATCTCTGTGGGATAAAATATAACAGCAGGCAGAGTATGCCTTTCAGAGCCCTGCTCAGAACTTAACAGCCCACTTATCAGCGAGCTGCTTCTTTGATTTTACAACCAGCAAAGTATTTAAGGGCAGGGGGTGAGGGTGACCTCGCTGGGTTTCTTAACTACGAAGCCAGTTACAACATCTCGACCAAATGCCACTCTGAGATTTTCCCTTGTGAAGTTGAGTCATCGTGAAGTCTGCTTGAGGACGGCTTCCGCTGAGAACGCGTGGTCTCCCTAAGTGCTCCTCTGGCTTTAAATTTTCATTGGGAAAGCAGGACTACTTAACAACAACCTCGCTGGCTTTGCACTTCAGGTTTTTTTGTGCACGTCCACGGATGGCGGATGTCCCTGTTCACCTCTGAGCTGTGCACAGCAGGCATTAGCATCTCCTTGATAGCTAGCCATGGCAACAGCAGGTTGGAGGGACATTTTGGAGATCATGGTGGCAATTACAGTAATTAGTCCAGAATTAAGGTCCCTCACTCCCATCCTAAAGCCCTTTCTTCCATCTTTAGACTGACCCCTGGGTCCCCCAGCCTGGGTGGAGGTAGAGAGTAACTGCTATGAATGTAGGGGCCAGAGGAAGCATACTCCTTCAATATGCTTCACGCTTCAGTCTGTGACCTGTTTACTGCTTATGAAATCTCGCCAGTGGGTCGGGACCAACATTTCAACAGGAAAATATCAAAGGATATTATACACTGCCAAAGTTAACCCTGTTGACATATACACATTCCACCGAGAGAGAATATGTTCATTCATACATAGGTCTCCAGAGGAAAGTGAATTTCTTTCTGGAGGTCATGAGGAAAGGAAAATGAGGCCCTTGGTGTAGATAATGCTAACTATGAACCTGTGCTGTTCTGACTGAAGCCATAGCCCTAGGTGGATGTGTGTGTGTGTGCGCACGCGCATGTGTGCGTGAGTGGGTATGAGTGTGAGGGGTGCTGGCGCATTTTGGATGGTAGATGTTGGGGGAGGGGTGGCTAAACACACTTGTGAACTGTTTGGGAAGTTACAAAATGACATAAGCGTGGGGATAGAGCCTGTGCTTTGTTCTGTTTAATGTTCTTAGTGTTTGATACAACCACACTAACTAGTACAGGAAACTCAGTGAATATTTGTTGAATGAATAGATGGAAATGAGAGAGGTTTACAGATTTTAAAAGACTCCTCTTAAAAATTCAATTAGGGTTGGAAATAAATCCAGCCAGTGCTACATTTAGAGAAAGACCTTTCCAAAACTTTCTTTTGTAAATTGGGTTTTGGAGCTTCAAACACCCTTCCACATGGAAGCTGGCATCTCAGGCCAGAGAGTTCACAGCCATCTTTTCAGCCCAAGATAGGTGGGAAGCTAGAGCAGGGAAGTGCAGCCGTGTGCCTGTGGGAAACGCCTATACGAGGGAAATGCTTCCTCAACCACACTGTCAGGAATTCCAGGGACCAGCCAGGGAGCTGAGCCCTGTGCCTGTACCCTCTCTGTCTCCCTGGACCAGCCTCTATGGAGCCACTTTTGATGGGTGAAGAAGGATGTGAAACACAGCATGAAGTGGGGTCTTAACGCCCAACCAAGGCAGGGAAAAGAAAAGAGAAAGAGCGACACAGACAGCATCCACTGTGGTGAGCAGACACCTAGTCGGTGAACTGGCCATTCACAGGGAGACACGTACAGAAAATCAAGAATGTCTCCAGGGGCCTGCAGGAACCCCACAATCACATTTCAGCAGCAGCACAGACTGAGTAATAAATAAGCAAAAGTGTCCACTTTATGCCGCCTTTACTGTGTTTCATAAATACCATCATTTTACTCCTCATCAGAGAAGAGGCCTAGAAAACTCAGTTCTTTAAAACCTACCTTTGGGGCTGGAGAGATGGTACAAAAAGTGCTTGCCACACAAGCCAGGGGACCCGAGTGTGGCCCTTGGAGTCCACAGAGGGCTAGAAGCAGTGACTTACATCTATAACCCTAGGATTTCTGTGGCAAGATGGGAGGGAGAAACAGAATAGGCCAGAAGGTCACGGGCCAGCAGAAAGAGACCTGCCTCGGCAAGGAAAGACCTGCCCGGTGAAGTGTGCCCTCTGACCTCCATGCGTGCAACTGCACTCACAGCACACATGCACTCTTCAAACGAAAGTTTTCTTAAAGCTATGACACACACACACGCACACGCACACGCACACGCACGCACGCACACGCATGCACATTAAAATCTGGTCTGTAACACAAAGCAATACTCACACAGCCTGAGAGAAAAGGCCACTGTTATTGGACGGTCCCTTTTCACTGACATCACTCTAACCGATGGTTTTCCTGCTATCTTGGCTACTGTAGAACAGAGTGGGACATGAGAAGCAAGCAGGTTGCCAGCTTCTAGAAAAGGCAGATAAGTGATAAGCCAGGGCGGTGGCGGACACATTTTGGGGTAAGTATCACTGTTTTACAGCATATCTAAGAATAACACTGGTGATAACCCGCAGAAATTGGAAATCATTTTACCGAACTGTAATATTGCTTGTAAGAGGAGAAAGAGTTTCTATTACTATTACGAAAGCCATTCTATTGGAAAATAAAAAAGTTACATTTCCAGGACACACTGGATAAAACAGGCATTCCTACTTCGGATTTTCTTAAATGTCTTTATTTGCCTTTGAAATGCATATAGGTATTTTGCACACAAGTAGGCCTGTGCATCACATGTGTTCCTGATGCCCATGAGTGGGGGGACTTCTGAGTCCCCGGACTGCAGCTCCAGACCACTGTGAGCTGGCAGGTAAGTCCTGGGCGTCAAACCGGGGTCCTCTGCAAGAGCAGCCAGTGCACCACTGAGCCACCTCTCCAGCCACCCAGTTCTACTGACAATGACATTTCTGAGTACAGTCATTCTTCCATCTCTAAAAATCCTTATAAAATTACACCAGTCATTTACTAATTCAATAATTTAATGTTTTTAAATTATTTCCCGCAGACAGCAGTAGGATGAACTATGTCATTTCCCTGTGTCCCTGGTTCCATCTATAGCTTTAAGTATGTATGTCCACATTTGTCACACAAAAACCAAAGTCTGATCTTTCATCCTGAAGGTCAATAAGAAATACACTCTTACTGAACTAAAAGAAATATTTCTAGGAAACCCCCAACTCTTGACTCAAGTAAACTTCATGAACTTTGGCAACATGATTAGAAGCAGCAAGAGAAATGCTGAGCAAAAAGGGACAGACTGTCAGTGAGCTCACTAGGACCAGGTGAACACACTTTGGGGGAGGGCTGACTAGAGAGCGATTCACACCTGCCCCAGAAAATGCCACAGCCCTTGCTAGGCCTTGGTGTTCAGGAATTTTAATGCACCTCTTTAAAACAAACAAACAGTGCTAATCTTGCACAGCAGGTGATGAAACTGAGATAAATTACCTGATAGAAATGTACGGGAATTTCTGGTTCATTTGGTTGAGCACCTGCTTTAGCATTTAGTCTAATAATTCTTACAGAGCAAAATGTCCAGAGGCCTTATGTATATTCAAAAGACTGAAACAAAAAGTAGAGATTTATAGGAAGTGAGTTGGGTTTCTTCAATGGTGAAAAGCTTAATGTGTTTATCTATGAATCCACATTCGTGGGGGTGGGGAGACTGTGTATGTATGTGTGTGTGAGCATTTGTGTGTGTATGTGTATATGTAAACAGATATCACCTACATCCTGGATGCTGAAGATTCAAAACAGTTCCTGCCATAAAATGCATCACTATCAGAAGACAGACATATTGTCCACTTCCTTTGATACCAGGCTACTGATAGAAGGATGCACACAGGATGTTAGAGGAGAGGGGAATCGGAGATGCTTAAGGACGAAGGCAGTGAATGCATGAAAAGATGGGGGCAGCCTTGAAGTGCTGGTTTGGGAGGCAACAAGCAATCTAATTTGGCTGGAGCAGGAACACTTACAATGAGAAGGGATACCAAAGGAAAACTTTGCTGTATTGTGCGTTCTGTCCTCACAGATGAAGATGGGCTTGAATAGGGACTAGATGGACAAAGACTGAGGCCTGGGACCAGATGGGAGGAAATCACCATCATCCAGGTGCAAGGCCAGGAAGTCAGGAAGTGACAGAGTAGGAAAGAAAGAAGCATGGAGAGAGTAAATTGCTGGAGCCACAGGCATGCTAGAGGGTGAAAGCCAGGACCAGGTGTGAAAGGGAGAGTTGGGGGGTGAAGAGGAGGGAAAGGAAAGAGCATTTCAGGCTCTGCTGCTGACCAGCTGTGGCATCTGCACTCGGTTCTACCTCCGTGCGCCTCTGTTTCCTCATCTGAAATAAAGGCATCAGGGAAGATCAGTGGTTCCTGAGCCTTTCTATGGAGATCTAGGATTCCAAGGAAGCTTAGGAGAGTCAAAGCTGGACCTGGGATGGAATCAGGAGGAGGGTGGGGTGGGGATGCCCCACGGGCTATGATAGGACAGTGTAATGGGGAGTTCAGGCTTCAGATTAAACTTACAGAACACCCCTGTTACATAATCGGACTCCTCAAAAGAGTAACTTTTAAGTTTAACATGCACTGAATTGTGTAGACAGGTCCCCCAGAACTCTCTTATTTGAGTGACCAAATAAAAAACCAGTTAACAAAAACAAACAAACAAAACCCTGCAAATATTGTAGGTATGGAGGGCTTTTGTTTTAGGACCCCACCAAGCTCCTCTGTTTAGTTGATCAACTGTTGCACAAACGCTGGGGCAACTGGAGCAGTCACTTCGATCCTGAATGGATGCCAAGATGCTCAGAAATGGGGAAAACTCACCCAAAGGCCAGTTGGGGCCCTTACACTTCCACACTCCTTCTCCCAAGCCCCAGTAGGGTTTTTAAATCTCATGGACCCCAGTGTGGGAAAGGCCTTTGCGCAGGGAACAAGAGACGGGCTGCCCTGCAGATGGCTTTTGCCTTTGGTAAGCTGAGTTATCCCTCTGGCCTCCATATCTGTAGAAAGACAGCATCACCCCCCCCCAAAAGGATCCCAGAGGCCCCTTCACATTCCAGGATTTCACAATCCCAAAGCCCCAGAGCCCCCTGTTATCTGAACAGTCCCCTGATCAATAGCATATGCTCTGGGCTTGCTCAGGCCCAGTCAGATGGCCAGTGTGCCGAGGGCTCTGGGCTGTTTACTTTAGGGATTGGGCAACTGGCTTAGTGAAGTCCTGCAAACGATGGCTCCTGGCTCGGGGGGCAGGGGGCTCAGGTCAAAATTAACAGCAAATCTTTAGCAGCACAATGCCCTGTGGCCTGTATTTGGAAGAAAGAAAACCAGGTCCCAGGTAAAAACCCCTGTTGCTAAGGCACCATGAAAATGAAAATGAAGAAAACCAGTGACTCTAAACCAATCCTCCGGTAGAAATCACAAAGGTTTTACACACTCCCCGCCCTCCTCTCGCTCTCTCTACTCCGACTCTCTTTTCCCCACTCCCACAATTTTTTTTTTTTTTGAAAATTCTTTTGTTGGAGAGAAAAAGAAATAAAAGAAAGAAAGAAAAGAGAATCCAAGGAGGCAACGTGCAAAACTCACTGAGAGAGCGTGGCCAGGCAGCGCCTTCCCTGGGACCCAGATCCACTAAGCATGTCCGCAGCTGGTCAGGGCAGGAGTGGCTGAGGTAAGAGACCTGGCCTGGAGGTCAGAGCATGGGCTGGGCCAGCGCACAGGCCATATTATCTGTAGTCGAAATGCGCTCTGCAGGATGCTCCCGTCTTCCCTTTGTGTTAACACTTGGGTCTGTCCCTGTGACGAAAGTCTGGGCTTGTCCTCAGCCAAATCTACTCCTCCCCACCCTTCCCCTCCACCCGGGATCATCTGAGAGCTGATTGTTATTTTTTACTGTAATCTTTCTAATAGAAGCCCATCAAATTTAGACCTGAAGGATACAGAGTGCTCGGAGAGTTGCAGACTCTAAATTGCTGGGCTGTAGGGGCCAGGATGACTGGAAACTTTCATAAAGAAGACTTTATTTACTTAACTCTGAGAAATCAGCATCTAATTTGTGGCAGGGTAGTGAGTCTAAGTGGGAAAAGCTGCCGCTGTGCGCAGCCTTTGGGAAACAGTGGGTCCTGCTCTTAGGACCTGCACTCACATCCCAGTTCTGACAAGATGAACAGAAATCAGCCCACCGAAAAGTTCACCGGCTGCCATTCTCAGGCCCTCATCCTGAGCTCTGTTCTCAATTAGCGTTAGTGTAGGTAGCTTCCAAAGCAAACAGTTCCCACTGAAAAATCAAATCTGAGAAACTCCCCCTCAGCCCTTTTATCCAGGAAAAGACACATGGCAGAAAAATGCAAACCACACACAAAGGAGGAAGAGTCAGGGTCTTGCTCAGCGACGGGCTGGACTTCGCAGTGCCCAGTGCTTGCACTCCCCTGAGAGAGGAGGGCAGTAGTCCTCCTGGGAGCATGCCAGAACAGCAGGCCCTTCTGCATCGGTGGCACTCTGATGGTGATCTCATCACCAAGCCTGGCAAGGGAGGCCGGTCACTGACAGCTTGGAAAGCTGCCAAATTCCAGCCCCTGAGGAGAGGGTGGTGTTGACTGCATCTGGAGATGACACCCGTCTTGGCTTTCGTTCTGCATACATCTCCTCATCTCTGATAGCGATGGAGGAGGTGGTGTTAGAGGGCCTGACTTTCAAAGGAGAACAGCTCCGGCCCCTGTCCCATAGGGTTCAGCTGTTCTTAGGGTCAATAGCAGAAGCAATTGTCCTTAAGGGGCTTTGCAGAGAATGAAAGAGATCCCTAGTGGACAGCTTCAGGTTCCAAACCACGTTTCCCTGCCTAACCCCATGCCGTCATCAGTGCCACAGCTGGCAAGTCTGATTCAGTGAGCTTCAGAGTTAATCACTTCCACGCGTGTGTTCTGCTGACTCTAGGTATACTTAGTGAAGGGTAGGAGACACTCATGCTCACTGTGACTGTGACGTGTGTCTGTCTTTACAGTCAATGATCGGCGTTACGCTTGTCCCATTTTCTCTCCAGAGCTGTAAATGTGCACTGAGGCGCTCTGCTGCTTCCCTTCCTACCCAGTTCTGTTCATTTACTCTCTTTTATCGCTTGTGGAATTCTGTGACTTGTGCTGTCGGTGGGACAGTCCCCTCTCCCAAGAGTCCACTCCACTCTCTAATCTCCAGAACCTGACACTGTGTTATCTTCCATGTTTGCATCTTACAAAGTCAGTTGACAGACATGAATCAAGGGTTGGTGTGGAAAATGGGGATTACCCTGGTATATCAAAGTATTTTCAGTCTAATCACATGGGGCTTAAAACAGAAGGCTTTCTGCCTGAACTCAGAGGAGCTAGGACCAAAGGAAAAAGGGAAGAGAGAAGCCAGGCTGCTGCCGGCTTTAGAGGAAGCAGGGCAAAAGCTCAGGAATGTGATTGCCTCTGGGCACACGCAGGGGCCAGGAAATGGATTCTCCCCTGCAGCCTCCAGAGAGAATGCTGTGAGCCACCACCTAGATCACAGCCTACTGGGATGTGTGTCAGAAGTCTCTGGGCCTGAGGATAGCAAGTCTTCAGTGCTGAAAGCCAGCACACCTGAAGCTGTTGGTCACAGCAGTGACACAGAAAACTAGCTTATTTGCTCATAAGACTTACAAGAGTCTTATACATTTTATAAAATAATTAAATTTTTACCTATTGACTCCTCCCATCCCTACACCCTCTAGTTCCGGGAGAGTGGCAAGTGTGGTTTTGATACATCCAGAACAGGCTTATAAAATGCAGTAGCCTAGACATTTCTCTTTGTCTCTCTCTGTCTCTATGTGTGTATGTGTGTGTCTCCCTCCGCTCCCACACGTTCCTCACCATTAGCTGGGTGAGGGGAGGGGGACCAGAATGTAGTTATTCTTCTGCTGAAGGTCTACCAATGAACAATTATAGAAAAAATAGCCACCATACTATTTCCGCAGTTATAGTTATAGGAAGGGGAAACCACGTGAATAGTCTTACTCGGGCTCCCTGCCTTTAAGAGCAAGCGTGGAGGGAGTGTCTATCTGTCTTAAGTACCCAACAGTGAAACTCATTGGTGTCATATCATGCTACCCCATGAGGCATAGAAATGGAAACAGTGAAATAGTGAAATAGTCTTGAACCTGGAGAAAACACCAGCAAGGAACGAATAGAGCACAGAGGCCAATGATGGGCAGACAAAAGGCCAGAGGGACAGAAAGATAGTAAGATAGTTGGAAACTCAGAGCAGGGATGGGGTGGGCACTGATTGCCAAGCGGTTGTCAAGGAGCCAGAAGCTGGGGTGGAGGGAGAAAGGATGAGGAATGTGGGCACATGTCCTGTGCGGGCATATGTGCTTTGGCAGTTGGCAGAGAGGGCCCAGCCTACAGCCCAGCTGCAGGCTGACGTGACCACCAACTCCACCGGTCATCGCTGAGCAGGACAGCAGGCATGGTAAACAAGACCGCATGTCAGGGCTCCAACCAGAGCAAACTCATCTTCAGGTTGCTCATAGGCGCTTTCATTTCTGCGTATTCTACTGTTTGTTTAATGTTTCATCGGAGAGACCCTGGGCTGGGAAGGCTGGATGGAGGTTAGCGTGGTCGAAAGGACCAGCTTTCACCGCAGGGTGGTCCTTTATTAATAAAATATGATTTTAAAAATAACTTTACTTCATGGAGGTAGGAGCCTGGGCCATATGATCTGTTCCAGACTTCCTAGTCTGTAATGGTTGTTTAAGAACAGCTTCTATGTTAGAGCAGGTCCCTAGGGAAAAGAGAGATATGTGGGAGTGCTGTGTCCATTGCCTTAATGCACGAAACACACACACACACACACAGGCGCGCATGCATGAACACAGTTGCACCCACACACACTTACGTGCATTCAGAGCTGCTCACTGTGAACAGAAATCCACCCACTTGAGAGGCAACAATAACAATTTAAGAAACTTGGTTTTGTGATAGTGCAGTGGATTGAACGCAGGGCCTTGCAAAGCTCTCTGCCACCGAGCTACACCTTCAGCTTTCTTTTCACTGTCTTTGGCCTCAGCACGGCCCCAGCACAGCATGTTTGTGGCCAAGGCATGGTGGCTGCAGAAGGGCGCCAATTGTTTCCACAAGGTATGTCTGAATATAGGCCAGGCTCAGATGCCCGGGGGGCCCCACGCTGGTGCCCCTATTTCTGTCTCCACTTGGATACTTTTAGCATTCAGGAGGACCCAGAAGAACTCAGCGCCTCTTTGGTGCCCAGAGACTGTAGAGGTCACAGGGCATGAGATTCAGCTTTTGGTCCAGAGGCTCGGTGGGCTTCGGTGGTGACAAAGACTCCTCTGCAAATGACTCTCCAGAAGGGGAGGCAAAGGTGACCAACAATGCACGGTGATGATTCGCAGTAGTCCAGAGTGACATCTAGGAGCCCCTGTGAGCCAGCCTGCTGAAGACTCCCGAGAACAGAGGGACTTTTTTTCCAATTGTAGATAAAAGGTGTTCCACATAAGCAAGAGGCACTAAGAGTCATTTTATTTAAAACGGCTCTATTCACATCTGTGAACAGTCTCTATTGAGGAGACAAGAATAAAAGCTGTAAGAAACTCTCCACCTTTTAATTCGCAGCTTACTCTGAGGTTAGACAAGTTAACGCGAATTAAAAAATACTGTAGCAAGCATGCGCAGTAACATAACTTCAGAAACTGTTTCGAGACCTCTATACCTTTGGGAGTCCCTCAGACAACAGCTTCTTCCTTCCCACCCAGAGACAGCTCTGCTCCGCGTCTCTCTGCTTCCTCTGACTTTCTCCAGAGCCAACCTCTTTTGCTCTTCTGTAGCCCTGTCTTGTCTCGCCCCATAGGGGGGCCACCAGAGGACAGTGTTAGAACTTCCAACAGGATAATTTCCTGCCCATAATCACTGAGGCACCCCTTCCGGAACAGCACTCGCTCGGCCCCTACTCTGAGTTCTAGCAAGTCTTTAAGCTCCGGCATCTGGATCGTCCCTCTACAAAGTCTTCCTGGGTTGGACTTTATGTCTCTGTAGTTGGTTACGCTAAAAGGGGAGAGCTAGAATCTTGAGCCCGCTTGTGTTTGCATGTACTTACGAAATATTCACATGGCAATGTATGAATCAGCTCTTCAGGGTAACTTGCTTCAAGGCTCCTAATTTCCAATTAAATTCTTTGGCACCAATTAAGTTTTCTCACTCAGGTTGTTTTGTTGTTGTTTTAAATCAGGTCGTTTTAACCAGATACATTATTTTCTTGACTGAAATTATATTTCTTTTTAGTTAAAAATTCTCCTTACATGTTTATGTTGCATGTTTGAGCAGAATTTCCCCTCAACTCCACCTTCCCCTTTCTCACTCCTTCCCTCTTTGGAGAGAAATGTTTCTATCTTACAAGAACTATTGGTCTGGACATATGGCTATGTGCCTTTCACCTGACAGCCTGAGCTCCATCCTTGCAATCTACATGATGGAAGTAGAGAACCAACTCTCACAAGTTGTCCTCTGACCTCAACACATGGTATGGGAACCCCCAGTTTGAAACACATCTTTTAAAACTGCGCTTGGGCCAGGCATGGTGGGGCACGCCTGTAATCCCAGCACTTGGGGAAACACAGGCAGGTGGATCACTGTGAGTTTGAGGCCAGCCTGGTCTACAAAGCAAGTCCAGGACAGCCAAGGCTACACAGAGAAACCCTGTCTCAAAAAAAAAAAAAAAAAAAAAAACCAAACCAAACAAACCAACAAACAAAAATAAATAAAACTGCTTGAAAATTGTAGGGCCCAAATAGGTTTCTTGAATGAATGGCTGTTACAAAATCCTGGTTGTGTTCCCAGCAAAAACCATCATCATCTCTCGGAGTGAGGGGATCAGGGGCTGCCTCTGTCATGAACTCGGTTGCCTGCTCTTTGGTCACTCACCCCTGGTGATGGTGAAGCAGCCTTGCCAGGCCACAGAGGAAGAGGGTCCAGGCAGTCCTGATGAGACCTAACAAAGCTATGGGCAGATGGTAATAGTGAAGAGCTCCCCCTTTCAGTGGACTAGGAGAAGGAGATGAGAGAAAGAGGGAGGGTGGAACTGGGGGAGTTGAGGGAGGGGGCTTCAGTCGGGATAGATAATGATTTGATAATTTTTTAAAATAAAAAATCATCATCCTCATAATGTCGTCATTATCTACTTTGTATAAGGTAGGAAAGGAGAGCATATAGGACTTTTATACAGAGGAAGTTGATTCTAGATCGTAGTTATATATTGTAGATTATGGATTTATTGTATATAGATGCAACTGTATTGGGAAAGAAATAACAAGCCGATCATAGGGATGCTCATATATTATAGTGCAGGAGAAAAGGTCATATCTTCAAAGAAGACATGGAATTATTGGCGTGGACCACTTGTATTCAAAGTATCTAGATATTCCCACAACCACAAGTAGTTTTTTTTTTTTTTTCTGGTGGCTAGTTTATACATCTGGATATTAAATTTACACATGACTTTTATGGCTCTAATCAAATCCAGATTTTTTTCTACTGATACTATATAAGGTCTTTAAAAACACTAATTTCTTTTTATGGAAATCAGACCTAGATTAAAGCATATTTGTTTCTAGAGAAATAGTCTACTATGTGTTTTGAATAGTGTAGGTACTGTAGTCATTATTCATCTTATGTGAATGACATTTAATATAATTGTATGTATTGTTATATGTTAGGTGTTGTCCTATTTTACAATAACATATTACTTGGTCATTACATGATTATGGCAACTTTAGAAATAAATGTGCATCAATATGCATCCCTGTTTATTTATTAACTTTCTCTACATGCTTTTTCATACCAAGTAAGTCCCTTGCTTTCAGAAATATATCCTAACAGTTTTCTATAACCAATATAGCCTAAAATACTATCAAGCATACAACGGATAGGCAATAAGTACTTGACACTTGTTCCCTGGGTTGAAGAGGGACCAAATAGAGTCACCACATCAAGGTAGCCACAATCTGGCATTTTATAGAATCTAGAAACCCGGCTGCTGAATCCTAGGAGTCCCAGAATGTACAGGTCTCAGGGAGGATGGCTGTAGCATAAAGTCCACTAAAGAAGGTAGAAGAACTAGTCTAGCTCTTCAGTACCTGCAGAGCTCATACTCTGGTCAGAACATCTCCTGTTTCCCAAACCATAAAGCCAAGAAGCTGCAGAAAGACTTTTTCCTCAAGATGGAATTATAACAGGGACAAACATGAGCGCAAAGAACACTTCACCCAATGCAAAGACAGGCACAGGCAGATGACCTCCAGAGTGAGTGATGACTTCTGATGTCACCACAGTGAGCAGATCCTGGAATTTAAAGTCTGTTTCACCTGGGTAGCCAGACATGCTCGTTCCAACCCTGGCTTTGAGCTTGGCAGCTCCTTCTCACCCCCTCTTTCTTTAGATTTGCTAAATTACAACTGGATTCTACTCGCTTCAGCCTGGGCTGCCAGTTAGTTTGAACATTACATGTTGAATTCATCAGAAACACTCCTGTGCAAAATTTCAGGTGCCTCTCTTGAGGTACCCCATGACTAGGGGAAGAAAAATTTTCAACATTAGGATGCGATTTTACTTTGACTTACTCAGCAATAAAGCCAAACTTTTACTTTTAAAGCAGGAAAAGCAAATGAAATTTTTCTTTGCCCATTTACTTTACTTTTAAAAGATGCACTTTTACTTTTAAATTTGTGTATGTGTATGAGGAGGCGCACATGTGACAATGCCTGTGGCAGCCAGAAGAGGGCGCTGGATCCCTAAACCAGGCATTAAAGGCCGCCATCAGCCACTCAGTGTGGGTGCTGAGAACTGAACTAGGGTTCTCTGTAAGGGCAGCAAGCAATCTTAACTGCCGAGACATCTTTCTAGAACCTGTTCGAACATTTATAGAACAGAACCAGGAAGCTGGTTTTTTGTTTTGTTTTGTTGTTTTGCCAGACCAAGGTAGGGGTTGGAGGCAGGAGTAGAGCATTTGTATGAGATACAAAGTCTCATTCATTTTCTTCTCATTGGTCAGCCAGAACACATGGAAGGCTTTTTAATTTTATTTTAATTTAATAAAGTGGATGATATTTTTTCAAAGCACACATCCACTTTAAATTTGAGAGCCAATGTGAATCCTGAATACAACTTTCTAAAATATAGCTCGAAGTAACTATATTTATTTATCGTTGAAGTAACCTGAGATTCTCCAGGGAACTGCAGAATCCTGAACCCTTCTAGGACACCTTCAAATTATCTTTCCTTCTGACTCTTTCCCAACAAATCCAAGAATCAAAAGTTAAATTAAAGATTTACAGACATAATTCTGAGGCTCTTGGAACTGTGCTCTCAGGCCCACAATGCTGGCTGTTCCAGCTCATTAACTTTAATTACAGATTTTTATGTTAAAGAGCTAAACGAGGGGTACATCTGTAATGAAGAAACTCAATTTAAACAGACCCTTCCCCCTTAGTTCGAGTAGAATTCTTTATGAAAACAAGAAAAAAAAGTTCCTTACTAAAAATAAAATCTGCACTGCTTAGTTTTTTAAGTTGTAGTTCTAGCGTATTGCTTTTTTCTCTTGTTCTTTTCTTTCTTGGTCCATCGTAATTTCTCAACACTAGAAAACAATGCGCCATTTAGAGTTTTAACTGTAGACCCAACTTGCATGTTAGACGTTCTGTATTTCTGAAGTAGCTGGTAAATGCTAACTTGAGGTTATTTATCATCTGCCCCTTTCCATTCTCCTGGGATTAGCTGAAGCACTTTACTGCTCCCAACCACATACGTGGTCTTTCATTAGAGAAAGCTTTGATTATACAGTGTGCTCACTGTTGGACTCCTGAGGCTTGGGTATGAACCCCTACAATTTGATGATTATCTGATTTTACAATGCAGATACCAATTGCAGATAATACTAAGGCCTTAAGTACCACAGCCAAACAAGGAAATAGACTCTTCCTTATTCTTATCATTTGCTCCCACAATGCAACTAAGTGGGTGAAAATGGTCAAAATTATATGATGCAAAAGTCCAATAATAGTCCAAGAAATAAATGCTACTCATCTCCTTTATGTCCCGAGAAAATGATACAGAATTCAAACCCGGTGGCTAGAAGGCGCATCTGGAGTGATGGAATGTCAGGAAAGACCCTGATGGTTGTTCCTCCAAGGGTACTCCCACGGTTGCTAACATTTCTGCCTCTCCTTAAGTAATCTAGCAAAGCTAACCAAGTTCTGCCTGGACACACAGATACGAATACGGAGGTGTCTGTACTCATTGAGTGTTGTTTGCCAGGCTTGGGGGATCTGCAGTTTGTGATCTAGGGTCAGTTTTCTATCTGGTATGTGGACAAACATGAATACAAGACTCTTTCTGAGTATGGGCTGAGGAAAAGGTTTATTGTACATTTGAGGGAGAACACAGGGACAGGCATCCAGAACAGTCCAGACTGAACCAGGGCAGCAGCCATGAAAGGGGGGGAGAGAGAAAGAGAAAAGAGAGGGGGTTAAGAAAGGTGCCAAGGGCCAAGAGACCAAGAAACCAAGAGGACACATAGCCAAAATGGCTGGTTTATATAGGGAAGAGAAGCTGGGGGAAGGGAAATGAAGGTCAGGGGAAGGTGAGGTTGAGGGTAGGGTGCTCCCTGCCAGCCAGGAGGACTCTCTAACAGTTACTTGTGAGTAGGGACTGAAGGAGACTGTCAGCCAGAGTCTGCTTTGATATGTTAAATAGGCACCTCAACTAGCTATTTGTCCCAGGTTTCTTTGAGACATAATAAATGCAAAATTGACGGTAATAATTTGCATGTGTTGAAAGAGGTATATGAGACCCAGGGGGAGGGACCAGTCACTCTGTGTTGTCTGGACCTTCAAGATGACTGAGAGCTGCCAGTTACAGGCAGCCAGGGCAGGAGACTAGTGGTATGGACAAGCACGGAAGCCCCCTTCGCTGGTGCTGTCTGCTCAGAAGCCAAGCCAGACAAATAAATGTGAGCACCACCATCATTTCCCTTGCTGTCTCAAGTCTTTTGAATTTGCTCCTCCTTTCCAAACTTAAGGCACAGAGAAGATAAAATGGTGTTTGGGCCCTAAGCTCTACAGGGAAGTAACAAAGGGGAGTGACATTTGATACATTTTTTTTCTGCTCTCAACCTGGAAGGCCTGAGGGCCAGTGAGCTGGCTGCAGGAAGCCGGCTGAGAACTGCGAGTTTCCTTCAAGCACCAGTATATGACCAGAAGGCAATCTGCAGCTCTTCTGTGACACAGTTGAACAGAAAGGAATCTGATGGACTGAATCACCAAGGCTCTTCAGCACAATGCAGGTCTGCCCTGTCACAGTTTATACACAAAACAAAACCAAACCACAACCCCTCCAGCACCCTCCTATTAAAAAAAAGGAAGTGAGGGTTACAAATAAAAAAAAAATCATCCGATGCAATTAATTAGACCCCCAAACCACACAACTCTATACATTACAGTGGCCATTCAGAAGGGAAGTTAAGATTTTACATTGGATTTCATACTTCTCTTTCAAATATATTTTTATGCACTTTCCCACACTGAGAATAAAAATCCATGACAGTGAGAACTATAAGAATAATGAGCTTTATATCATCTTTCATAACTAATCTCCATTACCTGCATTCAGTCCTTTCTCATCCCTTAATATGTAGCCTTTCTTTTCTCAACTTCATCTTATTCTGCGTCCATGGGTGACTCTGTTTATATATGAACATGTGTTATTGGCTAGATTCCACATACGAGGGAGAACCTGGTTTTTTTTCTTTCTGAGATTGTGTGACCTCTATAAAATAACAGTTTAAGTCCATTCCTTTTCCTACAAGCTTTGTAATTTCATTTTTCTTTAGAACTGAATAGTATTATATTTTACATATAATTTTTATTATCCATTCATATAAGTTTTTTCCAATTCTTTGCTGTAGCAAATAAAACAGCAATAAACACAGGGTATAAATATATCTATGAGAGGATATAAAATTCTCTTGAGTGTAAGCCCAGAGGTAAAATAGCTGGGTCATATGGTGCCATTTATACTTTGGGTGGCATTTTTTCACATCCATTTTATCAGCCACCTAGCTATGTTAACTGTGTAAATGAGAATGCTCAGATCTTGAAAAGCTATATCCACTCTTTTTTTCTGTCATTCTTGACCTAAATGTTATTTTCTTATAAAACAAACAAACAAACAAACAAACAAACACGTTTTAATTATGTGTGTGCATGTGTTGTGTGAGTGTGTGCATATATGTAAGTGCAGGTGTTTACAGGGGCCGGAAGAGGGCGTCAGATCCCTTGGAGCTGGAGTTACGTGCGATAACTAAAAGAGTTGAAGAGAAGGAGTCTACGACACAGCCGCTGGCTGCTCTAGGGTTTGTGGCTTCCTCAGGCTGAGCCCAACAATTTGAACCTCCAGCCCCTTCTTAGAAAGTACAAGCAAGAGTGTATTTATTTCTGACATGGTAAGAACACCAGAATATGTCCTTATCAGTAATCCTGAGGCAGTTCTCATGGAAAACTGGCCCCTCAGACCCACAGAGTTCAGCTCTGCCATAATGCCACAATGATTCCATTTCGAGGTACCCACAATGTGAGGTGCTTAAGAGCTGCAAGATTTGGGAATTTCCACCCTGTTATAGTCTTTAATTTTACAAAAATTTCCATTTTGTTCAGTTCAGAAGCCGCTGAGCAGCTGTAGTGGCGACAGTCCCCGAGTAGCCAGGATATACCCCGCAGATACTGGCTCAGAGAAAAACACATGTAATTGGAATGGTTAGCTTTCATGGTAAGACAGGAGAGCTAAAGGCTATTAAAAGCTTATATTAACTCTGTCTATATCACCATTAAAAAAAAAAAAGAAAGCTGGGTCCACTTAACAGTGGTCCTTTCTTGTTCATCAAGGAAAGAGAAATAAGGAGGAAACACTGCCTATCCCCAAGTGGGGCCCCACTAAAAAAATAATAAAGGTTTACACAACAGCTTTGATTAGAGAAACAGAGGGAGCTTTCAAGGAAGGAGTGGGCAGAGTTTCCCATGTACGAGGGTTGCAATAGTGCCTTGGGAAAGGTGCCGCGTAATTAGACCTAACCCATCATCTCATGCTGCCTGTGTGCTCACTCACTTCCTGCTCAGTTATTTTCCGTATTAGTCTCTTGAGTTCCCCAGAAATTCCTGCCAACAGTGCAAGGTTTTCTGTAGGAATCAAAAATGGAGTTGACTGCTGTTATTCTAAGCAGGCACACCAGAGCATCCATCTCTAGAAAGAAAGGCCTCTTTTGTTTGGTAGTTGTGGATGCCGGCCCTGTGTGTTCTTAGAGGTTTCACTTGGAGAGCCCCATGATGTATGCAGAATTCCCAGGGCACCCATAGACAAACTCAGAAGTACATATTGAGCAATCTTCTGGAATCCACTAGCTAGATTCCTAACTGGCACAGGCAGATGGGAGCCAGGGAAGCTGTGTGACAGGGGACAATCCTGTCACCCACAACGGAAAATATGAACACCAGAAACATTTCCTATTGTAAACAATGTGGGTTTAAAATATACTCTCTGGAGACTCTCCCGAATGCACAGGCTTACAGTGCTATTTATAGTGGCTGCTGTGTACTTTATCAAGATTTTTATTCCAACAAAGGAACTGTATGTAAGGTAGGGAGGTATTGAAATGGAAAACAGACTCTCATATTTTAAACTCAGTCATTCAGTACTATCCTTAAATGTAATGTCGGAGATCTCGCTCATCTAGCTAACTAGAAGCAGTATAAATGACGAGACATTTTAACAGAAATACTGCCTGGAAAAATAGGCAAGCGCACCTGGTGACTGTCAGCAGACTAACGGAATTATCAGGTGTGGTCGAACAAGAGAAGAAAGAAAAACCAACTTCCGATCAGGAAGATAGCTTTTCAATACACGTGAATATTTCTAAAGGCATTTCAAGGTTTACAAGGTTGTTACGCAGTGTTTGAAAACTAAGCCTTGGAATGTAGCTTACATGTTTCATATGTTAATCAAATCTCTTATTTATATATAGTTCCAAGCTGCACCTTTCTACAGTCCTGCTATAAATCATTGAGAATTAGAAACAAGACGTGTCTGAATGAACGCAGAATTACGACAAGCTAAAGCCGGTCTCTAAGACTGTCAAAGAGCACAGCAAAGCAGGAGCCTGTTGCTATTCACAAGGTATGCTCAAGGCCCCTTCACCTTCTTCCCAGACAAACCGGAAGCCGCTTACGCAGCTGCGCCCTTCCTGCTCGCTAGGGCTTCCAGCCCCAGGTGTTTTCTTGCAGCACTGTGCTGGACCTCTGAGATGATAAGGTAAAGGACCTCCCTGGAACATTCCCTTCATGAACATTCTGGAATAGTCTACACTCATTCCTGCCTGCTATTTCCATCTGGCCAAATGACAGTCACAAATGTAGATCTGTCAGACCTACCGGTCAGTGAGAAAGTTCAAAGGGATAGACTTGATCCACGAAGTTGATAGTCTCCATTATTTTTTTATTTTTATTTGTTTACCTTTGGATGGGAACGCTTCCTTCATCAGACTGAATATTTCACTCGTGTTCGGAGAAGGAGATAACATATGCTCCTATGCATTTAGAAAGGCAAATCTCCAAGCCCTCACAAGCACGTGGGCAGTCATCAACATCTTTACCTGAGGGTCTAATGCAGTGGTTCCTACCCTTCCTCACCTTTAACACAGTTCCTCATGTTTGTGGCGACCCCCAACCATAACATTTTTTTTTTTGCTGCTTTATAACTGTAATTTTGCTACTGTTGTAAATCATAATGTTAATAAATGTGTTTTCTGATGGTCTCAGGCAACTCCTGTGAAAGGGTCATTTGACCCCCAAAGGGGTTACAACCCACTGGCTGAGAACCACTGATCTAGAGGCAATCTTTTGAATGGCTCGCAACAAGGCTGTCTCAAAGTCATCACTCAAAGTCAAGGGACCTCATTCTGAATGTTGCTTTAAGTTAGTGGATTACTCAGGACTGGCTGCCCGCCTGCCTGAAGCAGCTAAAGGAAGGCGCTGGGGGCCCCCAGGAGATTCCGTAGCACTGCAAATGTGCTAACCCGAAAGCGCAGTTATGAGTTCACGGGGGTGTGTAGTATAAGGACTTAGAAGCCCTCCATCTGTATCACGTCATATTATTTCATGTATGTCTACCTCTTCATGATTAAAATAGGTAAAAGCGGTTATTTGGAATGAAATGATTCAAAATTGTTTTATATAAATCGAACACAAAACTTTCTTATATATGTATAACTGACGTGTATATGCCACCTCTGGATGGTACCTGTGTCTGTCCCACTTTAGCTGTTCTCTCCTCCTCCAAAGACAGTAACAACAGAGGTGAAAGATAAAATTATTGGTGAGGAATCCAATTAGCTCTTACTGTTTACATATTTGGAGGGACAAGCCCCTTGGTGGGCTTGATTTGTTACTGTGAAAGTGGTAAGGCTAGAGAGTTCTGACAACGTAATTCTATAAGCAAGGTCTGTTTAAAGAAAGCATGAAGCAACAGGCTTTAAAATTGGTGAAAAGAGAGTTCCAACTGCAAATTGTTACTTTTACCTTTACCTCTTCGTGACTTAAACAATGAAGCTTGGTTTCCAGTTTCCAGCAGCTGGCTGCTCCCATTTGGCCTATCCTCTTACCCTAACATTTTTATTTATTTATGTGTGTGTATGTACAGTGTATGCTTGTCTATATGAGCACCACATGAATGCATTGCCTGTGGAGGCCAGAAGAAGGTGTCGTATCCCCTGGAACTGGAGTTATGGAGTAATGCCACCACTTACATGCATGCTGGGAACTGAACCAAGTGCTCTTAACCATGGAGCTTCTTATCTAGCACCCATCTTACCTTAATTTTATTTATGTTTTTACTCATTATAATATGACCTAGTATAATTTTCTTTAGAAATATTATCCATAAGTCGTTTCTTAAAAGGCAGCATGAAACAAATTAGTGTAACTTCTTCCTTGGAGTCTGCCCCATTTTCTTGAGTGACCGCCTTTTACAGACTCAAAGTTCAGGGTACCATCATCTGTCCACACTGTGAAATCAGGCTCTGCCACTGCTTACACGGGTGAGATTGTGAGGAGCTCAGTCTCCTTAAACTCAAGTTGTTTGTTTTTTTTTCACATGTAAAATGAAGTTTGCAAAAACTCCCCAGATGATAGATTCTTGGCCTTGAGTTGATAGGACCAGGAGGTCTGAGGGTGGCAGTTTGCAGTAGCATGGAAAGTAAGCTGTTACAATCTGTAGGTGCATAAATGCATTTCTCTTGGAGCAGAGTCTGTAGGGTTTGTCAGAGTCTCCCAGTACTCTGTGGTCCCTAAGGAAACTGTAACATATGGCCTGCAAGTCCAACGCAGGCCTGATGCTTCTGTGAGTGATAGGGCTGGGCCTCTGTTCTGATGGTAAACACAGTCACTCTGAGAAAAGTCAGTGGACTTCTTGGAGTCAGCCAAGAGCCTTGTTTAGTTTGGGGGAAGAAAACAGCTCTCTGTTTCTATTTTCTGTGAAATGGTAGAAACATAGAAGATTTTTTGGGGGGAGCAACAAAGACAATGACTGTGTCTGTACAGGTAAACAATTTATCCAAGAGACCATGAAGAATGGTTCATTCAGCCTGCCAGCACACGTGTCTTGAATGGTTTTCCCCATCTTATGAAATCATTTAGCAAAGTGAGAGAGATGATGGACCTTTAGCTATGATATCCAGAAAAAACATGAAAACATCCGCTGCCACATTTGCTATAGAGAAAAGGTTCTAAAATTAGGGGTGGGCAGGAAAAATGTACCCCCTGAAGAATGAAATGGAAATGTTATTTGAAATTTCAGACCAAGGGATTCCTTAACTCCTACTTGGAGTCCAGGGTTGCTTTGAAAATTAATGAAGAAAATGTATCTGAAGCCCATGATTTGGAACCTAGTACATGGGCGATTAGAGACACCATTTTACTTCTTTTAAAAAAATTAAATATTTTTGGCTGTTGCTTATTTCTAATTAAGAACAATTTATGCTGAACTGAATTTTTAAGGTGACTTTCTGAGCAATGTGATGGATAGAAAGCATGTATCACAAATGCATTTGAAAATTAACCATGTCTATCACATATGATTTTTAAATCCTCATATAGCAAGCTTAGACGTGGACAGCTGAAAGGCTTAGTCTCCCCACCCTATTCTCCCTCGCCAACCCAGACACTTCTTAGTGGACATCAACATCATCTCAGGAAAGAAGGTTTGCTTTGAGGATGCAGTAAGCAGAGCCACAAAATTCAAGTTCAGAAAAACTACTTTGTATCAGAGCATCAATATGATTTTAATAATAATGGGCATCTAAGTCCATCATTGTGCTGATTTCTCTACAAATTAGCTTGTCAGGACGGTAGGAGATTTCATTATTCCTATGTGGAGAGCTACTTTTTGGCAAGCTGCTTTGTTATTGAGTATTCAGTGAAAAACATATTTTCACACTGGCTTTTACCTTGAGACATGATAAGCAGGATGTTTTGCCAAGTTCCTTTAACTTATTTGTGTAACCTTGGACCATATCTGCTACAGGGATTTAAGTGGTTTAAGAATACAAGTTTGGTTGTTCCATGAACCCCCTTCCTTGTATTGATGTGACTTGTTTTGCTTTGCCTATAAAAAGGAGCTGTGGAATAAACTTGGGGCTGCAATTTTTACTGACAGTCCTATCGAGCTGATCTCTTGTGTCTTGCTTTATTTCTTTCAATCCTCACTCCCCACTCAGGTACTGTTGGCTTTGCTGACAGGCTCCAGCATTCCTACTTATTGTAAAGACAGAGGAACAAAAGACGTTGAAGTAGTTTTTCAAGATAAAAAGTAGTAGCTAATAGGTTTGCTGAGCTTCAGTGCCTGAATACATAAACACCAGACCATTCTGACCTTTCCCCTGATGAGTCAGGATTGGTTCCTTATAAAAATTATATATAGATACTGTAAATAAAAAATTCACTATTATTTTAAGGATTTTGATTAGCTTGTGTGCCATATTTTTTTCAGATGAAAATAAAGTTATGGACCAACATGCCAGGCTTTTAAGAATTCCAATTCCTAGACTGGGTGGTTGTGACATACGTCTTTAGTCCCAGCACTTGGAAGGTGGAGGCAGATAAATCTCTGTGAGTTTCAGGACAACCTGGTCTACAGAGTGAGTTCCAGGACAGCAAGGGCTACACAGAGAAACCCTAAAACAAACAAACACACACAAAAGAAACAAAACAACAATAATAACAACAAGAATTTCAATTCTTTTTGTTGCTGAACACCTGCATTACCTTCTGATGTTTCATTGAGCACCACTGTAGAGTACTTTCAGGACAAGAGGAATTACAAGGTTAATATCAAATGGTCTAGATAGGTTACTTTACTTAGAAACTGGCAGGAGTAAAGATACTGTCAATCTAGAAAAAGGAGAGAGGAATGAAAGAAGGGGATTAGACATGAGTGTGTGAACTCTGTTCTTTTGTGGTTAGATACAAGTAAAGAGAACCTGGCAAAAGTAAACCAAGAGAAGAGGGTTTGTTCTAGCTAGTGGTTTAGGGAATGCAAGCCTTCATGTCATGAAAGGTGAGATAGTGGAACTGGACCTTACCTGTGGGAGTGGGAGTGTCAGGCTGCCTGTGTATCTCATGAGCTCAGGAAGCAGAGAGACATGTAACTCTCAAGCTCTCCCTACTTCTGCCAGCCAGGCCCCATCACCAAAAGGGTTCTAAACTTCTCAGACAGCTCCTCCAGCTGGAGACTAAATGCACGAGCCTGAAGGGGATAGTTCACACACAGATCACAACAACTGGAAATTATCTAGCTTTGTCCATTTCCCTACACCCATTGTACTGAAACTAAGCAATTTTAAATATGCATACAAGGAGGGCTGGAGAGATGGCTCAATGGTCAAGATGGCTTCAACTTGCTGTTCTTCCAGAGGACTTGAATTTTCTTCCCAGAAAGCAAGTTGGGTGTCTACAAGCCCTTGTAGCTCCAATTTCAGGGAATCCAGCATCCTCTGCTGGCCTCTGGGGGCACCCCTCTTCCTCAACACAGACCTGTCGTACACACACAGGCATGCCACACAAATAAAATAAAAATGTGTGCATAAAACTCTATAGAAGTTTTTTGGTTTTGTTTTTGTATTTTTGTTTCTTTTGGTTTGGTTTGGCTTTTTGAGACAGGGTTTCTATGTATGTAGCCTTGGCCATCCTGGACTCGCTTTGTAGACCTTTGAAATCACAGAGATCCGCCTGCCTCTGTCTCCCTAGGTGCTGGGATTACAGGTGTGTTTTTAAATAACCTTCAGAACTAATTAGTAAAAGGACTTTAATTTAGAATACAGAAACAAAATTCAGTACCAAAGCCTAGTACCCACCTACCTCTATTTTTTTTTTTCCTTCTTTCTGGAGTAATCAGTCTTCTAAGAGAATGTTTTTAGGCAAATGTAACTATGTTAATGATTTATACAGTTTCAAAAGAATGTTTCATTTAACTTCTTAATGGAAAATAATGTTCTGTTCAGACGTTTTAAAATGTATTTTTAAAGATTTGTACTTGACACTCAAGGTCATGACTAAGCATTCTGAATAAGTGTTTTCATGTGTACTTGTCTGTATTTAACTGTCGATTGGCCTTGTTATTAAATCATGGGGGAAAACATCATCAATGATACAGTTCTAGAAGGGGATTTTTGTGGATCAAATGGATTTTTTAAAACTTGCTTGTTTTTCTAAAGCAGTAAAAATATTTACTTTCAAATGTCTAATCATTGGGATATTTCAGAAGCCCATAAAAATGTATGAATGATGAAAACAGCTAGCATGTTTTCTTTCCCTTTATTTATGTCTCTGAGCCTCAGAATCTGATAACAATCCTACAATAACGGCCTTTCTTCTGATGGAAAGAGGAGCTGCTGCTGGGTTGGAGAGTGTATGCCGGGAATGTGGTGAATTCATGACTTGGAAAGGAAGAGAGCACTGCTCTCTGCTTGATGGAAGGGAAGCCTGACACGGACTAAGGGTGGCCACCAAAGCTCTCCTCGCGGACAAAAGCGTCACTGCGGGTTGTTTCTCGGGAGACACATCAGAGCTCAGGACCCTGTCAGCTCAGCTTGAACTCCTGTTACTGCTTCTGTCTGACAAAACCTTGTCACCCATCACAGCCACCCACTCATAGGTCTTTCCAAAATAGCAAACTCTGGCTTCTAGTAAATGTTTATGTATTTACTCATTCATTTGTTCAAATAGGTAATTGACTAGAAAGTAATTGAAGTTGAAATATATACAAACAATGTCTTTTGCTTAGAAACAATATGTTAAGTTTCTTGGGTCATACACAGATTCCTTTCTGCCAACCGAAAGGTCTTTCTTCTGCTTTTGGTCAAGATCTCTCTAACTTACCTAAGATGTAAGTTTCATGACTCTTGGCACACTTTCCCTTCAGGTGACTGTCTCTACAGGCCTGTGTAGAACCTTGCCCTTAATAGATACTCTTTCTATATGCATACATGTCTTTATTATATAATTATATATTTCATATCTATCTATCTATCTATCTATCTATCTATCTATCTATCTATCTATTTTTACGGTGCTGAGGATTGAACCTAGAGCCTTGAGTATGCTGGTCAAGTATTTTACCCCTGAGGAACATACCCAGTCCTCTTTTTGCTTTTATTTTGAAGCTGGATCTTACTTAGTTGCCCAAACTGGCCTTGAACTCATGAATGTTCTTGCTGGAGCCTCCCAGGCCTATATACTTAATGAGGTGTCTCTTTTTTAGCAAATCTAAAGGCATTGTCATGAAAAGTTAGAGTGAGAAAGACAAGGGAAGGACAAGAACCATGCCACCAGCAAAAAGGGCTTCACAGAGTCACAGGTGATAGGGAGAGAAGACTGTTTCTGATGAGCTCAGCTTAGAGCCCAGGTTACAGGGAAGCTGTAGTAGAGCAAAGGTGTATGTGTGTGGCAGAGTCTCAGAGCCCCGGGCATGGGGAGGGCACTCCAGTCCATCTGGAGGAAAGACACTGTGGCATGAAGTGCGCAGTCATCTTTTCGTTTATTTACATTTTATTTTATTTGTGTGTGTGTGCATATCTCTGCACGGGGGTATGTGCATGTGTATGTGTGGGTACCACAGAGGCCAGACGAAGGCGTCAGGTCCCTTGGTACTGGAGCTACAAGTTTTGGTAACCTGCTTGACATGGGTGCTGGGAACGAAACTCCAGTCTCCATGATCAAGCCACGAGCGCTTGCCATCTGTCCAGCCTTGCAGCTGGCTTGTAAAACGATCACTTTAAAACTCTCTTCCTGAGGAATAAAGTGCCCAGGAATCTGGCTTAGTTTAACTTGTGGTCATGACATTCAATAGGAATACAAGTTTTTAATTATTTAACACTTAAAATCAGAATTATATCTTCTAACCAAAGTCAGTAAGATCGAACTGAAACAAGAAGATATTTTGTGTGGAAAGTCTTAGTGGGTGAGGAAAAACAATAGACTCTTGTTACTGTCTCTACAGGAGTTCAGAGGTGAAGTATAAAAAGGCTGTATGCTATTTTAAGTGAACAGATCAGTATGAGGTACATTCTATGTTTGGGGTTATAAGTGTTCTGGTCATCGTTTGGTTTTACAGAGATTGGAAAGCATGACCACATGCTTCCTAGGTCTGCATTCTGCTGTCCATCCTCCCCTCAGTGTCCCCAACAGAGCTTAGAGCAAAAGAGATGACGACAAAATGTGTTGAGGACAGATGGGTGCATCTGCAGCTCTGCCCTTTGGAACAACTCTGTTTTAGGCCAACTTATTCTACTGCCATTCAAAATCTGAGATGAATTCCTTTTGTTCTCCATATACAGCGGAAAGTCAAATCTTCCCAGCCTGGCCCTAGGTGTATTCCATAGGGCCTTAGAATTCCTTTTTTTTTTTTTTAAATGTAAGATTCCACATTACTTATTTAATTTCAAATCAAGCAATATCTGACCTATTGAAAACAGAAGTAGACAATACTAAAAGCAAGAGGAAATGGCCTCTAATTCCCCCGAGAAAACACCCATTCCTGTGGCAAGAGGAAGCCAAGGGCTAGAGTTAAAGGAAGAGGAAGGGACTTGCCTAGGGTCTCACATGCCCTTTGTCCTCAGATCTCAACTATGATTTTAGATAGCCTTTGATTCCTGGTTTGGCCAGCTGTTTCCTGGACACACCCTGAACTTGCCAATGAAAGCTAGTCGAACTGTAAAGCCCAACTTTCACTGTTGCTATAAATGATCAGATTTTACCAAATGCTGAAAGGATTGACCTAATTTCAATGTGCACCTCAAAACACGAACAGGTAAATTCAGTATAAACATGAGGACATAGTGTAGCCCAAGCTGAAATGCAGACAGAACCAATGGTTAAACAGCATTTGGATACATCTGTATATATTTGTTGTAGGTTACTAAAGGGAACTGAATTAAGCTTTAGTGTACAGGCTTTTTACAACAGCCACTAACAGAAGATAAATCTTTGTTCACACAACATTACCACCACCCTG
The DNA here is from genome assembly GCF_907164565.1 of Psammomys obesus. Classification (NCBI taxonomy): domain Eukaryota; kingdom Metazoa; phylum Chordata; class Mammalia; order Rodentia; family Muridae; genus Psammomys; species Psammomys obesus. Next base: position 10,381,820 of record NW_026586550.1, read on the forward strand.
GAAAGAATGAATGAAGCAGCTATGTGATCAATTCTGAGGTAAAATTCTGGCTAGGAGAAAACTAGGCTTATTCACTGGAAGTCACAGTCTGGCTTATACAAGTATGAGATGCCTGTCTCGCTCTTCCCATCAGTCCCTCACTGCCTATCCACGAGGTGAGCCAAGACACTGAAGACCTGCATCTACTGCGATGCTTAATTTCTGCTCTTTTGTCCCGAGGGCTCCTATCCCTAGCTTTCCTTAGGCTGCTTCTCTGCTTGTTTGTTTTCTGTTTTCTACCAGGCTCTGGCATACAGAAGTCCCTACCTGTTGACCAGCATCTTTTCTCCCATCTCTGTTCAGACACTGCAGCATGCGTTGGGTGAAGAGAGGGCCCAAGAACCTGGGAGAACCCAAGGCTGGTAGCACTGCATCAGGTGGAGTGAGAGGTGTGCTCCTCGTGTCTGGACAGGGCCCGCACACCTTTATTGTCCACTCAATTTCAGGTCTAATCCCTCCCCAGGTCTCCTCCATCTCTCTGCTATTTTGCTTTCTGTGATCGTTTCCACTATGCCTTTATGACCTCTTACTCTTTCATATTGGCTTTGGGGGCTATGACTTCAGCCACACAGTGGGTTTGTCCCCGTGGACCTTATAAAATGTTCTCTTCTTTCTAAATAAAAATCTAAATTTCCTATCTCTAAGCATCTGGAGAAAAGCCCCATGTTGATGCGGTTTCTACCTGAAATTCAACACCATTACCGTGGACACCAAGAATGGAGCCGCCTCACCTTCCCGCACTGGGGACCAGACAGAGGCCTTTCTTGGCAATGCCTGATAAGGATGTATTGAGAACAGATGGGTGCACCTGTAGCCCTGACCCTGGGAGCCGCTCTATATCAGGCTAATTTACTCTACTGTCATTCCAAACTGGAACTTAGGGTCTTCAGACTTTCTCTGAGTTTACCCTCCCCTGACAGGTTTGCCAAATGACACAGGATCTCCTTCTTCCCACTCACTGCTCTGATTCAGACTCTCACGACCCCATGCTTGGTACCAACTCTCCGGGCATCCCTGTATCTCAGTCCACTGTTCCCAGCGCTTACCACCGTACTCCCATCCCACGCAGCCCCCCCCCCCCGCGAGGGTTCTAAGATGCCCAAGACCTTTCTCTCAAGCTCCCCACAGCATCCCTGCAGAACCTTTCCCCGGAGCTCTGCTTGCCTCGTTTTCTCGCCTACTCTGCCTCCCCTGCCCCGCCTCATTTTTTTCTATTGATAAACTGTATTTCTCATGGTAATTTTAGGTTCACAGAAAAGTTAAGTGGAAATAACAAAGTTGCTGTATTTTCCTTGTCCCTCCTCATGCACAGCCTCTGCCATTATCAACATCACATGCACAGTGTTGTCTTTGTCACATTGGATGACAAACTTACATTCTTAGGTCATTCCACCCTGATTCCACTAAGTTCAAGCACACTGACACTCGTCTGCCATCACGCTGTGGCACAGATGGTTTTGCTGGTTTAAAATACCATGCTCCACCTTTGTGCTCCTCCCTCCCTCCTGGCAACCACTGGTCCTTTGGCTATATCCTTAGTTTTGTGTGCTTCGAATTTTGGTTTATTAATTATTATTTTAAATTTGGATAGATACATCTTGCGTGTGGGACACAGTCCCTGTCACTCTCCTCCCTCCTTTTACCGTGTGCCCTCTTCCTTTTCAGACAGCCCTCAGTTTCCTCCTCACCACCGTCACCTCTTCCACGGCTTTCCTCTCTCTGCAAAACTTTCCTGTGACTGCTTTCATCTCGGGGTGACGGTTGGCTTCCCTAGTCTTGGCATTGATATTTAGTTATAGCTAGAGACCTGTTGTTTATTGATTAACCAGGGCTGATAGTTAAGAATATCATTAATAATGATGATGATAGCTATTAGTTATTCCTTCTAGGTGTCAGCTACAGGGTAAGGTCACTTATGAAGCCTCACAATCTTCATGGCAACCGCAGGAGCTGTGTAGCTATTTTGCTGGTTTTATATAGGATAACTGTGACTTAGAGAGCGGTCCCTTGCTCAGAGCCACATGAGTCCTAAGTGGCAGAGCCATGGTGTGATCCTTAGTCTATAGTGCGATGAGTACCTGTGTAGACATCCCACCAATAGCCAAGTTCATCCAAGGCCAGACTTTGCACTGTCTTTCGGACTCTTCACACAGGAGCAGAACAGTAGGGTATGATCCTCTGGTACTTTTTGTTACAGGTTTATAGTTTCAGTTTTGTACTGCAGGACAGTGGTGGCGTCACTTGTACTCTGTCCTCCACCCCCACCCCCCGCCCCCACAGTTTGTATCCGTGAACTGGAATTACGGGCGTACAAAGCCACGGAACAGTTTTCTCCCTGTGAATGCTTGCTGTGCTTTCCTTCAGCAATAGAGCTAAGCCACATTAGGCGCCACTGGGATACACGACTCTGTGCCACATCAGTGCTGTATGTCTCCAACCTGCTCTCTAAATCTCCACCTCAAAGGCCGCACACATTATGATAGTTTCCAACACACCCACGCCCTCCCCCAGTACCTCGGGCCATCGGTACTACCCCTCCTGATGCAGATGACCAGGCGCGGATGCTTCTCTAATAAGAATAAAATCTGAAAGAGATTCATCTGGGGCTTGCTAAACTGCTTCCAATAGTCAACACCCAGCACTTTCTGTCATGTCACTATTATTAGCAATGTTATGCCTTTCATGCATTACCTTTTACCACAACAAATTCTACAATGCATAGCCTTGGTTTTTTTTAAAAAATACAATTATTTGATTCTTCTCCAATCTCCCTTTTTCTTGAAATTTCTTTTTTTTTTTAATGCAAAATTTAGGCTTTGAACAGGAAAAATACTTTAAAGCCATAACTATTTTTACAAAGATGTAAAATATGGCCATATCAGGCCCTCCAGAGGAGACAGTCACTATGGCTGGAAAACAGCAGTGCTGACAGTGCTTATTTCTGCCAGTCTGGACCCTTACCTCTCCGCTTCCAGCCGCATCTCCTCCCGCTTTTGCCTCCTGAGTTCTCTGCGCCGTTCAAAATCATCCATCGTGAGGTTTTAGGTTTGGGGGCCCAGATAATACCTGGATGTAAAAGCAAGAGGTAGAGTCAGGATCACCAGTGTCATGAGCCCCTCATTCAGTCCTTCCCCATTCTACCCATCTTTTCTTTCTTTCTTCCTTCCTTCCTTCCTTCCTTCCTTCCTTCCTTCCTTCCTTTCTTTCTTTCTTTCTTTCTTTCTTTTGAGAAAAATACCTTAGAACACTAGTAAGTCAGTCAGTGGTCAATTTCTGTCCTAAAGCAGAGTTCACCTTCATTCTCAAAAATAACTGAGAGCCCAAGATTACATTAAAAAGCAGGCAGGAATCCCAGGAGACAGAAATGTTGATGGAAGGACTTCAGAACTACTGAATGAACTTGTCCTTTTCTCACCTGCTGAACTCCAGGCAACACACAAACATGAACAAAGAGAAAAGCAGGAGGGGAAACTAAAAAGGGAAGAAAACTGGCAAGAAAAGAAATCTGTGGGGTGTAGACAAAGCAAAAGAGAACTCAAACAATGCTGCATACAGGCATCATTTCATATTCTGAAAGTTAGTTAGCACTTTTTTTTTTTAAGTATGCAGAAATCATGGGAGAAAAAAAATATCTCCAGGAAGTAGCATTTTAGAAGGCAGCTAAGTTGTGATCCAGCTGTCTTCAGAGCTCAAAAATCCCGGCTCTCTCCAGATATAACCCAACCATTTTACCCTTTCCTACCTCCTCGAGATGACTTTGATTCTGGGAAGAATTCAGCCCTTCAAAAGCTGAGCCTGGTTCCCCTGTGTATCTGTGCCATCCAGTCAAATATTCTAGAATTTCCCTTCAGCCCCCAAACCCAAAATGACTCCCAGGAAAGGGGAAGCAAGCGGGCTCCTGTCCCTGCTTTGTTTACAGAGCTGTCAGTGGTTAGTTAAACTAGCCTGGAATCTGGCATTTAAGGCCGGCTGGAAGATTGTTTCCTGTGTGGAGCAGGAGGCCTCCACTTCCTCTGGATTCCTAGGCGCTCGGCTGCACTCGGATCACAAAAATATTTTCCAGTGCCTTCTATGTAGATGGGTTGAGCCATTCGTCCTGAGCAAGAAAATCCATGTGGGGAAACCCCAGGGCCATCACAGGATGGTGTCTTTGTTTAGAAACAATTTCAGAAAGAAAGAAAGAAAAATCTGAAATAAATTGGCAAAGAAGCTTTTTGTTCTTACCACTTTTATAGTTCATAAAAACAAAAATCAAATCTCAGCCAGTAAAAACAAAGCCATGAAATGTTTGAAAATTTTCACACTTTCTGCATCCTCTATGGTATTAAACTGTTCATGAATCTTTAGAAACTTGGATTTGGGTTTTTATCAGAGCTTGAAAAAAATCTCAAGTGTTTTGTTTCACTCTGACAAAAGGGTTCAATACTTTCTAGTCATGAAAGAAACAAGATTTTCTTTTTGAATTTCATGAACCAGAAAGATATTTCTCCAGATGTGACAGAGTATGCTTATAATCCATAGGACTTGGGAGACTGAATCAGGAGGATTGTGAGTTCAAATCCAGATTGGGCTAAAGAGTGGGAACCTGTCTCAGAGAGAAAAATAAAAAAAACTCTCTTCCCACCAACACCCCTACAATTCTATGTATTTTCTAGTCTGAACTTTCTTTTTCTTTCTTTCTCTCTCTCTCTTTCTTCTCTTTTTTCTTTTTCTCTTCTCTCTTTCTCTTTCTTTCTTTCTTTCTTTCTTTCTTTTCTTCTCTCTTTCTTTTTTTCAAAACAGGTTTCTCTGTGTAGCCCTAGCTGTCCTGGACTTGCTTTGTAGACCAGGCTGGCCTTGAACTCACAGAGATTCACCTGTCTCTGGCTCCTGAGGGCTGGGATTAAAGGGGTGTGCCGCCGCACCTGACAATCTCTATAATTATTGAAAAGAGAAATTGCTGGTGATCTGAGGGCCTGTATGAGGCTATCTGAAAACGTTCTCCCATCTGATGTTCTGACCAAGCATAGGTGTGTGAACTAGCCATGGGACAATGGGCCCAGAAAGCTGATACAATTAGGGGAAATTGTACTTTTTTCCATTGCACAAAACCACCTCTTCAATAACTGTAGCGATGGCAGACAGGACGAGGAGGTGAGAGGAAGAGGTCAGCCTATAAGCTGTTCTTGCTTTTTAATGCTTCAGTAGGAGGGAAAGCCCCTCTGAGCTGATTAGGGCTCCTGCCTGTCAAACACACGGACACACTGGCTGCTTGGCAGCCCCAGTGCTATACTTATATTCATATCTTAGAGGTGTCAAAGAGCAGCCACCAGGGAGCCCTGAACCCTGAGAAGACCAGGAAAGCACTGGCTTGTAGAGACAGCAGTACAGGCAACCAGAAGGGAAGCCGAGAAGCTTGCGTGTTAACGTGGCTGAATGTCCTTGCTGGCTTGCCTCCACGCAAATTCTTCCTTCAACTCTACCCTCCTACTCATTACCTTTTATTACTTACTTGGAGGCCAGTTTTCTTTCCTAACCGTAGAAAAACCACTTATGGTCTGAGCATAGATCGAGTATGTACCTGGGGACACAGTGGGGGAGCGCGCGACCACCACTGTGCTCTGTGAACATCTGGGGGAAAGAAAAACACATTTGTGCACTGTGTGGTATGACTCTTGGTTAGTGTGTGTGTGTGTGTGTGTGTGTGTGTGTTGATGTGTGTGCTGTTTGTATGTGTGTGTGTGTTTTTTTTTTATATGCCAGGAAGGTGTATTTGTTAAAATGGCTCTTGGCTTGTCTTAAAGCAGGACGCCCTCCCGTCACACTGTTCCTGTGTGGGAGAAGCCATGTCCCGGTAGATTTGTAAGTGATCTCTCCCCTTGCTTTGGGGAGCAGCATCGCACCTACCCCGGGTAGTAGCTTCATTTCCTCCCCCTCTCCCAGCCAGTGCTGAGTACTTTCCAGTAAAATTGGCTAGGAAGTAACTCCCACAACAGACTTTTCAGCAACCATGAAGCTCTTGGGTGTCACATTAGACGGAGCACAAGCAGAAAATGCAAGCTTAAGGGAGGTGTCCCTGTGAGTGACAGACATTTCTGGCATGTTCAAGGGAAATCTAAATGTGGGGCCAGATGACTACAACACTTCTTTAGTTAATAAATAGCCTTTGCAAAGTCCAATAGAGCCTTACCCAGGGCTGTATTTGTCTTTCCAATATGGTTTCTGACTCTGGGTTTTCTTAAAAGCTGGCCTGCTCCGAGATTAAAGAGTAAGTCGGTGCTGTAGGATTCAGAAAGTGTGGACACAGTGCCTTATTCCTGGCTAGAGAGTCTACAGAGTTAGCGGGGGGGGGTGGTGGTGCACACTTTTAATCCCAGCACTCAGGGAGGCAGAGGCAGGCAGACCTCTGTTAGTTCAAAGTCAGCCTGGCCTAAAAACCAAGTTCAGGACAGCCAAGGGTATGCACACACACACACACACACACACACACACACACACACACACACACCCATACAAAACCCCCATCTTGAAAAAACAACCAATCAAACAGACAAAATCTACAGAAAGAGAGAAGCAGGATGAGACCTGAGTCCTTCCCTCTTCACCTCATCAGCACTTCAGGGTGAACTTCCTTTTTCTCCTGTACTTCTAAAGGTTGTAGGGGCAAAGTATTTTGTGTGTGTGTGTGTGTGTGTGTGTGTGTGTGTGTGTGTGTGTATTCTGGAAGAATACACAAAAACCTTTCCCTCTTCCTCCTCCTTTGTGTTCTCTCTCTCTCTCTCCACAGCCAGCCTGAAACAGAGATCCTCCTGCCTTTACCTGACTTTGTTTCTTTTTCATCTCCTCTCTAGATTGGGAATAAAATTATATCTATATTCAGTAAATCTGATTTGATTCCTTTCCTTAAAATCTTGAGATTAATTTATGATTAGTATCTTTTAACCAAGAAATTGTTCAGTGTGTGCATGTGTGTGTGTGTATATGTGTGTGTGTGTGTGCAGGCTAGATACTGATGTTTATTTTTTAATTAAAAAAGCAAAATACATTCATTAATAATGATATATGCTAGCATATCACAGCAAAACAAACAAACAAACAAACATGTTTCTCAGTGTTTTCAGATTCCTGCCATGTTACTCTTTGAGATTTAGGGACACTCAACTGTTATTTCCAGTTTTCAAAATTATGTGTTGTTTTTTGTTGTTGTTGTTGTTGTTGTTGTTTTTTTAACATCTAACAATGTCCTTACCCTATCATTTCATTGTTAAAACTGGTATCTAAAGAACAAAGTACACATGCTAGATATGGTGGCATATGTCTTCAGTTCTAGTGCTTGAGAGGTAGAGGCAGGAAGATCTCCAGGTCAGCCAGAGTACACAGAAATACCCTGTGGCAAAAAATGACACCCCCCCCTCCAAGTCCTCAAAGTCTAGAACATATTAAGTCCATTCGTACTTAGGACATAGGCAGTGTCTTCTAACACTTTCTCCCTATGTTTTGAGACAGGGTCTCACACTGAGCCTGAAGCTCCCCAGGTCAGCCAGGCTCACTGGCCATCCAAGCCCAAGGGATGCCATGGCCACGCTCCCACCCAGGGACAGGATTACACACACAGTCCCCTTTGCCCAGCGTCTTGAGCAGAATCTGATATCAGGTCCTCATGCTTGCCCGCCAAGCATTTTACCAACCCAGTAGCTCCCTGACCCTGAGAAATTTGGTATTTTGTTTTACATACAAACAATTGCTGTTATTTTCTTCTGTGGTCATATAGCCTTACTGTAGATATTTCCTGAAATTCTTTTAAAAGAATGAATCTGATTCTGCTTTTGTATGAGCCAGGATATGTGGCAAGAACAGGCCATCTTAGATATGTGTGTGTGTGTTCAACATACATGCCTGAACACATACATAAGGATGTTAATGCAGGAAAAGGTCATAAGTAGGATTTCCAACCTAGCACTCAACTATTAGGAGATGAGACTTTTGTAGAAAATTATTCTCTATCAATTCCAAAACATCTGAAATCAAATAACAGATAGTCTAGAAGACAGGAAGTCCATCCTCAGGATGAGCAGGCCATTGCCCCGAGCTAACGGCAGGCTTCCCCAAGGAGCACTTGCTAGATAGAGTGGACCAGTTTTAGCTTTTTAAACTTTTCATCAATAAATTCTGTTTCTCAGAGGATAGAAGAAATAGAGAAAGAAGAGTTTCTTTAGACGTTCTCTTCTCTCTCCCTGTCCACATGTTCTCCTATATATAGGCTGCATTGTGCTCCCGAGGAGAGAGACAGAGACAGAGATAAACAGACAGACAGACAGAAATAGAGACAGAGAGACAGAGACAGAATGTTAAAGTTCTAGTCTCCGACCTCAAAATGTGTCCTCATTTGGAACAGAGCCATTGCAGATGTAGTTAAGGTAAGGTGTCCAACACAAGGGTGTCCTTAATTTTGCAACAAAAGAAAATTTGGCACAAAGGGAGGCATATACAAAGAAGGATAATTTGAAGATACAGGGAGAAAGCCATGAATGAGAAGGTAGAGACTAAGGAATGACACAAAGCCTTCCTTGTCGTCTTCAGAGAGAACATGACCTTGCCGACCACTTAGCCAAAGTCTTTGAACCTTCCACCCTGTTACAGCAGCTGTAGGAAATGAACACATGTCACCTCTGACATCTTGCAGGACTGTAGCGCATGTGTTACAGTTGACAGTCTGACGACGTCCTCTGTGACTGTGTGATGCCCATGCCGTCATGTGTTCAGCATCCCAGCACCATACAGAAGAGCTTCATCGCCACGGACCCCCTACCCTCCATCTATCTCTCATTCTTCCCACCCAAATTTTATTTATGAGATAAGATCTGTCTTTTCAGCCTCTTTAATGTTGGCTTTTCCAGAAAGTCATATTCTCAGAATCACTGATTATATGATGACCTCTTCAGACTGGCTTCTTTCATTAACAATAAGAATTTCTGTTTCTTCCATGCCTTGTTATTTTTCTAAGACACAGTCTCATATGTCTCAGGCCCTAGACTTCCTGTGTGTCACACAAGCTGGCTTGAAGTGAACTTTCTTCCTTAACTCTTCAGGCATGCACCACTATGTTCAGCTTCTTCCAAGTCTGTCCATAACTGCATAGCTCTGCAACTTTTAAAAGGCAATTGATGAGGTAGCTGTTATAAGCTTCCCATTATACAGAATTTCAAGCTATGTAGTCAAGCAGTCCATTATTCTTGGGCTAACGCGGTAATTGTTTTTCTTTCTGAGGGGACGACTGTCAGTGTCCTCTTCCTTAAGTCTTGGACTGTGAAAGCTTAGACCTTTAAAAACACCTTTCTGCCAGTCTCAAGCCTATGTAAGTCAGAGAGCTAACATGTCGCAAAGCTCTCTTATTAGTGCTTTGTGTGGGTTATTATGGGATGGTAAGATACCTGCCAGCACAGTGGCAGAACTTGGAAGTTTCATATCTTTGATATCGTAAAACTTTCTTCTCTGATAGCACACCTTTGTCACCACGTCCTTTCTTCTTTTCTCCTCCACCTTATCACTCCTTTTTAAAATCATGTATCTTTTCCCTCTGACTTGCTAACTTGCTCCTCCTCAGGTAACTGTTTCTCTACCACTGCAAGGACTTCTGGACTTCCAACACTAATGACTCATCAGACAAGCTCTTTTTAGGCTAGTTTTTCTTAAGACTAATTTTATTATTTGTTATGTGGCGTGTTTATCTCTGTGTGGGTATGTGTTTCTGAGCACAAGTCCTGGGAAAGGCCTGAGGAGGGCATTGGATCCCCTGGAGCTAGAATTACAGACAGTTGCAAGCCTCTAATGTGAGTGTTGGGAACCAAACTTGGGCCTTTTACAAGAGTTGCACGCGTCCTTAACTGCTGATTCATACCTAACCCCTAAACTAGTTTTGCATCCAACGAAGCCCCACAAAAGCATTTATATGAACAATATTCAGTAAACAACTTGTATACCATTACAGTGCGCTCAAAACCGGAGCACTGGAATGCGACAGAAGCATGGAGAGGTGTTTGCCTTCCCTGAAGCTATCTTTCTTTACTTTTCTCTCAGTCTCATAGTTCTTCAAGCTTCTATCTGGCTCTAGCTGCTACAGTTTGTATAGAATTTCGGTCCATGGTATGGTGACATTAAGAAGTGGTAAGAACTTGAAACAACCCAGATGTCCATCGACGGAGGAATGGATACAGAAATTGTGATACTTTTACACAAGGGAATACTACTCAGCAATTACAAACAAGGAAATCATGAATTTTGCAGGCAAATGGTAGCATCTAGAAAAAATCATCCTGAGTGAGGTATCCCAAAAGCAGAAAGACACACATGGTATATCCTTACTTATATAGACCTATAAGATAGGATAAATATACTAAAATATGTACACCTAAAGAAGATAAACAAGAAAGAGGTCCAGGGGTAAGATGATCAATCCTCATCTAGAAAGACAAAGGGGATGGACATTGGAAATAGGAGAAAACAAGTAACAGGACAGTAGCCTACCAGAGAAGGCACCTGAATGACTCTACCTAGTAGTATATCAAAGCAGATGCTGAGACCCATAACCAAGCCTTTGGCAGAGTGTAGGGAATCATATGAAGGAAGGAGGAATTAGTATATCCTAGAGGGGACAGGGAGCCCCACAAGGTCCAAATATATCTGAGCACAGGGGTCTTCTATGAGACTGTTTATCCAACCAAGGACCACGCATGGATACAACCTACAACCCCTGCTCAGACATAGCTCATGGTAATTCAGTATCCAAGTGGGTTCCCTAATAAGGGGGACAGTAATTGTTTCTGACATGAACTCATGAGCTTCCCCTCCCCCCTGATGGAGGAGCAGCCTCGCTAGGCCACAGATAAGGACATTGCAACCATCCTGAAGATACCTGATAAGCTAGGGCCAGACAGAAGGAGAGGAGGACACCCCCTCTCAGTGGACTCGGAAGGGGGCAGGGAGGACATGAGGAAGGGAGGGGAGGCTCGGAAGGGAAAGAGGGAGAGGGCTACAGCTGGGATACAAGTGAATGTATAAAATTATTTAAAAATAAAGAAAAATTAAAAAAAAAAAAAAGAAGTGGTAAGAACTTCATGAGGAGGACCTTAGCAGAAGTTTATCCAGTCTCTGGGTCCCTGAAGTGGGAAAATAACTAAAGTTATTCTCAAAGGACCCTGGTTAGTTTTCTTGCTTGAGCTGCTAGAAAAGACTATGGCTGGCCCTTTCTGCTATCTGGTTTACTGTCTGGCCATGGGAAGGTCGGACCTACAGGTATTCTAGCCACCATGATGCCACCCACATGACATCATCACAAGAATAACTGCGCAGAAAGCCATTTCCTTCTTCATAAACATTTGGCTCCAAACGTTTAGTTACAGCAGAAGGAAACAGACTAACACACAGGCAGGGCTACTAGCTACTTCAACCTTGGGTCATGCCTGTCACTGACCTTCTGGCTTTTGTTCTCGGAATTCAGGGCTTCATAGGAGAAAGTCAGGGGCATATTGTCTATTCCAAAGATTTGTTTTAATGTCATCTGGGCCATTCCTGCAACTCAGACATATTGAGTGATTCAGGGTATAACACAGCCCAGTAGATTCTATATCATTGTTCTTTAAAGTATCTTTACTTAATTCAGTTCTTTAATTGTTGCCTTTGTAAACCTCTGCCAAACAGTGCCCTGAACTTAGAAGATTGGAAACAAAAGAAAAACAAACAAAAACCTCTGAGTTTTTCCTCTCTGTAAGTGACATAGTTGGAGCAGAAACATTCAAAGGCTCGTTCTACTCCACAGAATGCTGTGGCTTTATTTCTGGTCTCCTGCCTAGGGAAGATGACACACTAGGCAAGGCAACCCACATCTTCTTTTTTAATATAAATGATTTAAACACAAAGTGGGTTCTTTCTCTAAAATCTTATGATTTAGAAATCTCTAATTTTCTTTTCAAGCAGAGATTTTTTAAAAATGTATATCTGATTAGCTTTCAAGTGTGTTTTATAACTTTCTCATGTTATGTTTGTACTTATTCTATCCCATCACCTTGGATGAGCTTCCTTTCTCTCTTTACTATCCAGATTTTATCCAGTCATTAATTCCTGACTCAACTTTCATCTCCTCCATGATGCACAAATGAGGACATCCTTGGAGCCATAACTTATTTTGACAATTCATAATTTTATCATTTCCACAGCTCCTCAGTAATTGTCTTTTAGTAGCATTTAGTACGTTATTGATATTTTTCTTCTTGTATGTTTTCATCCCTGAGACCACTTAAGAATGGATATAGTTGTATAAAAAACAAACCCTTCATGACTGGGCCATCGCAAACTCAGGGTTTGTACCTTGTTCGAGTCAATGCATTTTTATACTGTATTTCATCACTTTGAGTATAGGAAAGATATTCCTATACTCAGTTAATCTTTCTTTGTACTTTATTAACTGCTGTGTTTACAAAGTGAATCAAAGACCTTGGTACTTGATTATAATTGAATCCCAGAAATTATGTAAAGCACACTTACAGTAGTTCCACAGTAAATCCAACAGAGTTTTCTTTATGACTATAGTAAATGAACTGGTTTTCTTAAAAAGAAAAAAATCAATTTATCAACTTGCTTTGCTCTTTTCCAAACCAAACAGTTCTTACGGGACTTAAAAACCAAATAAACAAATGGGTTATAGTGAACAGTTTGGACTTAACTTTAGCTCAACCTTTACCATCTTGTTCCAAAAAAAATCTCTGCTGCTTAAAAGTACAAGCAGTCATCAGAGCACGTTTTTCCAACATCTGCAACATGGCAGTAAGAATGGAACAGTTAGCCCGAGGAGGCTTGCTTTCTCAGTTTGTTTCTTTTCTCTAACCATTGGGCTTTAATGCACAAAGCTCCCTAAGAGAAACCCAGGACAAATGGCTGAGGTGCCTGTTTAACATATCAAAGCAAACCTGGCCTCCAAGTTCTCCCAGCATTCTTAGTGCCTGCCTGTTACAGGGCATGCCTGGTATACCCTATCCTATACCTGGAACTCTTGAGCTGGGCTGCCCTTCCCCTAGAGGCTCTTCCCTAGATAATCCAGACGTTTTGGTTTTGGACACTTTTGTGGCCTTCTGGCTGCTGCACCTGGTTTCCCTGTCTATCCTCACTCTTCCCCCAACCCCTCTCCTCACATGGCTCAGGGTCATGGCCACTTTAGACCCTCCCAAATGTCTCTGCCTGGCTGTGCACTTCCTTTTATCTATAATAAACTTCCTCCTTCACCATACCTAGGAGCAGTCATATCCTTTCCTTTTTTTTTTTTTCTCATTCAGTTATGATGATCAAATGCATCCCCAGAATTACTAACCCAGTTAGAAACTGCCTTCAAGAAATTTACAATCTACAACAAAAAGCTCTGGAACCAATAGACATGATCCATTATGTTTTTGAACACAATAGTCACATACGTCAAACATACAAATCGACAGACGAAATAAATTGGAAAGTTGTTTCTTCTTGTCACATGAGTCTTTCAGACAGCAGGACTAATTACTTTATTAGTGTGGAACATCTAGACCTTTCTTTATAAAAGAAATGGTTCCCATTTAGGGGCTTGCTTAAGACCAACATACTCAGAGACTATAGTCTAGAATCGATCCAGTGACATATTTTCCTGCCACGCATGTCGTGGATCGCTTACACGCAACTTACTGGATACACGTTTGTCGTCTCTGAAAGACGGTGGTTTTCTTCAGACGATAACTTTTGCTACTCTTCAAAGTTCTTTTCCAGTCATTTTTCTTCTACTCAGCATTCATTTCATGCTTGTTAGACGGCGATATATCACAGGGCGTTGCTTGTTCACTGGAGCTAACTGGTGCACAGACAAACTGAGCGAGGGCTTTCTCTGAAGGCCACATCTCCAGTGTAACTCTGAGCGACCATGGGGTTGGTGGTGGTGGAACGGAGCTCTGTTATATATTTACATTACAGCTGAGTGTTTTTTTCCTCCATAGAGGAATAACCTGTGTTAGATAGAAGGGCGTTCTAGTTTCGGGAAGGAGGGTATAGACAGACATCTATATTGGAAGGAAGGAGCTACAAAGAAAAAGAAGACATCCATAAGGCAAGGTGAGAGTCGGGCTTAAACTGAAAAGCTTCAGGTTTCCATGGCCTTTGGAGATGGCACTCCTCCATCAAAATTAGAAAACACGGACATGGAGAGCTCATTTAAATGCTTCCATCAGCCTATAAAAAAGCGCAGCCTTATTTCTCTCTTTAACCATGCTCAGTAATTAGAAACAGAAGGCACGGCTCTGAATGTTTGCCCAGGAGCCATCCTTCCTAGGGCCAGGCTTCACTAGCCAGTGGCCACAGAGCTTTGCTAGTGGTCACTGGAAGAATGTGAGATTAACATAGGCATATGCAGGAAGAAATGGTGACTGTGGGCGCCACCTTGACTTACACAGGAAAGGACAGCATTGAACTGGCCTGTTTCCTTGTGGGCTATATGGCTGCTCTGCATTTGAAAGATAAGTAGTTTCCAGGATGGTACTCAGCTCAAAACCAGGTCTCTATGACACCCAGCTTGCAGTAGCATCCTGTTACTGAACAAGATGTTCAGAAGATGAACAAGATGAGCAGAAACATCTTGTTTCTGAGAACAAGACAGCTTTGCTCATGGCAAGACCCATGCTTTGCTCAATGTAGGCTCAGAGCACAGAACACAACCCAAGAAGCCATGGGCTTGGCTTCTGATGAAATCCACAAAGAGAAGAGAGTAAAGGACCTGTAAGATTTGACAGGTTCCTTTTTGTCAAATTAAAACATACAGCCTCCACTTGCTAAGGATCTTGAAAACAGTTTTTAGAGCATTTCTTGTTTTTCTACCTGACCTAAAACCTTTTGGACACCCTATTTGCATTTTTCAATTATTCACACTTAAACAAAAGCTGTCCACACTATGTAGAACGATGACTAAGCAATTTTGTATTAAGTAATCAAAGAGAATCCAGCCAATTGTAGAATAATTAAGTTTCAGCAGCTTAATATAAACAGTTCCAAGAACTACATGTGGCCTACCAAAAGTATAGATTACAAGTAGTCAGCCCTGTGGCCAGCTGGCAGTCAGCGTGACCTATTAAAATAGAAATGCTCAGATACCAAGTATTATTTTTCTTTTCTCTCCCCAATATTTTCCCTGAATCCACATTTGTTTCTTTGGGAATGTTTTCAAATATACAAGTAACAACAATAATAAAACTATTGTGGAATTTTACCTCTTGTAAACAAACTAGCATTTCTCTTGGGAACTGTCAGACCTCACAAATCATTCCAATGTCAACCCTGTCTACACAAGCAGGAGAAATGAGCTGGAGGGAATGAACCACCCTGTCGCCACTCAAGGTGAAGCATAACCACTGAACAAGTGGATGGGCACAGTAAGCCATGTGCCCGTCGGGTGCCAAAATATCTCACTGACCGCCTTTACAAGGTAGGCTGGTAAGTCAGGATTTCTTGATAATAAAAACGAAGTTTCATAGATCCAATACCACTAGAAGGAGTTAATTGATTTTGAGAGATTTTTTTAAAAATCTGAAACTGGGCCTAAAGAGATGGCTCAGCAGTTAAGAGCACTGGCTACTCTTGTAGAGGACCCTTGTTTGGTTCCACAGCCCACATGGTGGCTCACACCAGCCTGTAACGTTAGTTTCAGGGAATCCAATGACCTCCTCTGACTTCCTCAGGCACTGGGCACATATGTGGTACACATACATATACATACATTCAGGCAAAACACAAATATTATATGTATATATGTTTTTAAACCAGTCTGAAACTATTGCTATGTTATAACATTAATTCTAGCCTGAATGACAGCTACAACCTGGGGAGTTTACGGTGAGAAAACAGAAAGGTTTGACTAACCCATCCTACCATGATGTTCAGTAGGCACTTGTTATGGAAGCAATGTATGGTTAAATGAATGTGTCATCATACAAAGAGTCCTTATATATTCAGTTGAATTATAAGTTCCTTTGTATCACTCGTGTTTGAACCAACTTATAATCAAGAGTGGTTGAGGGTCTATAATTGTCATTCCAGGAGAAATGTTAGCAAAAAAAC
Source organism: Psammomys obesus (assembly GCF_907164565.1). NCBI lineage: Eukaryota > Metazoa > Chordata > Mammalia > Rodentia > Muridae > Psammomys > Psammomys obesus. Next base: position 10,397,957 of record NW_026586550.1, read on the forward strand.
AGTCAACAAACATTTAGGAAGTGTCAGCCATGGACCAGACACTTTGTGTGATGTGCTAGTTAGCTCTCTGTCAACTGGACACAAGCTAGGGCCACCTGGGAAGAGGTAACCTCAGTTTAGAAAATGCCTCCATAAGAGTAGTCTTAGCCAAGTTTTGGGGGCCTTGTCTCAACTAATTACTGATGTGAGAGGGCACAGCCCACTGTGGACAGTGCCATCCCTGGCAGGTAGTCCTTGGAGGTAGTTGAAAAAGACCCAGAGAGCAAGCCAGGGAGCATTTCTTTATGGTTTCTGCTTTACTTCCTACCTCCAGGTTCCCATCTTGAGTTTCTGCCAGACTTCCCTTAATAATGGACTATTGCCTGAGACGATAGGCCAAATAAACCCTTTCCTTCCCAGATGCTTGGACATTTTATCACAGCGATAGAAAACAAACTATAGTATGGGTACCATGTGAAGCCACCCCGCCTGCCCCAGGCAATGATAAAAAAAAAAAAAAAACTGAGTTAAATAAAACACAAACTGCTGTGAGGATGAGCTTTGGGAATGCTGAGTGCTTTTCAAACGTGGGTGATATCTCTCCATACACAGGGAGGCGCTCATACAGGGAGCATAAACATTAGCTTTTGTATTCAAATACAAATTGACACCTGTTACATGCCAGGCATAGCCCTCTAAGGCAGATAAACACAAATCCTATCCATTTCTCTCCTCTAAAGAAGTGGGTACAGGGGAGTCAACTGTGAGGGATGATCTGTTTTCATCTTCTTTCCCACTTCAGGTCCTAAGGAATACAAAAATAATGACCCACAGGATGCTGTCTGCTAGAATTTACACAGACAAGGAAAATCCATTTAAGATATCAATTAGGGTTAGAGGCAGAAAAGAGAGGCTGTCTCTACTCTATCCAACTCCATGACCTTCTGACAGTTAAAAGCATGTTTCTCACCCACCAGCAAGAAGAAATTTGCTGATTTAAACAAAGCTAGCCCACTATGTTTTCAAACTTTGCTTCCCAATTCCAACAAAAGAACAGCTTGTAATAAATTTATCCCTGTGGCAGAATATCTCACAAGCAGCTTTTCCACTTTGAATGCTACAAACCAACCTTTTATTTGTTGACACACAGGCCCTGGACATTCATGAAAACAAGATGTTCTCTTGCTGTTTTTTTGAGTTAGGCAGATTTAAGTCAGGGTCTCAGTCAGATTTCAAAAACAGATGTTACATAGGAAAAAAAAAAAGAAAAAAGAGGAAAAGAAGGTTGAACTGACCCTAGCAAGAAGAGGCTGTCTCAAGTCAACTTGGTTTTTCTTTGATAGCAGGAGGAGCCATCAAAATATATCTTAAAACTGGCGGATCATTACTGTCTCCATTGAATGATGCCCAGTAGGTCTGGGTTCGCTGCTGGACACCTAAAACTCCTGGTTTTCAGAGTCTACATCCCTGAGAGAGCTAGTGACTGAAAGGTTTATGTGTCCAAGGAGGCTGCTGAGAAAAGATAAGCTCCCTCCATGGGCCACTATCATCTGTAGACAATAGCCTCCATATAGCTGCTGTCCTTGTGTTCCACCCTCACAGACAAATACAGCTCTCAGTCAGGCCAAACTCATGAGTCTTGCAACAATTTAGCCTCATTTCAACCTCTGTGTTTGCTTTTGCTTGCCTGTACTCCAAAGTGCCCACTGCTCTGTTTTGATTGTTTTGTTGGTTGCTTTGTTTTGTTTTGTTACATCCCATACATTTCCCCGCCTAGAATCTGGCTCAACTCTTCACATTAGCGTAGAACAGCTCTCCTTCTCTCCCCACTATACAGCCCTGCTGGCATGAAACTCACTGTATAGACCAGGCTGGCTTGAATTTTGTAGCAATCTTCCTGCCTCTGCCTCCCAAGAGCTAGTTTAACAGGCATGAGTCACCACACCCAACCTACTCCCTCAACTTCTAAATCACAGTTGCCAATGTTGTTCTTAATATTCAGTACTACATAGCTTGGCTCTTTAAGTATTTCTTAATTCCTCTTTGCCTTAACCACATCTGACACTGTTCAATGAAAGGGCTCTGATATCCCCTTTCAGTCCTGAGTATTTTCTCTGTGATTATAGATGCAGGGAAATATTTGCTGAATTGAATTTATTGAAAAGCATTAAGTAATGCACTTCTTCACTTCCAAGCAAGTACTCATTCCCGTTTGCCTTCTGAAGTTCTAGGATACAAATAGGGATAGTCAGGTTCAGCAGAACTCTGCAGTTAGAGCACACACACACAAAAAAAAAACAACGACAAACAAAAAAACACCTCATAGTTCACATCTCACTCAGCTCACCTCCTGCTTCCATGAGCCAGATAACTGCTATTTACCTTAGAGGTATTTGCATATTATGTGATCATTCATTTATATCTGGCATGACAAACCAAATGCTTTTAAAGAGGAAAATATTTTGGAAGTGGTGGCTTTTGTAGAAACAGGAAACATATGCATCTCCAAGAACATTCCAATTCAAAAATTAAAACAAACAAACAAAACACCAAAAACATACTGCACAAGAAAGCATATTTTCAGGGCACCATGGACTTCTACCTGCTGGTTTGTGATCCTTTACTTAAGCAGTATTTCAGTAACAACTGACCATAGACCAGTCCCACCTCAGTGAGAAGCTCCAAGAGTGAACTCATGATGAGTTCACATGAACGCAATATGATCCCACACAAGCTTAACTTAAACTAAAAAATTGATTTTGCCAATAGATAAAGTTTATAAATACCAGTGTTCAGTCCTTGTAACAATCTTTACTGTCCTCATTTCTTATATAGAAATATCAAAACTCAGAGAAAGTGGGTTATTTACCCAATGTCACAAAGCTAGTTAGTAACAAGCTAACCCAGTCCTACAGTGTGTGTTTTGCAATCATAATACTTGGCTACACAAGTCCTATAAATGGATGAAACAAGGGAGACAGGAGCGAGGACCTCAATGATCAAATGATCATGTGACAGCCTGGAAGGACTTCTGTATGTCTACAAAGTCTTCCCACAGGGAGCTGTTTCCTGTCCAAGGGTTTGGCTTGCTTCTTGTTAGGGTAACTTCATACTTGATGTTCATTAATGAAGTAAAAATGAATCTCTTGTTTGTGTTCATTTGTGCTTTGGCAAAGTGATTTATTATTTCACGTAAGTGGGGGAACACTTGAGAAAACGCACTGAATTCATTCTAAGACCTTGAAAAAATAAAGCAGCACGCTTCACACGTCAGCCTTGCCTTTGCTCACTTAATTAGCTTTGGACATGAATCGAAATCATGAGGGCTCATCTGTGCCCATTTCTGGGGAGATTTAGGGCTTACGGGGTATTTTGGAGAAACTGAAGAAACAGGATGTGATATGAAATGGAAGGAATTAGAGCTGAAGTTATGGCAGGTCTCCGTGTGGCTTTACCACTGCAGCCTTTACCAGAGTCTACTTCTGCTTTCTCATCTCTGATTTTTATGAATATTCAATTCAAATGCCATGACAGCCTTACTCTGCTTTTTACTTCAATTAAAAAAAAAAATGTTACGCTTCTCTTTTCTCCAAAAAATGATTTCAGAAGAAGAATGACAAACAAGATGGTACCTTGCAGCATTTTGCCTATAACCACATGACAAAGTATTATAGGTGGACGGGATGAAGAAATTTCAAACACTATGACCCTTTGCCAAGATGAGGCCAATAAAAACTACAGAAGGAGTATCGGACACGATTCACATCAGTACGTTCGTTATTGGAGCAACAAGTTCTCCATTGCAGTAAGTTTTTAAAAGGGTTTATTTCATGGAAAAGAGCACCAGAGTTTCTAGCCCAGACTTAACACAGCACTTGGGTTGGAGCTGAGCCTATTCAGTGTGTGTCTGTAGGACGGATGACTCGGCAAGGAAGATGGATGGTTGAGGAAGTTGCAGCTAATGGTAACCGAAGCCTTCTTCACCACCCTCAACTTACAATTTCACTTTTAATCTGCAAGCCACTGGCCATTTAAAAGGCAGTTGAAAAGGTCCCCAGAATCTTGCTTTGTGACATATGCCTTCAGTAAATTCTCCTTGGTTTACATTGTCCTGACAAAGCTGTTGTAAGTTGAAAATGTAGTCACTTCACCTGACCTACCAAACATCAGTGCTTCAAGTACTCTCATACTTGTGTGATCTCATGACGGGCAGGCCGGACTGGAGCTGTGGCACTCAGCATTGCTGGAGCACCAGACTACATATTGCTAGCCTGGGAACCGATCCAAACACAAAACTTGAAACACAGTTTCTAAGAAATGCACCCCTGTAAAGTTAAAAAACCCTAAATGCAGCCATTGTAAGTCAGGGACCTCCAGCATTTATAAGTTTTGAAAATCTGTGATGAAATCAAGTTAAAAATCTTGGTTTTAAAAACTTATGGAAAAAGTTTTTGAATGCTCTTAGGATGGTTGCTTTCTTGAAGCCCAATGTTTGGCACTCACTCTCATTTTGGGTTCTCTGGATTTGAGGAACACACTTTCTCCCAGTCTTCATATGCCCCCGTCCACAATCTATCATTTTTTCATTATTAAATAACAGGACTCTTTCAGAGGCCCTCTGTGGTAGGCTCCTGTCCTGTTACTTGTTTGCTCCTACATCCAATATCCATCCCATTTGTCTTTCTAAGTGAGGATTGATCATCATGCCCTGGGTCCTCTTTCTTGTTTATCTTCTTTAGGTTGATAGATTTCAGTATATTTATCCTATCTTATAGGTTTATATAAGTGAGTATATACCATGTGTGTCTTTCTGCTTTTGATATACCTCACTCAGGATGATTGTTTCTAGGTCCCACCATTTGCCTGCAAATTTCATGATTTCCTCGTTTTTAATTGCTGAGTTGTATTCCATTGTGTAAAAGTACCGCAATTTCTGTATCCATTCCTCAACTGAGGGACGCCTGGGTTGTTTCCAGGTTCTGGCTATTACGAATAAACCAGTATCAGATGTAAGGGGAGGAGGTTCTCTCTTATCAGTGGACTTGGAAAGGGACAGGGAGGAGATGACGGTGGGAGGGTGGGATTGGGAGGGAAAGAGGGAGTGGGATACAGCAGGGATACAAAGTTAACAAACTGTAACTAATATTAAAAAAAAAAAAAAAAGAATTGTCTTGACCATAATGTCTAAGATACCAATAAAAGATTATTTGGTCTTTCTCAAAAAAAAAAAAAAAACAGGACTCAATATTAAGGTTGGCCTTCTCCTTCCTTTAAAAAAGTGTTTTCAGCCAAAGATATTAAACCACTCTTTTCTGCTGTCAGCAGAGCAGCCAACATCCTGAGGTCACAGCTCATTTATACCACACTGGCGTGAATATTCAGACTCCATTTGTCTCCAGCTCTTAAAGGCTGGTGTTAGAATGAATGATGGACATTTTGGAATTAGGAAAAGGGAGGGGAAATCCACTCCCCTCCTTTCGGTAATAACTTTAGTCTAAAATATTCATTTCAGGGAGTGCAGCTCTGCCCTTTCCTCTCAGAAAACCCGGTTGAAAAAGAATTGAGATTTAATTTGGCATTGTTAGACTTGGGCTGTAGAGAATGGTCGGAAGGAAACTGTCTCAGCCCACTGACCCCCATCCAAGTTGAATATTTGTTCTACTCAAATTTTACTGGAGTGCTGTGGTCCTGAGTCAGGAGAGAAGTGAGGAGAGCCTAGAAGACTGTGGAATCAGATCACACTATTTTGGAACTCCAGGTGTGATAGTTTTGTTTCAGATAAACAACTCAGCCATTCCTTTCTCTCTGCTGAATATTCACAGTGCATATGGGAATCTTACACAGAGCCCCTGGCACCAGCACCTGCCTCTCTTCCCGCTGCCTGTGCCACACTCTATCCATCAACCCTGGCATTCTCTTCCATTAGAGGCTGTGCTGGGCAGCGGTGTGTGCTCTCATGGAGGTTTCTCTGAAAGCCAAGGACAGTGTCTTAGCCAGAACCCCCTCGGTTAGCCAGGCTTACAAGTTTCCATGAAGGGCTAGAATTTCTTCTTCCTCTCCTAGCAAAACAGGTGGGAAGACCCTGAGGACCATGTTCTTGTGACTCCTCAATCCCTAACCAAATATGACTACACCCAGGCTCACTACTGGGACTTGCCTTGTGTTTCATGACAAAGACCCAGGAGAAGCCTCCTTTAGGAGAGACTCCTAGATAAAAATGGGTTCAAGGCTTTTCCCCACAAGCCTCATTCTACAGCCACTCGCAGAAATTCACAGGGAAACATCATATTTTAAGTCCTACCATATATAACACACTAGAGCAATTATGAGCTAAGTAAGAGACAGAACACATTATTAAGGGTGTCCAGGGAAACGCATTCTGTAAAACCTAAGGAAAATGGAAAAAAATAAATTCCTAAACTTCTCTTTCCATCTGGAGCCTCAATTGTTTCTTAACTTATTGGCCCACAGTGGTTATGAAGCCTCCCATTCATGCTGTTCTGAAGCAAGAGCAAAGGCTTCTGGGTGCTTACAACTCAGAGTGTGTCTTTCACATGCTCACACTAGAATGGTCTTTTTTTTTTTCAAGCCTGTTAGGTGACTGAACTTAATGAAACACAGTTGGGAGACACTTATGCTGGCCACTGGCCATCATTCCCTGGAATGTCCCAGCACAGTTCTTTCCTTCAAATTTTCTTATTTTATAGAAATAGGAATTTGTGAAAAGTTCCATAATCAAGTGTCAGTGGCCTTTTGGTACACTTCTACAACACTGGGCAGCTCCTTCCTGGCTACTTTAGGAATAGAGGAGAGAAGAGTGAGAGTGAGTACTTGAAGAAAGCTGGCATTGCAAAGGGTGGAGAGGTACAAAGAGGGAGTTTGTAGACCTCTGAAGCCACCTCTACAAATATTCACACACTCCAAATACACACACACACACACACACACACACACACACACAGAAAAGCAGACAGACAGACAGACACACACACAGATAGCCTTTTCTGCTAATCACACAGTCCAAATACATACAGAGAGAGAGAGAGAGAGAGAGAGAGAGACACCTCAAGAGAGGTTCTGCTAAAAAAGAACCAAGGATGTGAGGAAAAAAGAAGGAAGTGGGATAAGGAGCAATTGGTATAATCTTGAAATAATAATTTCCTGAGAGAGGTGCTAAATTCCTGGAAAAAAAATCTGAAAACCTTCATTCAATTAAGGTCAACCTCCTTCTATCCTATCTTAGAACTCTTTAGGGTCCTCTTTGTTGTTTAGCTTCTTTAGGCCTGTAGATTTTAGTATGTTTATCTTGTATTATGTGGCATACCATTTGTGTCTTTCTGGTTCTAGGTAACCTTACCCAAGATGATCTTTTCTAGTTTCATCCATTTGCCTGCAAATTTCATGATTTTCCTGTTTTTAATAGCTCAATAGTATTCCATTGTGTAAATGTGCCACAATTTCTATGTCTATTCTTCTGTTAAGGGACATCTGGGTTGTTTCTAGATTCTGGCCATTATGAATATACTACCATGAACATAGTTGAGCAAGTGTCCTTGTTTAATGGTGGAGCATCTTTTGGGTATATGCCCAGGAGTGGTATAGCTGGGTCTTGAGGCACATAATTCTCACTCAGAAGGGCAAATAGAATAGACACCAGAAAAGAAAGAAGGGAAGGAACAGGATGGGAGCCTAGCATGGATGACTTCTGAAAGAGTCTACTCAGCAAGGGATCAAAGCAGGTGCAAAGACTTACAGTCAAACTTTGGGCAAAGTGCAGGGAGTCTTACAGAAGAGTGGGGGAATAGAAGGACCCAGAGCAGACAGGAGCTCCACAAGGAGACCAAGAAAGCTAACAAATATGGGCCGAGGGGGCCCTGCAGAGACTGATGCACCAACCCAGGACCATGCATGGAGAGGGCCTAGATCCCTTGCTCAGATGTAACCCATAGCAGCTCAGTTTCTATGTGGGTTCCCTAGTAAGGGGAGCAGGGGCTGTCTCTGCCACAGAAGAAGAGGATCCAGGCAGTCCTGGTGAGACTTGATAGGCTAGAGTCAGATGGTAGGGGAGGAGGGCTCCCTTTTTCTGTTGTTTAGACGAGGGGGATGGAGGAAAGAGGGAGGAAGGGTAAGATTGGGAGGAGATGAGGGAGGGGTCTACAATCAGGATATAAAGTGAATAAATTGTAAAAAATTAATAAAAAGAAAAAGAAAGAAAACTTTGTGCTCCTCAGGTGCCTCTGCTGGGAGACATGTGGTTTAAATAAGAAATGCCCCCAGTAGTCACATGTATTTGAGAACCTGGTCCCTGGTGGTGGTGCTGTCTGGAAGTTCTGTGGAGCCTTGCTGGAGGACATCACTGGCGTTATATCCTGACCCTTCTTTCAGCTATCTCTCTGCTTCCTCTTTACTCCTGAAATTTGATCTCTCAGCTTCCTGTTGCTCCTGCTGCTTTCTGCCATGCTTCCTGACACAATGGACTCTTACCTGGAGTCACTTTTGGCTGTGGTTTATCACTGCTAAGGAAAAGTGACTGATACACACTTAAAGAGCATGGTATGTTGCTCCTGAAATCACTAGCCTTTTCACGAAGGTGAGCTTAGGCCCTGTGTGAATGAGTCATTGCCTCAAGATGACAAGTGAGAGTTCATTACTGACTGGGACTGTCTTAAGAAATTACACATGAGCTGGGTATGGCGGCACACTCCTTCAGTCCCAGCGCTTGGGAGGTGGAGGCAGGAGGATCTCTGTGAAGCCAAGGCCAACCTGGTCTACAAGTGAGTTCTAGGACAGCCAAGGCTGTTATACAGAGAAACCCTGTCGAAGGAAGGAAGGAAGGAATAAAGGAAGGAAGGAAGGAAGGAAGGAAGGAAGGAAGGAAAAAAAGAAAGAAAGAAAGAAAGAAAGAGAAAGAAAGAAGGAAAAAAGAAAGAAGAAATTACACATGTAAGAAAGAGAAAAAAAAAAACAGAAAGTCAGATTACAACACAGAAAACTTCCTCAAAAAGTTTGAGGAACACAGAAAAGTTCCTCAAAACTTTGGTAGAGTCTCTGTGGTTCACTGAGCACTAACCACATGAGAAGAGGAGTAGCAGGCTATTTTTTTCACGATGTACCTTTAAATGTAAGACTTTAGCAAGCCAAGCAGAGAGGTTGCATAATTACTGTAAGAAGAGCCGAAAGAAACACAAACTCTACCCACAGGGAATCAGTCCGACTCTACTTCTGAGTCGTTGAATGCCAACCCTGTGGGCTGGATTGGATGATCTTGAAATCTGTTATTGATTATTTAGAATGAAAAGAAAGATTGAAAGATAAATAGAACAACCTATGTTAATGTGGAGCATACATTCATTCTTGTACATTTATTTATTATTTGTTTTGTGAGGGCGTGCGTGCATGCATACCGCTGTGTAGAGGTCAGAGGACAACTTGGAGTTGTTCCTCTCCTTCTTCCATGTGGGTTCTGGGAGTTGAACATGGGTCATCAGGCGTGGTGGTGCGTGATTTTATCCATCGAGCCATCTCACCAGCTCTAGAGTATATACATTTAAAATACCAGTTCTCTTTCACTGAAGGGAGAATATAGGCCTGAGATAGAAATAGTTATTATGACTGGGGAGATGGCTCGGCAGACACTGTGCAAGCCTGGCCAGCTAAATTCAGCTCCCCAGAACACAAATATATGAAGAAGCAGCATTCCAAGGTCTGTAATCCTGGGGGCAGGAGGACAGGACTTGGGGGCCTGGAGAATCTCCAGAATCTCTCTGTCCAGCTTGCCTGATGAAGAAACCCAGGTCAAAGATAGTAGGACGGTGAGAATTGACAGGAAGGCTGTACACACACACACACACACACACACACACACACACAGAAAGATTATCATAATTTTTATTTTTAAGAAAATATTTCTTGAAATATTTCAGGAAAATATTTCAAGAAAATAAATTAATAATTTCAGAAGCAACCCTGGAATTATCCTAAATAACAAGGCAGAGAAGGATGTACTGTCCTGACAGGACTAATGTTTATCTGCCTAGCTTCTCTTCCTCCGCTCCTAATACCTTCCGTATTGTTATTTTTTGAAAAAAGGAGTTAGTAAAGGGAAAATGGGGGAATGCTATGTGTAAGTGGAAAACCTCTTTTTGAGTTTCTGTGTGTGTTCCTGTGAGTGAGACAGAAAAACAGAGTAAGTAACAAAGGCACGAAAAGACAAATCTTTCCCTTAATGCTCAGCTAGCAGGTCTACAGATGAGAATCGAGCGGGTTTTCTACTCTGTTTCTAGGCGATCCCTGTCCATCCATGGGCACAACCTCTCCCTAGCCACAGCTGAGCATGCAGTGCCAAGCACAGGCATTCTGGCTGACCTTGCTGCAAAGCACTTGCCACGCTCTCTGCAGGCCAAACTGAGTCTAGACCAGACATAGTTAAGAAAGAAGACTAAAGTAAAGGGAGGGAGAGAGGGAGCTAGATGCATGACAAATGAGCGTCGTCCGTCCCCGGTCCCTAGCGAGCTAGTGGCAAACAGCCAGGCACTATTTATTGCTCCTTTGAGTGAAGCATCTACCCATGCGTGCAGAGAAACGGGTTTTCCATGAAGCCCTTAGCTGCGGGAGGACCACCAGGGTGTGACAGAAGGAAAGGAGAGGGTGCCCTTCAGGTTTCCAGCTCCGTTAGATTATCTTGGGTCCTTAAGAAGTGGCTAAGTGAACTGTTTGGTGGTGGAGAAAGAGCAGCTAGCATCTTTCTCCGTTAAAATCACATTCGGGGTCTCTCCAATCACCCTTGAATTTTTTAAAACTAAGAATGTTTTTAGATCTGATTTTCCAAATGGATATCAAGGAAGAGTTTCAGATCATGACTCACAGTAACAAGGAGCAATTGCAAAGGTTAAATCAGGGGACATAATAAAAATGGATGACTCGTTAGTCAGCATGAGAACCAATTGAAGAATTAACTTCATGTCTCCTTCCACTCCTGAATTAAGACCCCTGATGTCAACATTATTATTTCTATCAAGTAATACCTGCGGCACAATATCCTTTGTACTCATTATATGGAAGTAACAGTAATAACTACTATTTATTAAGTATTGAGTACGTGTGCAAAGCCCTGTGCCAAGCACATCACACACTTGTTTTTCATTTAATCACCACAACAACCTTGTAGAATAAGGATTCAAAAGTTCACTGTGTTTAAGTAATTTGCATAAATGCACCCCAGCTAATAAGTAGTGAAGCCAGTCCTCAAACCACAGGGTGATGCAGGATGTATCTGAAAGTATGCTCACGGTTCGCTCACTTATTGACCAAGTACATGATGACGAACAAGGAGTCTTTTCATGGAGGTTGTGCTGTGCTCAATTACAGCCAACACATGCTTTGGATTACGTTAATTAAATGATAGGAGGCTACTGGAGTAGGGCTGGTTAGTATTCTAGTGTGAAGGTGTCCTCCCCAAAGTCCATGCCCTGGAAAACTAATCCCCAAATTCACATCACACACCACAAAGGCTCCAGATGCCTTCACCTTGGTATTGACTTTTCCAGCCTCTAAAAACTGTGAGAAATCAATTGTGTGTGTGTTCGTGAGACAGGGTCTCTCTACACCTCCCTGGCCAACCTGGAACTCATTATATAGACCACGCTGGCCTGAAATTCAGAGACCCACTTGCCTCTGTGTCCTGAGTGCTGGGATCAAAGGCATGTGCCACCGTACCCAGCTCAGTTTCTTTTCTTTACCAAGTAGCCATCCTGCAATACCTTATTACAGCAGCAGAAAATGCACTGAGACAGGGAGGGAGGGATGGTCTGTAATGAAGAGTAAATGGCTAGACTAAAGATACAATTCACGGGTGGAGTCACCCACATAGAAGGCCAAGGGAAACACTATTCCAACAGCAAATACTGGTACGGACTTTTATATAATTCTGATTGTGGAACCCATCCATATTGTTCCGTCCCCCATGGAATTTGGGGAGGGCTATCCTGAAGGGGGTCTCCAGAAGTGTAATCTTTGCTGGGAAACAAGAGGGTATAGGTGGCTAGTGGCTTTGTCCTGCCAAAAGAGGGTTCCATCTCGTGCCCAGAAGGACAGCAGAGACTTTGTGTTGTAGATAAGGTTGAGAAGCACTTCTACATACATGGGAACATGAAGAGCATTTTGTGTGGTTTTTCCGTGTGTTCGTTCCAGTCTTTTGTACTAGGTGATAAGATAGAACATTATTTAACCATCGCAGAAGAGTGAAAGCCACATGACATGATGCTTAAAATGGGAAAGGAATGGGAAGCAGCTATTCCAGTCTCAGTTGGCAGGAAGTCAAGTACCTTGTGGAGATGGATATTAAAATAAAATATTTAAAAATAGATCCGTGGAGTTCGGCCAAAATGAGCCAATGGTACTAAAACATTAACACTTGTCTCTGCCTCACATCTGTAATTGAGTATGGAAGTTAGAGGTGTGTTAGAATGGAGGGAATACACAATTTTAGGGCATCCAGGCCATGTAAATAAGCTCTAATGAGTAGCCTGATCTTGAACAAGTCACTTAGCTACTCCTGACTTCTCAGTTCCTCAGCGCAATATAGAGTACTTGGAGTATATTTTTAAGAGATCTCCAACTCAAATGGTTTATATATAATTGTGTGATCTGAGGGAAAGAGATGTGTTATGGATCTCAACACATGTATGTGAAAGACCTTGTAGTTGTGAATAAAAGGCCAGTGCATTCTCCTTTCCAGGACCACCTAGTCCCATCCCATCCCCATAATTTCTAAGAGATGAGTATATTTTATATCTCCATTAGAGATAATTACATACCACATAATAGTGTCTAGAGCTTACTGGGTGCCTGCTATGTACAAGGAACTTGGCATGTGTTAACTTGTTTAATGTTCACCATCTTAAAGTGAAGAAACAGATTTGGGTTCATTGTTGCATAGTTAATAAATGATAGAGTTGAAATGAAACCCATAATAGCTTTACTCCAAAGCTTTCTCCCTGAGTACCTTTCTACTTGGAGTTATCATAATTTCCCAGGCTCTTCTAAGATTGGTTACAAAAACTGGAATGAAGCAGGCTTTTAATGAGCTTGTAGAGGGAAGATAGACCAACTGAGGTACTTGTCTAGAGTAGATTAGCTTGGTGAAGTCCAATGTTATTATTGGAAACAAGTGAAAAACTTGGCTCAAATAATAAGATCTATCCTATGGCAGCAGACAGTTGATGCGATAACTAGGACCTCCAGGGTCTATATCCTAGAGGAGAAAAGCAGCCACGATCTCCACACAGCAGTTTCTACCAGTCACTGTCCTCAACACACTAAAGACAAGATGGCATAAGAGAATTGAAAAAACCCACAAGGCATTGCAGTGCATGCCCGCAATCCTAGCACTAGGAATTGTAGCACTAGGGAGCTGAGGCAAGCCAGAGCTACAGTATTAAGTTTAAGGTCAGTCTGGCCCATGTAGTGAGAACCTATCTCATAGCAAATAGAACACAAACAAAAACCAAGGAGCACATTCTGAGAAGCTGTATCACAGAGGTGAATAGCAAAATCCTAAAGTTCACAACGAGAGTTCCATTTTGGGGCTCTTCTATATTTTATTTGTGGTAGGTATTAACTACTATAAAAAAATCAGAACTCAGCTAAAAAGAATCCATTTTACTGTGTGTCAATTATACTGTGAGGAAACAAATAAACAAAAAGAAATAAGAAGATGAAGGGGAAAGAGAGGAAGGGGAGGAGGAGGAAGAAGGGAAAGTCTTTTGGGGCCCTTGGGATGCTCACCCATGGAGATGAGGCAAAGCAGAAGTGCATGATGAGTTGCTATCAAGACTCATCTCAGTTGGGCTTCACAGAGACTAATACTTCAGCTCAATTATATAGCTTCTCAAACTAACAGAAGAAAAGAATAATCCATACTGGGAAGAAAATAACATCATCCGGCCCCTGAGTAATGGTTAGTTTTTGTTGTTGTCTGGAGTAGGTTGCTTGCTTTTTAAATATAGTTAATGCATATGGGCGTTTTGCCATATTTCTGGGTACTATGAGGATGTCTGGTACCACTATGTGGGTGCTGGGAACTGAACCCAGGTCCTCTGGAAGAGTAGTCAGCGCTCTTAACCTCTGAGCCATCTCTTCAACCCCTTGACTGTTCGATTGTTGATTGGATACAATGCAGAATCACCTGTGAAGGAAGTATCAATGTGCAATTGTGTAGATTAAGTTGGCCTGGCCTCATTCCTATCTGTTAGGAACTCTCTTAACTGGGTTTATTGAATTTAGAGCTCAATCAGTTGAAGTGACGAAGTCAGCACTACCTCACGGGCTGGGCCCCGAACTGAATGAAAGGAAAATAGTGAGCTAAAGACAATTGTGTGTGCATTCATTTATTGCCCTCTGCTCCTCAGTTGGATGCAATGAGATTAAACTCCTGCTTTGATTCCCTGCAACAGTGGACTGCGTCTTAGAATTGTGAGGCAAAGAGGTTCTTTCTCCCTTTAATTGTTTTTGTCATGGAATTTTATCCCAGCAACAGGAAAAGGAATGAAAGCAATCCCAATCTGATGTCTCTTTGGAAAACAACAACTAAATTTGACCTCTAATTATCACCATGCCACTCCTTCTAATATTTTTAGGTCGATTGTTGAACTAAATGTGAAACAGGTTACTGTTATTTTGGGGTGGGTGGTGGTGAGAAAGAGTGGAAAGTATCTCCACATAAGAATTTTATAAATAGGACATAAAAATACTACCTATGTATGTATACATAGCTACCTATGTATGCTACCTAGTTTGTCTACTGATAGAGACACACTGTTTAGAAAGTCCTTTTCTGAGCCTATCGGCCAAAGAATGTTCTTTCCTTCCTATCAGATAGGGTATTGGCTAGTATTTTGAGGTCCTTGATCCATTTGGTGTTAGGTTTTGTGCAGAGAAGGAACTAGATTCATTTTTTACACATAGCTTTCCAGTTTGACCATCTCCATTTGTTGGAGATACTGTCTTTTCCCCAGTATGGGGTTTTTTTTAGTCTTGGTGAAAAGACAGGTGGATGTAGGAGTACGCACTTATGTCTGGTCCCTTGGTTCTATTTCACTGGTCAACGTGTCCTTTTAGCCAGTATCATGCTGGTTTGTTACTCTAAACCAACTCCTAATGACTTACTTCTATACCTATAGCTTAATACATGGCTCAACCATCAGCAGAGAAGCAGCCCTTAGAGGTAGATGGTGTCAGCACAGACAGTGACAAGTGGTCAGAGAATGAGAAACTGCCAAGTGCTAAGCTCTAACTGGGCCATCTATATCACACCTCCTCTGCTCCACAGCTCAGGAAGGTTTTTATGGAAGAGGAGAAAGGAAAGATTGTAAGAGCCTGAAGCAGTGGATGGTCATACATAAAGAAACAGTATTTCAGGATACAAAGGGCAGTTACATATACAACGTAACAGTAGTGGTAACAGCATGCACAAGACCTGCACAAGACCAAGCCAGGCAGAATCCCAGCATGGAGCAGTGAAGGTGGTCACAAACTCCTACCCCTACCCAGGACCTATTGGCAAGTGAAGGCTGCTGGGAGAGGGCATTTCTTCAAGGACACGTCTTAGAGCAGCAGTGCTCAGCCTTCCTAATGCTGCGACCTTTTAATACAGCTCCTCATGTTGTGGCGACCCCCAACATGAAAATTCTTTTCATTGCTATTTCATTACTGTAATTTTGCTGTTATGAATCATAAGTAACTATCTTTTCGGGTGGTCTTGGCCGACCTCGCCACTGCTTTAGAGGCTGTCCATGCCCCAGTTCTCCTCAACCCATATACATGTATTCAGGCAGCACTGAGCAGACTCAGTGGGAAACAAATGCCACACGATGCTGGGAAATGCAGTGATAGGGAGGAGCTGGAACAGAGGGAAGGAGGAGCGATGTGATCGAAACATACTGGGTGCACAGAAGAACTTTCCAATCAATTAAAAAAAGATACCCAGCCAGCTCAGTAGGTAAAGGCATGTGCTGCCAAGCTGACAACCTGAGTTCAATCCTCAGGGCCTACACGGTGGAAAGAGAGGACCAAAACAACAGAGTAAAATGAAGGAAAAACAACAAGAGAAACTTCAAAGCAGAATGAGCCAATATGACACAAAAGGAAGGCTGGGATCAATTTGGTCAGTTATTTCTAAATTAAAAGTCAACATTGGATTATTTACTTGGTGAACTTTCCATATATGTATTTTGGCTTGCCATACCTTAGAAAGGAAATTCCGAATATCTGTGCAGCTGGTCCATACCAAAACAATTCAAATACAAGGACTGCTTTTTTTCCTTAAGATTTATTTATTATTTATAATGTTCTGCCTGCACACCAGAAGAGGGCACCAGATCTCACTATCAATGGTTATGAGCCACCATGTGGTTGCTGGGAATTGAACTCAGGACCTTTGGAAGAACAGCCAATGTTCTTAACCTCTGAGCCATCTCTCCAGCCCAAAGGACTACTTCTAATCTTAGGATGCTCTGAGACTTCTCAGGCTCCACAGCCATTGCTCATCAATCATGTCTCCTTTTCACAGTCACCAACACCTTTCCAAACCAATCTCCAGCCACCCACATTCGTATCAAAACCCTACACAAGATATTCCCTTTGCTTTTAAAATTGTATATGCCTTTTTAGCTTTTGCTTGTATATTTTGAGTAAAGTTCATCTGTTGTAGACTTGTATTTCATCATATATGGTTCATGATTTATTTTTAGTTCTTTGTCTTATTTATGTGAGTGTGTTTGGCTATATGAACTTATGTGAATCACTTGCCTGCAGGAGCCTGTGGAGGTCAGAAGAGCATGTGAGATCCTCTGGAGCTGGAATGACAGGTGGTGTGGGTGCCGTGTGGGAACTGGGAACCAAACTTGAATCCTCAGCAAGGGCAATTAAGTGTTCTTAACCACTGGGCCATCCCTTCAGCCCCTCATTTTTATGCCTGAATAAGAATCTCTTGTTTTTCATGGAACACATTTTTAGTGTTACTATGCAATTCTGTACATGAGAATGTTTGTATGAATGAGTAGAAAAGAAGTTTAAGTATATTAATGGAATAATTAATATAGGAGACTTAGCTATCAAGCAGCTTGATGCAGTGGGGGATTACAGAAATTATTTTCATAAAGAAAAACAGTTATTTACTAAAAATAAGAGTTCTTGTGGCCTTTTGCATCAGATAGATTTGTTAGACAGCAGATAAAGCTTCAAAGGGCTCAGCTGGGTTGGGCATGAGTCTTCCCCTGTAAAGCATCATGGGATTTTGGAAGAATGCAATCTGTGGGGTTATATAGATTGCCCTTAACAGAGCTGTGGTTTTAGGGAAAGTCTTTTTTGCATATCAGTTACTTCAATATCAAACAATTACTGAAAGTTTTAGCAACCAGCTTGAATCGTGTTTTCTCTGCTCAGTGCTCTCTCTCTGTTCATGTGTTTTTACACAGAAATGTGTTGGTGGGGGCTAGAAGTCAGTCACTGTAGATGTCATTCCTGTTCACTCTCCACCTTATTGTTTTGAGACAGGGTCTGTCACTGAACTGGAAATCACCGGTTCTGCTAGACTGGCTGGCTGTGAGCCCCAGGACCCTCTTGCCTTTGCCTCTATAGGCACCCTTTATAGCACCCAGCCTTTTGCATGGGTGCTGGAAATCACAACTCAGGTCTTCACGCTTGCATGACAAACATTTTACCCACTGAGTCATCTTTCCAGCCCTAGGCACCACCTTCTTGATGCCAAGGTATTTAGCACATTCCCTGGCCTATAGTATGTGATTTACAAAAGCCTGATGGGTACAGGAGTGAGTGAATGCACAAGATGACACAGAAATGGGAGTTCGGCGTGTTATGACTCCCCTCCTCCACCTCCCATAAGTACCAGCTTCTTTCTACTCACCCTTCTGTATCTGGGAAACAGAAGACCCCACCCCCAAGCACCTAATTTCATGTGATCATGGGACCATAGTAAGCAAGCAGTACAGCCTAAGGAAAGTTGCCAAATTCTTAAAATTTCAAGGGAGGCAAGGATATAGCTTAGATTAGGGCTTTCAGGGGAGCCTATGTATAAAGTATGAAGAAAGAGGAAATCTTTTCTTTCTGAAACAAAGTAAGATCACATAACAATGCAGAGAAAGGGCTTTGATGTCTTAGAAAGAGGCTCTTGCTGCACCCCTCTGTTTTTCCACTGACTGGGAATAATTCATGTTGCTCTTGCTTCAGCCAAGTTCTTTCCATTTTTAACAGAGGAACGAGGGTAGATTTTTCTAGGCGAGATGAGCTCTGATTGGAGAAGCAGTAAGAATGCATCCAGAGCAGGGTGAATGAAGGTCAGCTGTTTATTTTTTAAGCCGTATGAAGAGTTCTCTACTTTTTGGAAGCAAACAGGGAAGAAAGAGTCATTTATAGAACGATGAAATTTCTAGATTTCTCATGGGAAAGTGGCTGATGTCACGATTTGATAAGTTTCTTATGGATACCAACATGCAAGGTGCAGACTTGTGTAGCAAGCACCATCCTTCCATTCAGAGTCACTGTTTACCTGAGGCTGGATTTAGCCTAACCGCTGAACACCCTGAGGGATGAAGTGTGGTGGAGAAGCCAAGGGCTGTGGACACACCCCTGTGGGCATCTCCCTCAGGACTGATTGCCTTTGTTATCGTCATTCTCAGTGAGTGTGCTTCATCTGTTGTCTGTGTGGTGGTAACTGCTTGGGTTCTCGTGTGCTAAGAAATAACGAGCTTCATTTTAAAGCATATTATTCTGTATGTGTGTGTGTGTGTGTGTGGTGTGTGATAGGGAGAGGGTCCACACACGCAACAGTGTGCCAACTTCTCATGTGATGTCACCTTCCACCTTAACATGTTTTAATTTATTCTTTAAGAATAATTTCATATATGTACCCATTTTGATCTTATCCACTCCCTACACCCCTCCAGCCCGTCCCAGTTTTCCTGCCAACTTCATGTCTTCTTCTTTTATTCTTTTATAACCCAGTAAGTCCAATGTTAATGCTACCTAAGCTTTCCCATGGGTCCCAGGGCTCAAACACAGGTTGTCAGAATTTCAGGGCAAATTTCTTTACTCATGGAGTCATCTCACCAGCTCTTAACCTTTGGTTCTTTTTTTTAAAGTTGATTTTTATTTAAAAAATTTTCATGCAATATATTTAAATCATATTTTCTCCTCCTTAAATGCCTCCCAGATCCTCCCAATCTCCTTACCCACTCAACTTCATGTTCTCTCTGTCTTAAAAAAGAAAAAGAAACAAAAGAAGAAAAAACCTAAAATGTCACCCCAAAATAAATAACAACAACAACAACAAAAAAAAAACCTAACACAGACACGCCCTTCCCCCAAAACAATGCCAGCAGAAAACGGAAAGCACACAAAAGAACATGGAATCCGTTTCGTGTTGGCCATCTACTCCTGGGCATGGGACCATCACTGTGTGGCTGATATACCCAGAGACGCTCATTGCAGAAAACTGACTGTCTCTTCCTTAGTAGGTGCAATCACAAGTAGCTTCTTGGTTACCAGCGGGACTTTGTGTCCATGTCCCCTCCTCCATGCTGGGACTTCCTGAGGTCTGAACCCTGCACAGGTCTTGTATGTTACCCCTCTTTATTTTTACGCATATTAAAAGGACTTCAGAGATGGCTCAGCAGTTAGGAAAGTTTAATGACATTCCAGAGGACCTGAGTTCTCAGCACCCAAGTGGATGGCTCAAAACCACCTGTCACTCCTGCGCCAGGGCATCCAGTGCCCTCTCCTGGCTTGCATGGGTAACTGCACAATCACAGATGTACGCACAGTGACATAGAAAAGAGCAAAGTATTCTTTTTATTTTATGTGCATGCGCTTCATACACACACACACACACACACACACACACACACACACATACACACTCATTCACACACATCCTGCACGCTGGTAGTGCCCACCGAAGCCAGAAGAGGGTATTGGATTTCTTGGAATGGAGTTACAGATAGTTGTGGGGCACCATGTAGGTGCTGGGAACCAAGCCTGGGTCCATTGCAAGAGCAGCAAATGCTCTTAACCACTGAGCCATTTCTCTAGCCCACAAAACAAAACCTTAATTATTTTTCTAGTAATGGTTTTGACTTATAAGGTTGAAATTTCAATACCTGAAGACAGAACTATATATTATGATTCTCTTATGTCCAGTTGCTTAAAGTAGGCCCAAAGCCAAGCCCAGTAACACCCAGAGTAGAATAATCTTGTTCTGCTTCCACTCTGCACCTCCCACAGAGCCGTATACTCAGATGTCCAGCTCAGTCTATGCTAAGCGCAACATGCAGACATAAGCAATATAAGTCTTATAAGTCTGCTGTAAGACTGAAGGCTTCGCTCAGAAGCCAGCATTACCTTGGCCTGTAACACCAAGTGAAGCCAGCCGTGTGGAGCCCTGAGGAAATTTGCTAGTGTGTGTCATTTCACTCATCGGAAAAGAACAGTAGCCCAGTGTTATTTCCATTTGTAGTTTGAAGAATACCCAGCAGAGGCTACAGTCCCATAGAGGGGACACACAACCCTCGCACTAGAAACCTAGTTATCATTATACTCATTGCTCATCCATCATCATCCAGATCTGTATTTGCCCTTGTGTAGGAAGCTGTAGACATCAGCAACCACAGTAAAATAACAAGGCACAGGGGGCCATTTTGTGCACAGGGCCCTGGGAACAGCCAGCGGAATTCCTCTGACCAGTCTCCTTTTGACTTTTCCCATAGACCTTGTTCCTGCTCTGAAATGTCTGGAATGCTTGGTGGGGATGAAGCAGCTGGTCACCAGGCCATTATGCTTCTGTCACATATGAGAGCAACCCTTTGTGGACTGATTTCCAAGCAACACTTGGGCAATCACAAATGAGTTAAGAATACAAGAACAACACTGCTACAATAAACAGAACTTTTAGGTCCCTTGTGTCTGGTTATGTTTTCTATTTCTGTGATAAAGCACCACGACCAAGAGAATGTTGGGAAAGAAAGGGTTTATTTCATCTTACAGCATCTAGTTCATTATTCAGGGAAATGGGCAAGAACTCAAGGCAGGAGCCTGGAAGCAGGAACTGATGCAGATGCCAAGGAGGAGCTCCGATTACTGGCTTGCTCCTGGTGACTTATTCTGCCTGCTTTCTTATAGTAGCCAGGACCACCAGCCCAGAGGTGGCACTGCCCGCAGTGAGCTGGGTCCTCTTCCCATATATATTATCAATCAAGAAAATGTACCACAGGCCAATCTGGTGGGGTTATTTTCTCAGTTGAGGTTCCCTCTTCCCAAGTGACTCTAGCTTGTGTCAAGTTGACATAAAACTAGCCAGCACACCTTTTCTTGAGTGATTTTTAAGGCAACCCCAGAGGTCAGCCACATAAATATTACTCGAAGTATTTTATGATGGGCTCTAGGAAGCTGGACAGAGACTGAATGCTTTGCCCCCGTCTTCTGAGCTGGCAGTGGGAAGAGCTACATTCTCTCTCTCTCTCTCTCTCTCTGGGAGTGGGGGGATGGGTACATGTGTAGAGGCCACAGGTTGATATCGATGTTTTCGTCAGTCTGCCTGCACCTTGTTTTGAGCACCTAATTTGGAGAGTGTTAATTTGGACAACCTGACTGGCCAGCAAACTGGAAGGGGTTGCTTGTGTCAGCTTCCCCGGCGTTGGTTTTTTTTTTTTTTTAAATGGATGCTGGGACCCAAACTCAGCCTCTCTCATGGTTAGATGGCAAACACTTTACCAACTGAGCCATCTCCACAACCCTTAAATCTGTTCTTCTTACAAATGTCATTCTGCCCGTCTAGATTCATTTAGCAAAAACTGGCTGCCTGGTTTGGGAGCAAATCACTGTTTTTAGAGATTGGATCAGGTCACTTCTTGATTCCTATCACTATCTAAAGGTTTTCAGAATAACTGCTTTAAGAATTGAATGCTCTGTGGGTTCTGCAGTCTGCCTTGCCTTTGGAGTAATCACACAGAGGGGAGTGAATCAAGCGCTCAGTATTCTATGCATAGGCCTCAGCCTCAAGGCACTTGAACACCAAAACAGGTCTCTAATGAGATATTTTTCATGTGAAATCCCCAACATAAGTCACTTGTGACACACATTATCAGAAATGCTAGCTTTCACAAGATAGTTTAAGAAATAATTAGAAGGATTCAAAGCTATGCCATAGCTTGACTCACTCAACAGCATAATTTTCCTGAGTAAAAGAAAACTGCCTAGCTGTGTTATCCTTTAAGGGGGTTTTATACCTGAAGATCAATCCTTGCATAGGAACAATGTAAGAACAGATCTTTTACTATTCCTATCTTATGAGAGAGCCATGTCTTGCGTGGGACTGAACTTCTAGTCACTAAATGGAATTTGCTAGGGATAGCAGGGCTATAGAGAGATGGGTTCCCTGCTCTCACAACGCTAACATTAATTCTTATGGCGAAAGTAGCATCAACCTACTTATATCACATTCAGTTCTGTATCCCCAAAGCCAGCAATGACTCTGAGAGCATATCTGTTGCTTGCTATGTATCAAATGAAGTCTCCAGATGCTTATCCTTGTCTACTTTTAGATCCAGATGAAAACATCATTATCCACTGTCCTTCCTTCAACCAGAATGAGGCTGATCCCAAGTGTCCCCTCAATGCTTCCTGAAGCCCAGTGCTAATCTTTTTATTGGCAATTCTGTTAACTAATTGATAAAATGTAAACAGTACCTAAGCTTTACTCTCTCACAATCCCAACTTAAAAACCAGATGGCTGTCTTTCTTTAAATATAAGTGGTCTGAGCAGTGATGGCACACACCTGTAATCCCAGCACTCGGGAGGCAGAGGCAGGAGGATCTCTGTGAGTTCAACGCCAGTCTGGTCTACAGATTGAATTCCAGGACAGCCAGGGCTACACAGACAAAACTTGTCTCAAAAACAAACAAACAAACAAACAAAGTAAGTGGTCTTTTAAAATTTATTATTCTTATGTTGGTATTTCTTGTTGGAGGGGTGGCTCAGCATTTAAGAATATGCACTACTTTTGCAGAGGATCCAGGATCCATTTCTAGTACCCAGATGAGGTGACTCACAGCTGCCTGTAATTCTTAATTTGAAGACTCCATCCAATGCCCTCTTCTGGCCTCTGTGGACACTACACTGTGTGCACAAACCCACACATATATACATATACTTTAAAAAATAAAATCTAAAAGTGTGTGTGTGTGTGTGTGTGTGTGTGTGTGTGTGTGTTCTTCTCTGGTTGTATACTTCCATGTTCTAACATGTCTCAAAAGCAAAATTACAGAACTGAAGATCAAAGTTGTCCCCATGATGCTTTGGGATCTTTGCTCCCAGAGAAGGAAAATCCATGAAGGCAAGGAATTTGATTATAACTTCCATGCATAACTAATCACATCTTTATGCAGCTTAATATCTCTAGGTAACTCACAGAGTAGTCAATAATTAATAACTAATTCTTTTTCTCAAGACAGTCTCATATAGCTCTGGCTAGCTTTGGATGTTTGGAATAGCTTTGTAGCTGAGGATGACCTTGAAATCAAGACCTTCAATCCTACTTTTTGAGTGCTGAGATTATAGGTGTATAGCATCACCATAAGTTTACACAGCACTGGAGATGGAACCCAAAGCCTCATGCATAATAGATACTCACTCTAGCAATTGGGCAGGCTACATGCCCAGCCCAGTGATTGACTCTTGATATAATAAATAACTGGCATTCTTTCAAGACATCTTTCCTTTCTATTTCACTACTGAAAAAGAAGTTGTAATCATCTGCTCTGTGTGGTCATATATATCTTTGAATACTTCAAACATATATTATGTCACGGAAAAAATAGAAATAAGCATTCCATCATAGAAAACTCCCAATGTGATGGGCTCCCTGCTCTCACAAAGCTAACATTAACTTTTATGGGGAAATAAGCATCAATCTACTTATGTCACATTCATTCCTGTATCCCCAGAGCCAGCAAAAAACTAAAAAACAAAATCTGAAATAAAAGTAAAACTAAAAAAATAAAAAAGCAAAATTATCCAAGCATGTTGCTGACACCAGTTATTATTCTGTGCTATACAAAACCCAAACAAAAAGACTCCGTTCTTAAAACTGGGGTGACTTTAAAAGGTAGCAGATTAAGTGACTAAAACCACACACTCTGCTTGCAGGGGCACAGAGGAGAGAGGCCAGGGAATCTTGGGAGTGTGCTGGTCCATAGCATCATAGCAGAGCCTACGGCACTGTTGCTTCCAAAGGAAATGTCAACAGCGGTTTTAAACTGTATATGTGCGATTCTTCTCTACATTTCACAAGCCTACGTCACTACCCTCTCTTCTCTCAGCAAGCAGCATCGCTATTCTTCCAGCGGTGGGCTGGGGAACCTTTCCAGGTTCTTTCTTCTTCCTCATCATCCTTTCCCACCGTGGCTCATGCAGAGAGTCACTAACGCCACATGATTCTGCTTTTAGGATATTAGCTTGAGACGGTTCATTTATCTTCATCACCCATTGCTACCACTCTAAGCCAAGCCACCATAACTTCATTGTAGCCATTCCAGGAGCCTCCCAACAGGTCTCTGTTCTAATTTTTTGACCATCTGTAAACAATTATAGTTAAAAAAAAAATTCACCCCGTCACATCAACTGCCCTGCTTAAAACACTTCACCGGCTCCACGGTGCATGCAGACTTCAGGTGTGAAATTTCCCTGTGACTGACAAGGTTAGGTGTTACCTTGCTCTGTCCACCTAGCTGCCTCCTTAGGTGCTGCTAAGTTGTGACCTAGTTGTGTTAGTTCCCTCAATGTCTTGCATGAACACAACTCTTTCAGGGCATACAGCTTGGAGCACACTGTCACTGAAGATGGAAACCATCTCCCCAACACTACCTGATAAGAATCAAGTGCATTTTATTTGTATAAGTCTTAACCTGTAGACTCACAAAGCCCACAAGTCTGCCAACAACCTTTGAACAGTAAATACAACACCAGGAAAACACTAGTTTTTGTGTTCAAGCACTGTCACAAGGCCAATGATAAAGGTTTAAGAATTCCATACACACACACACACACACACACATACACACACACACACACATATACACACACAGAATATAGTAAACTAAATATTGTTGCCCTAGACATCCAGATTCTAAAGGTTTAATCTCTGTGTCATTCTCTCTTACAGGACTCTTATCGCCTGTCTTCATGATAATCACACGTTGCAATATTAATGTTTGCTCTTACTTTCCTCATCATTGTGACAGACAGCTGACAGAGGAGACTTAAGGAGGAAGGATTTGTTTTGGCTGAAGCTTGAGAGAACATATCCTGGCACGGCAGAGAAGGGCTAGTGGGGCATCTTATCTGGGGGTGGAGAGCTGGCAATTGTTATTGCTCGAGTCTGCAGTAGATCAGGAAACAGAGAGGACCAGAATGATAGCTGGGCTAGTACCCCTCAAGGGGGCTGCTCCTAGTGATCTATATTTATTAGTTAAGTCTTCTGTCCCAAAGCCTCTGCCACCTTCTAGTCATTCAAATACATAAGCCTGTAGGGGACATAGCAGTATGTATAAATTTAATATCTGTTGGGTTTTTTTTCCCCATAAGACTGAAAGCTCTTAAGGATGTGCCTGGTTTACTTATTATTGATTCTGCAAATGCCTGCCATATAGTGACTTCATAGTAGCCATTCAGCACATACACATACATAAAGTGAATGAATACTCATGATCAAATTATTTCTTACCAAAAACTTTCTGATAAGAAGACAATGGGGAGAGTTCATGGGTTAATTATCTATTTGCATACAAGATATTAAAATCCTGGCTAGGTAGTCAACGTGTTGTAGACGGTTGGATATTTAATAAATGTCAAAGTCAGAAAGGCAGCTAAGAGGGAACCTGAAAGCTATTTTCTCTGCTGTTACAACTTGTAGCTTGGATGAGATGGGATGTGAGACATGTCAACATGCTTTTGTTGAAATCATGCATCATCTCCTCCGATTCTCAGAAGAACCCAGCAAGAGAGATGGTGTATCACTCCCCTTGACAGACAATGAGACTGGCTGCCAGATCTAGGACTGCTCAGAACGTTTTGGATGTAGAACTCTTGAGCTGGTTTTCTGACTCTAGAGACGAGTCAGTCTCACTCTTGAGCTTGGTGGATATGATCTTGGTCTGATTTCCTTTCTCCTGTCTGTACTAGGTTTGCCTTAGCTTCTAATAATACACTGTTCACCCTTTCCATAAGAAACAAATATATCCACATTTCCCCATACCCCTCATCTTAAAGACTTGGGTACCACTCTCAGCACATCAGAGAGTTTTCATTTCCAGCCACATTTCAAAACCTGCTCTGAGCCACATCTGTCTCCATTCCTTTTCAACCAGTAAAAAAAAAAAAAAAAAAAAAAAAAAAAGCACTACTCATACATCAGCCACATTGTTGGCGTATGTCCATATAGCCTAATATGGCTAAGAAAATGTTTGCCTGGAACAGAGTGAGGATTGCCAAACTTAACAGCTTTTAAGCAAGAAAAGTGCTACACAGTCCTCTGTTTAGCTGTGATGTGACTTCAAGTCACACAAGCACTTCCCCCTTCACACAGAGAGGGCATAATGGCTCTTGTACAATGTAACAAAAACCAGACACCTGCCTCATGCCCACTCATGGGCAAGAGCGATAAATAAAAGCTTTCCCGAAAGCTCTCGGGGAGAGTCCAAGGAACATGTTGCCCTTCTTGGGATATAAAAACCAAGTGACTGGAGGATGCCCAGCTTGCTTAGGTGGAGGACCTTCTAAGTTTATGCAAAATTTGAAGAGCTCTGAGCTGCAGAGATGAAAAGACACACCCATTCTGTACTTTGGCCCATCACAGCCTAAACCACCACCTCCCACTAACTCATCAGCATCTATTCTTGATATCTTATTTTCCTTACTCCATGCTCTGGGAAATTCCAAGCCTTAGCATATTCTGAAATATCACCCCTCTCACCACAGATATGACCGTGCACCCCCAAGCAGGAGGGTTCTGTCTGGGCTGTATTGGTCAGAGGCTGCGCCTTCTCCCATTTTGTTTCTGTCTTTCCTGAGTTTTCTTCTGTGAAGAGCACTGCCATGGTTGTCTGGTTAGGTGCTTTGGAGACTTCAGGGTTACATAGTTCTAAATTTGAATTCTGAACCTTTCACTTTCTAGCTGAGAGACTAAAAGAAAGGTAGAAACGCTCTACCTTGAATGGCTGTGGTGTGAAGCAGGCAGCCGGGTGCCTGGCAGGAAAAGGCTCAGCCATGTCATCAGATGCTCATTTTACCCTCTTCTCAACTTCAAGGCTCTCTGCACGGTGATGCCATATTAATTTTCAAAATGAAACACGCACAGTAAACACATTGACCTTCTTCTGAGTTGTGAGGATGGATGGCTCCTGCTACCCCACAAATCATCTTGGAAAGAAGTAAGGTAAAGAGCTGAAGAAACTAATTTTAAGCTGTGATCCAGTCTGGACTGCATTGCTCTGTCCCTTGATCACTCCAAGCCATCCATCAAAATCTGTCAACAGAGAGGCTTTGTAGGAATGAAGGAAAAAGTACTTTTCTGAGCTTAGGATAAAATGAGGCTGTGAGGAAGGTGACAGAAATTTGGAACAGGAAGTGATGGAAGACATGAGGCATCTCAGTACTTTTTCTGAGGTGGAAGTCTTGTCGCCATTTTTATTTGCATCTGAAATGAAAGAGCCATCCAGGAGGAACTTGGGCATCTCGGATTGTATATTTATGAAGATTGTCAGAGAAAAACGTCTGGTTCTTGGATGGTTCAGACAACAGTTGCTATGTATAGAAAAACTGTGGGTTATAAGACCTCAGTTTTAAGTCCTGGTGACACTACTAACTCGACATGTGATCTTAGGCACAAACTCTTAGGTGGCCTCAGCCTCTTCAAATGTTAAGGGTTGAAGGATGGTTCACACAGTCTCAGCTATTTTTGACTAGACAAAGCATGGCACTTGGGAAAACCTCAAAAGGAATGTTGAAGCTCGGAGAGCTAAAATCCGGGTGTTGATTGGAAGGGTGAGGCTGTTTCAGACACATGGAAGAGCAAAGCCAAATAAAGAGAAACATAGGCAAGTTCAGGTGAGCTGTGTTTAGGAAAAGCCTGGGGATGAGGGCTGAGAGGAGCAGGGATATTGATTGTGTCTCTGGATATCACTTCTGCTCTCTTCACTGTGGGGCAGATATTACGGATTAAAAGTTTGGGGAACACAGAAAGCAATGGCACTCAATCGGAGGCTTGGGATTAAGCTTGAGGGTGTTGATACCTGATTCAGGATGCTAACAGGAAAACTGTGGAGGAAGAGGTAGTGCAGCATGCAGTTGAGAAGTGTATGTGTGCTCCTTGCCAGCATCCCTCAGCCTCCTCAGCCTCTTTGGAGAGGGCTCCCCTCTGGCTTGCAGCACCTTGAACTCTGGCCCCTGTGTCTAAGCGCTGAAGGACCAATAAATCACTTCAGAGAGTTATAGGAAGGGCCAAGGCAATTTTGAGTATAAAATGACCTTGAGTTGTTTGTAAATAACCTGTACATTCACTGCATAACCAAATACTGTCTTGTAAATTGTGCAAGCTAACAGCCATCTCTAAATGACTCCAATGAAAAGGAAGTCTTCATATTTCTTCTGAGAAAAAGTCCTGCAAATGTAAAGGTTATATTACAAAAATATCTTTAAACAGAGGGCAAAAACGAATCTCCATATCCCTCTTAAATGCTTAGATATTCTGTTGCCACTTACAGACCCCACCTACCATAGAGAGTTTTTAGAATAAATACTCCAAAGGAGTAAATCCAAACTGAGGTTTCTAGGAAACTTAAAAATTTAACAAAGCAGATTTGCTTCAACATGAGCACAGAATATGTCCAACACGATGCTGAGCTCCTAGAATGAGAGAGCTGGGGCTAGCTGAATCTATCCCCTTCTCTCTTAAGCTTGTCTCCCTAGTACTCACTCCTCCCCACTTCCTTCAGATCATAATGCACTGAAGTGATTGTTAGGTCAAACAATAGAAGAGCATTTTTCACTTTATGGGTATTAAACTCTCAAGGACGTGTTACTTAGAATACTGGTCCCAGGCTTAAAACAAACACAGGTTCTGGAAGAATCTACAGGCGGTTTTAATGGTGATAGGAACTGGATGAATCTCAGGGAGAAGCCAGGTATGGTGGCACACGCCAGTGATCTCAGCGGCAGGCGGATGTCTACAAAGATCTCAGAGGCAAGCCTGCTCTACAAAGAGAGTCCAGGACAGCCAGGGCTACACAGAGAAATCTTGTCTCCAAAACAAAACAAAAATCTCGGGGAACAAAACAAAACAAAACAAAACACTAACTCCACCAATGGTCTCTTCTTTATTGTGACTTCAGATCTGATCCAGGGAAACAGATTTCAGGTTCTGATGCTTTTTTGCAGGTTAGTGAAATGATTGGCAGATGTTTTCTCACGTTTTCATTGAGGTGTTACCTCTTCAGTAGAAAGGGAAAGAAACCAAGACCTGAGACTAGAGAGAAATTCACAGCTATCGTGGGCCTAAGTCACAGCATCACCTCCTTAGTGTTCCGAGGAGTCACAGGGTCCTTTCCTCCACTTGTAGATTAAAAAAAAAAAAATTGAACTTGGTGGAAGTTAAGAAACTTGGTAAATATCAGATAAACGCCAGAGTTACTGCCAGAATTTAGGTCTTAATCTTCTCTTCAGTCCCTGCAAGAGGCAATTCTTACTTAAAAAAGAAAATGTTGCTCAATTACGTACTTTCATTCATTGTTGTTTGAATAGAAATAAATGTCTTAAAAAAAACTGTCAACAACAAAAACAAAACAAAACAAAACTGGTTTATGCTTTATAAAAAAAGATTTTCTTGAAAAATCCTTTGTTTCAGTGGTCTTGTGTAGACCTGGACTTAATAAATGGCTACCTTTAAATCCCCTAGCTGGAAGAATACAAAAGAGCCGGAGGCAAGTCAGTGGCAAATTGCCACTCCAAACAAATTACAGTCTGTGAGCTCTCACATTTGAATTACTCTTCCAGGATTAAAGTTTGAGACTGTGAAGAATTAAAAATGTTGCCTAACCTAGGAAATAGCATATGAACCAAAAATCTCCTTAGGAAGCTTAGCTGCAGTTCTAATCTTCCACTTTGGTGATGTTTAAATTATTTTGTTATCTTTAATGGACCAAATCCCTCTTCTGGAAAGGTTTTGAAATGCTATTTTTGTGGTAATTAAAAAAAATTACATAGCATGTTCTTTATGTTTGGCTTATGTAGGAGTTAAAGCCACTTCAAACATACTTTTCTTTCCTTCTCAGATAGCTATTTAATATCATGTCATTCACTGGTTGAAATAAAATAAGTTAATCTGCACAAAAGAAATACATGAACACCCAAAAAGGATTGAAATGTATCTTTGAGAAATGATTTTTTTTTCAAAGTCAGACATCAAAGGCTGCCTATTGAATAAAGTTTATTTTGAGAAGCTTCAGTCAAAACAGTTTGGAAACTATGAAATGAGTCATTTTTTCTTAAAGAAATGTAACTTTGTCTATTCCCACTTCATTTTAGGTTTGGTAGGAGACATCTTTAGTCCACAGGGTTTTTAAAAGCATGTTTAAGATTCCATAGGTTTAGTATAACATCACTAATGGTTTCTAATGAGATCCAGGCAATAGCGAGAGGGAGAAAAAGAACAGCACAAAAACTGAATTCTACAACACCAAGCACCATGTACAATGTGGGAAAGTCTCCATGCTCTACCTGTTGCTAAAGCCATCTGGAATAAAACGGGGCAAGTGTTTATAGTCAATCAGCCAGACGTGGGGGTCACACGACACCCAGTGTTTGGCTCCTCAGAATCAGACATCCAAATGACTGCACTTGTGGTGGTGCCTGCGCATTTGCTGCCCTGTGCTGAAAGGACCCGGCAAGGCATGTCGGGCTCGAGATATTTTAGCGGTCCTATCTAGCTCTTCAGGCCTCCCTTACTTAAGTCTCACAGATGTCTTCCTCTGGGGATAAAGCCTGTGTATCCGTTAGAGGAGGAGGGTATAATAAAATTTTCTCAAGCTTCCAGCAGCCCTGGCATTTCAAAGTCAGTAGATGAGGGGACAGTTGGAGTAGGCGGAGTAACATACGGAGGAGTAGATTTTCTATGGACTAACCCATTAATTTCATTGCAAGGCAGCATCGCGTTCAGAGAGTCCATGGATAGAATACCAGTCTGCGGAGAGAGAGTCAGGTAAACAAAGGGAAATGAAGGCAGAATTTCTGCCTTCAATAAAAGGCAATACCATCTGCATCATTTCTGCCTTCAATACCATCTAATCAGGAACACAGACAAACAGGCAATAGTCTTACAACATGGAGAGCAAAGTGTAGAGAATGCAAAAGCCTACCCATGTCTTTTCAAAGTGAAGTAGAACAAATTGTTTTGGGACTGGGAGTGGGGTAAATTTGAAAAGGAAATGGTAAGATGAGACGTCTTAGAAACCCAGAATACTTTTACAAGGAAGTCTCAACGTCTTAAGTTATTCACAGTGCGTGTTAGCCACACATACAATAAGCACTGAACTAGCATATATTTTGGGACTCTGCTGGGTAAGGTAATATTTTCACATTATTTTAATACAATTTTTACCTAACTTTATAGTTTGCCAAGTTTCTTCTGAAAAAACCAGTTTTAACTTTCAACTGCATAATAAAACGTGGGTCAGCTCAGGGACTGGGCTACTTGTACTCTGATGGGCAACGAGTTTGACAAGTTAAGTGGTCAACTCATGTTCAGAAACATGATTCTAAAAATTCTAGAGACTATCCCGCCACCCTGTGTTCCAATTTTAGCTCACCAAGCAAGCGGGTTGACACCATAAAGCAAAGAAAACCCTACTTCCTATGTAAGTACACCTCATTCGGGGTTGAGTCACTAGCATACGAGAAGAGAGCTATTGGTACTTTATCAATCAGAAAATTCTAAAACGCAAACATTTGGGACTTCCCTTTAGCGCAGAACTTTAATTTAGCCGGAACCGTGCTCAAGACAATGAGGTGTTGCCTGAACTCTGCAATGTTTCCAACAAGAATCAGTGAGTGTCGCACAGTCAGTTTCGGGGCCTGGCCTGCACTGTCCAGCTGATAAGCTATAGTCTATAATTCCTGGCTGAGCAACAGAATTCAGTGTGCTGCAATTTCCCCATTTCTTTTACAAGAATTAATTGCTAAAATAAACATCCATCTCTTTTACAAAAATATGGGAATACATCTAAAGGCTACAAAGACCATTTATAAAATTATTTATATCCATGTTCAGAAGTAATTTTTGTTAATATTAATGTAATTCTGAACACATAGAATATGTATACAGCAAAATAGTATAACAAACATGATATTTTTATATTATATTATTATTGTATTTTATATTATATTGGAAACTATTAGGTACAATTATTTAATAAAAAGCTTAGAAGTTAAAAAATTAAGATAGATATTTCTTTACAAAAATATTTTTAAAGCTGGGCACAGTGGCAGTCTGTAATCCTAGCACTCAGGAGGGCAGAAGCAGGCAGGTCTCTGTGAGTTTGAAGCCAGCCTGGTCTATGAGGTGAGTCCAGGACATCCAAGGCTACACAGAGAAACCCTGTCTCAAAAATAAAATAAAATAAAAAGAAATTTTAAAAGTGAAAACGTAAGAAATTTGAAAAGGGTTTTGCTGATATGTTAGCTGCAGACATTGTCTTTAGATGCCGTCTAAATTCCTCCTGGAATGCCCAGGGAAGTGGGTACATATTTTTCTTCCTATTCCTGACTTCCGTGTTTAAATCTCATGTTACTATAATTTTACATTGTCAAAGAAAATGCTAATAGCATTTATGCTACAACTAAAAGTACAAAATTTACTTAAGTTTTATATCAAACCAGTCAATTGTAAAACTAGTCTAAATTTAATGAAAAACAACTACATTCTAGCCACAAACAATGAGTAAGCAGTCTCCACCTTGTCTCTCCCTTTCCACTGGTACTGGGAACCCTCTTTTCCATTTAAATTTTCCCTGAGGAATGCAGCCTCCTGTCCACATGGGTATTTTAATTAACCTTCCTTAAATATTTGAAAATAGTGAAATTGTGAATGTATAGTTTGAATTCAGCACTCCCTGAAGTTCTTCTCCATCCATTGGTGTGGCCTTCTCCCCACCCCAGGCAAGATCTCTGGCTAGGGTTGCAAACACACTGAACCTTTTTCTAACTGGGCAACTCTGGGCTCCTGGTGTTTATGAGGGGATCTCATTTTAAACCAGACTTCTAAAGGTGCAAGATGGGCTTTCAAAGAGTATCTCAACCTTCACAGGGGTTCAGGGTCAAAAGGCAGAGAAGATGCGCTTTCTCTCTGAACTATTAAATTTCTTTAAATCTGACATCTGGCTATGTTCATCAGCACATAGATGCTCAGGCTTCTGCCGGCAATCTTCAGACTGGAAGCACTTTGTTCTAGTCTGGGTGATTAGACATGTTCTATTCACTTTTATTATGACACATTTCTCCTAGATATCACTTTGCCTCTTCCTTCCGCACGGTGGCTGTGTGTGTGGTGTGTGCATAGGAGTGTGCTGTTGCCTGTGGAGAAGTGTGTGGTACAGAAGCCAGAGAACGGGGCACATTGTCTGCTCTCCATCTCCTCTTATTCCTTTAAAACAGGATCTCTCACTGACTCAAAAGCTCTCCACTTTGACTAGGTTGGATAGCCAGTGAGTTACCAGGATCTACCTGCCTCTGCCCCATGCACATTTGGTAGCAAAGGGATCCAAAGAAAATGCTAAACACAGATTTCAGGTCCTTATATATGTAGTTAGCAAGCCTATTATCACATCAAGCATAGTATCACATCAGACACTAGTCTTACGGCAGGGTACATAGGGCACCCACAACAGTGTGGACCGAAACTTGCCTTTCAAATATGCCTTGGAAGTTTCTGATCACCCTCTGTGTAGACATGAACTCAACATTCCCTTCGAGTTTTCATGTAAATAGAAAGGCGAAATAATCCCAGCAAGCTTGCAAGGCCTGTCTGATCTACTGTCTCAGCTGGTGGAACATACAGGCTAGTGTGCATTTTCATGATTACCTTAATCCTTTCTCGAAGACCAGAGGTTTTATGTGTAGCCACTGGCTTCAGCAACACCATGGCCTCTTGAGTGTTGGCGTTTACAGACTTGGTGGAGTGATTTCATTGCTCTTGAACTGGGTTGAGAGTAAAAATGTGCTTAAGCTCTTTCCAGCCATCCGGGTATCCCAGGTATTATGGATATGGGTAACCACTTGCTCCATGATCTTGGCTCAAAGCAACACAAACATATTAAGCATCTGCTGTGTGCCTGACACAAGACTAAGCAGAGAAAACTATAAGCCTGAGAGACATGGGCCCCATGCCTCTTAAGCGTCTGCTCTTGTAAAGATATAAAAACTTCAATTACTATGCCGTCTAATAGTCTTCTCTGGACAGGCCTCAGGCCTCAGTGGAGCACAGAAGAGGGGCTAAGTCAGGGCATAGTTAGCTTTCCTGAGGAAGGAGGGTTGAACTTGAGGCTAGAAGGAAGAACGGGAGTTGACTAAAGGAAGGTGACAGGACAGGGTGGGAACTGTAACTTCCCTTTGTGTCACTCTGGAGGCATATAATGTGCTCTCCAGTTCAGGACACTTAGCATCTGTCCCTGGCTTCACTTTGCATCATTCCTCCCTCTGGTCTGGGCAGATGCCTTGCCACTGGGGCCTTTTGCCTTGTGCAAAGTCAGAAAAAAAAAATGGGGGATTGTGGACCTTGATGTGCTCACTCACACCCTCCTTTCAATGGAAGGCCCATTTTTAAGGGGGCCAGTTTGGATTTTCCACAGTGAAAGAATATGGCTGAAATCTCCCCCACATGCTGGAAGCCAGTTTTTTGTTCTTCCCTCCTAAAGATCTCTATTACAAACAAACAAGCGCTGGCATGTGATGACAGCCACCATTGACTGTTGGCTTTCCAGGTTGAGAATGTGTCACAGACCCTGAGTCCACAGCACGTCCAGCTGCCTGTTGGACACAGCTGCCACCTGACCAGTCTCTGTGGTGACCCACAGCCCTGGCACAATTGTGGGTCATTGAGTTACATTTTCCAGAGCGTAGTGATAATTGCAAGAATTTTTACTGAGCAGAGAAATATGACCCGTTGAATTCAGTCTAAAAATAATTTTTTTTTCTCTGAAAAAGAAAATCTAATTACCTTGTTCTTCTCTATGAAAAAATTGGCTTCATCTGGGAAAGGAGATGTAGAGCTGCCTTTGAAGCAGACTGTGCCTTCCAGAGTATCACTGGCAGTCTGGGGCCTGCTTCTGATTACATAATTGACATGGCCCTCCCCAAATAAACACCGAACCCTTCAAAAACCGAGAAGCACGGGAATAAAATGCATCTTTGCTTTAAGGAAAAGGTTTTCTGAAAAGCTCCATTATCAGAGCTCAGTTCGTTCCCCCTTTGTAGGGCAGCACTGAGACTTACAAAGCAGAAAGTGTGTCAGCTGGAACTCCAGTTGAAACTTCAAATTGGTCTTAACTCTATTCTAGATATTAACTACTAGAGTTCATTTTAACTCAAAGAGGGTGCTTCCACATTCACAGTGCTATCTTATCCCTCAAAAGCAAGCTCACTGCTAATAAAACCTGGATAAGCAAAATATATTTCCTCCATAAAAATAATTTTGTCTTTACAGTCAGAACACTGCAAGAAAAAATAATAACAAGGGGTGTGTGTGTGTGTGTGTGTGTGTGTGTGTGTGTGTGTGTGTGCATTTTGACCCTTTGTTTAAGGAATATGATCTATGGATCTATTTATAAAGTCAAGTAGAAAACAGTTCCCAGCAGAGAAGTTCAGGGGGATCTAAGTTCACCATTTGATCTTCTGCCAGAGCAGAACATTCACATAGCAAAGCCACAGGCTTGCAGTAAAGCCACAGGCTTGCAGTAAGATGGTACTAACACTGAGACACTGGAAATATCTTCAATGTCTGTCTGAAGGCTTTGATTGTGTGACTGACTCCACAGGGCAGTCCAAAGTATCCAAACTTCTTAAATTTTTACCCACTGAGTGGAAGACCAAAACAAAATAAAACAAAACACCTCTCGCCATTCAGCCAAAGAAGCAGTGTAGCCATAAAATTTCCAAATTCATTGATACTCTTTATATTAAAAAAAAACAAAAAAACAAAAAACCAACCAATGACTAAAGCTGAATGGATAGAGAAGAATAAGTCAAGAGTGAGTTTAGTACATAGGATCTCACAACGATGTCATAAGCCCTTTTCAAATATTGTAGGGTAGCTTTGAAATGGTCAACTAAATATAATCAAGTTCCCATCTTTTCTAGAAGGTGAAGTAGATAAATAGAAAATTCAAGAGTTCTGGAAACTTCTTCCAGTGAGTGGTTGTGAACTGACAAGGCAGGAGATTTTGGGACTGTAACACTCCCTGTTTCCCACCTTCCTGCTACACTACCAGAAACACAGGTGTTGGTGGGAAACGCCCCATTGTGTAGCTAGACACTCCACAAACTTCAATTTGCTATACAATTTTAAGTTACAGCACAAACACACATACACGCTCTCTCTCTTGCTTTTCTATGAAATGTAGGACTGAAGAATGCCTCCTTCTACAAGAAGATTATATAACCAAACGAAATTGGTGGGTAGGCTGAGGGAAAACAGAGTAGTCATGAACAGAACTCATGCTCTGGGTGTTGGCAAGGGGTGGTCAGTTCAGAACCACACAACCCTGGCTAAAGCAACTCCCTTGTTAAAAAAAAGATTCGTGGTAATTAAAATTTTACAAAAGGAGTATATGTCAGGTTTCAAAATTAACAGAGTTTGGGGCTAGAGAGATGGCTCAGTGGTTAAGAGCGCTGGCTACTCTGTTAGAAGATCCTGTTTGATTCTAAGCACCCACATCATGGCTCACAACCATCTGGAGCTCCTTCTAGGGGATCTGATGCCCTCTTCTAAGCTCTAAAGGCACCACACACACATAGTATCCCTACACAACAGGTAGACAAAACATTCATATTCATAAAATAAAAATAAACCTTAGCAAAATAAAAAGTAACAAAATTTTAACTGGAAGATGCATTTAAAATGTTTTATTTAATAATAGTTTTAAAAAATACTATATACTTGTGAATTGTGCTGTGTACTCTGTATTTTCACTGTCTCCTCTGCCTGAGGTTTAAACATCAGGTTAGAGTAGCCAAACATGACTTTAGTCCAGTTGTTCTCAACCTGTGGGTCGCGACCCCCTTGTGGGTCAACTGGCCCTTTCACAGGGGTCACCTAAGACCATCAGAAAACAGACATTTACAGCTCATAACAGTATCGAAATTACAATTAGAAAGTAGAAAAGAAAACAGTTTTGTGATTGGAGTCACCACAACATGAGGAACTATATTGAAGGGCCACTGCATTGGGAACATTGAGAACCAGTGCTTCCCCGTCAAAAGCCTAGGAAATTGTGACCCTTCTGTCTTCAAACCAGTTAGAAGGGCATAATGTTGCTGAGTCAGGAAGACCTGTGAAGACATCACCTCGATGCTGCATAGTGAGACTCCGGAGAGGGATGTCATCACAGTGTATTCATATATACTGCCTGCGTGCAGGCAAAGCCATGCTTAGCAAATATGCATAAGGCAGAAAATGGTGTGCACTAAATCTCAACGAGAATGCTCCTCGCCAAAAACAATGACAGGAAACTTCTGAGAGTGACGTCAGCGCTGGGAGGGCGAGGGATGCTCCATTTGAAGCCCGTCTGATGAGATAATCTATAATATCCTCACATCTCATTCTTTCTCGCTTATGCTGTGCCACACACATAGAAGCAAAGTGATACTCATTTCACAGACACTGTGCACAATCTAAATGCCAACCATAACTGAGTGTGTTGGGATCTGATCCCTTCATCCACGGAAGGCTGAGGAATCTATGCGTTATGTGCCTGGCATGTATGGGCACTGCCATCTAAGGGGCATCGCTCTGCTTGAAGCACTACAGCTAACCTGTGCTCATCACATGGTCACGAGCATTTCTTTCTATGGAAAAAGAAATGAAAAGTCAGGCCAAGCCAAAAGTGAAGATAAAGTGCAGCAGCCAGGAACCATTAGAGGGAGAGTGGAGGAGGCAGGTGGAGTTGAAGACTTCAGACAGGCTGAAAGGGAACCTACATCATCTGCTCCAGGTCCCTGTGCTCCCATGAGACTGCCTGGCCAGCAGGAATTCCCACCGCTGTTATCTCTCTCCGGGGTACATTTCCAGAACTGAGCCGTGAAGACACCATGCCCTTGCTCCTCTAGAACTAACCTCTCTGAAACAGCCTGGGTCGGGCTTTGCCTTACAACGGTGAAAAGGTGGCTACACTCTTACACTGTTGGCATTTAAAATAAATCCCTCCTTCCAAAATGTTTTCACCTTCTTCTCTTACTGCATTTCAAGGTCTAGCTGAAACTCTTAGCACCTCAATAAATCCAGAAGCTTCCATTTAATACCCTCTGCTTTCTGTCAGTTAATGACACACCTTCTTTTTACCATTTTATGTGTGAACATTTACCTCCACTCAGATTCAAATACTCAGTTACTGGCTTTTTCTTGCTCTCTAATCTCTTAGGCCACCTCAACATGATCCCCCCCCCCCAAGTTGATGAATAAAATAAATAACTATCTTAAACTTAAACCTTTTATGTAAATCTCAGGGGCAAGCCACATCACATTTCCAAACTTGGTCATCTTATTCTCTTCAAAAGGTCTTGAGTTGAAGGTAACTGGAATAGTATTCTCTTGCAAGATACTATCTCTAACTGAACGTACCTAAGAGTTAGCAATGACTATGGGCAGTGGTGGCCTCAGGTGGAAGGGAAGAAGCAGGAAATACTTTTGACCACCAATGTGCTCCCTGGGTAATTGTTCACTAGTGCATGCTCGAAACGAAGCAGCAGGAGACAAAGCTTGCAATCCCTGGTTTCTCCAAGTGGGGCGAGCAGTGAGGTGTGCCAGGCTCTGAAGGGTTAGACACGGCACTCACCTCTCCTTGCCAGCCAGAAAGATCAAAGAGAAAGGGCTGGGCTCAGGCAGTAGGTGGGAGTC
The DNA here is from genome assembly GCF_907164565.1 of Psammomys obesus. Lineage (NCBI taxonomy): Eukaryota > Metazoa > Chordata > Mammalia > Rodentia > Muridae > Psammomys > Psammomys obesus. Next base: position 10,437,163 of record NW_026586550.1, read on the forward strand.
AAAAGCCCAGAAAGGCCAGGTGGAGTGATGTGTTACTGTAATCTTACCACGTGGGATGCAGAGGCAGGAGACGCAGGAATTTAAGGCCCCCCTGACTGTATAGCAAGTTCAAGGACAGCCTGGAAAACATGAGATCTAGTCTTAAGAAAAGGAAGGGAGGGAGAGAGGGAGGGAGGTGAAAGCAAGAGCAAAATGCAACAGCGAGAAGTCAGCTGAGTAGGGACCTGAATGGGGGGGAAGCCGCTTCTTGTGTTCCTCGCTTGTTTTTTGTTTTTCCCCAATGCTTAGGGGAGTTTTCGTTTACCTAAATGTTGATTAATTCATCCACCTGTTCCTGTTGGCACATCCCAAAGACCAGGAGAAGACCAGGACAAGAGACATAGACCTGAGAGCAGAGTGAACTTTAACTTGTGTGAAGACTGACAAGCAAGCAACGACAAGGCAAGTCTGAAAAGAGGGGGCAATTATCACAAAGGAACGAGGGGCATTCTCGGTTCACAACTTCTTCACAGGCTTAAACTCAGTCCTCAGAGAAGGAAAAAACAAAAACACAAACAGCAGGCTGTACTTTGAAAAGAAAAAAGTTCTTATTTCTTCCTCTGCAACTGTGCAAGCCTTACCGCCATGGTTGGATGGATGGACAGGTTGTCAGGACTGTCTGCATCTGTCTCAACCTGACTAGTGCTGTGACCCTTCAGTACAGTTCCTCACGTTGTGGTGACTCCCTCAATAGCAAAATTACTACAGCTACTTCATAACTGTAATTTTGCTACCGTTATGAATCATAATATAAATATCTAACATGCAAATGGCCTTAGACAACCCCCAGTGAGGTCATGACCCACAGGTGGAGAAACGCTGGTCTACATGGGTCTTTCCGGACCCCGAAGACTGCTAGGTCACTTTGCAGTACCTGTTTACTCCCTCTTCAGAGGCTCTGTAGGCCCCTCCTGGCTGCTCTAGAGAGTGGCCATCAGTCAGGACCTGCACTCAACTCCGGTTTGACTATTCCCTGCATGCTTTGTGCTTCCACTCAGTGGCCCTTGTGACATCATAGTCTTCATATCAGCACTGGCTTGGTGGTGGAGGCCTCCTCTTTGTTCCCCAACCGCCCTTTCCAACCCTCACCTCTCCCTAGCAAGACTGTTCACTACTCCTTGCTTCAATCGCTTGCCGATCCCAGAATTACTTTGCTTCATCTCTATAGAGTCTTAGCTATCTCTCCATGACTCTTGTGATATTATTTCTGCCATAATTCTCAATAATTCAATATTCCTAAGTATGATCCTCCCGGCCTCTTTGTTTCTTAGGCTCTATGATGTTATTTACCAACACATCTCAGCGGCCCACCCTCCTTCCCCAGCTGACACCCTCTGATTCACCACTATAAATGCAATGTTTTATGTAGCAACAGGCAGCTGAACTCACCTGGAAGGAAGCAGCCATGCCTCTTGACTGCTTTTACTCAAACTCTATTGCCACTGGCACTGGGCTACCTGGCAGGCAATTGCTCTTTGGTCCAAATTCAGACTTCCTCTGCTTTCTTGAAGCTTCCCAAATACGCAGCTCCTTTCCTTCCCAGGTAATGAATTTTTTCCCCCTTTCACTCCCTCATTCTCCAGTTACCTTCCACTGAATCCAGACAGTTTGTCTTCTGGAAATGAGGCCTCCTTTGTTCCCTGACCCCTCTGAAGTTCTAGGCTTCCTCTCTCACATCTCCAAAGCCATTGCTCTTACAATCTCTACCTCTCTTTAATATTGTGGGTTCATCTCTCTCTACTGGATTATGCGCATCTTTATATGAGCAGAATGAAATTAATTTCATCTTAAATTAAGAAAAGAGAAGATCTTCATCAGGGTTACGTGACTTCTAGCTGTTTTTACAAGCTTCCACCCTTTCAAACAGTTCTCCAAGCATTGTCTCTACTTGCTGTCTCAGTTTCTTTCCTGCCTATCATCTATCTCTTCATGTCATGCTAGTTAGGACTTTTCTTCACCATCTTGAGCTTGTCAAGATTTCTGCATGGTCAAACTCAGAGATCAATTCTTATGACTTATTTTACCTCATCTATCAGTCTGTTATTCAATTTACTTCCTCTTTTGGGAAGTTTTTTTTTTTTTTTTTTCTCTCACATGGCTTTTCTAAATGTCACACTCTTCTGATCCTCTTCCTTCCTACAATGGCCATTCTTGTTTTCCTTTGCTACTTTCTAGTCTTTACACTGATGTTTAAATGTGGAAGGCCTTAAAGATGGCCCCCAAATGGGAGTCATCCATCACACCCATAGCTTTGAGCCCATTTTGTCTCGGCATCAAATAGCATTCAAATACTGATGACTCTCAAATATGTATCTTTATCAGAACTTCTCCTCAAAATGCCTGTTTTAATAAACCCAATCAGATATCTACATATCATGTCAAATATAGTGTTTAAAACTAAATAGCCTAACCAGGCATGGTGGCAGGAGCCTGTAATTCCAGCATTGGGGAGACAGAGGCAGGTAGATCTCTGTGAGTTTGAATCCAGCTTAGTCTATAAAAGTCAGTCCTGGACAGCCAAGACTACACAGAGAAACTCTGTCTCAAAAACAAAAACAAAAACAAAAACAAAAAACAAAAAAACAGAAAACCTGAACTAGCCAGCCATTGTCTGTCCTCTATTTTTTTCCAAGTTTAATTAATGAAACTTTATTCTTCTATCCTATTAGACAAAAAACCTTTAGCTCATTTTTGATGCTTTTCAGTGGTGTGCTGGTAAATTATATAACAAACTAAAAGCTTTCAAGTCTGGTGGATGAAGGGGAGGAAGGAAAGTCAGATTTCTCCATGTAAATGTTCCCTCCACTCTTCACTTCTAGTTGTAAACATAGGGTCCCTCAGGGGTCCTGGAGAACAACAGCACATTCGTGAATCTCAACCTTTCCTTTTTTTGCTCATACAGTCACTCATTTCAACTCCAGGAGCATTCGTTATGATAACTGGGCTTGCATTCTTCTTCCTCTGTGGAAAAGAAAACAATGGTTTTTTTTTTTTACCACACCAAACCAGATTGCTGGTGATAATCCTAAGGATTGGAAGAGAAATGATGGCTTGGTGCACATCAGAAACAGTCCCATGGCATTCTAGGTCACAATTTGGTCTCAGAAAAATAGCTCATTGCAAATATTTGCTCAGTGCTTAAAAGTTTTCCCAAAGCTCTAAATCCTAGAGGAAGATGAAGCGTTCCCAGGCCAGACTAAAACCTTTTAACCTTAAGTCTCTTAAACATAAATATGTTGCCAAGATGCTGAGTGGATATTTAAATCATCCACTTCCTGTTTTGGTGCTATCTCTCAGTTTTGGAGAGGGACCAAAAATGCTTCATTCCTTCTGGCCCTGCTTTCTTCATTTAAAAAGGATTTATACTGCAGGGGGTTTGACTTCAAGAAAGAAAGAAAGCAAGAAAAAAAGCACGTATTTTGGATGTTAGATTCTGAATGTTTTGACCCTTTCAAACAAAAACACGCTTCTCTGTCACAAGTGGGTAAGAGAAATCAGGTCTAGAACACATCTCAAAGACTCTCGGTGATGAGCAAGGAGAGGAAATTAGCCTGGCAACTAGAACCTGCTTAGAAACATCTAACCATGACCTGGTTAGGAAATGCCCAGAGTGGCCTGAGTAGATTTTTTACTGGACCCCTGTAAATAGTTCTGTTTAGATGTGATTTACCACCATCCAGGGATTATTAATGCGCTGCAGTTAGCAGCCTGCTTTCTTTAAACATAATAAAAACATGACCACTACCTTTGTGAGGTTTTCCAGGAAGAGAGATGAATAAATAGAAGATTCTGAGTGCTGTGTCCTGAGCAGAAAGGTTGAGTTCCCTGAAAGCCCCACCTAGGATAAAAGTTGCTGAGGACTGAGCCATGGCAGTTTAGACTAGGGTTCCTAAACAGTTCTGCTTGTGATCTCTTTACACTCAAGAAATTTTGCACAACCTTGGCATGGAGTTATATAAAATGGCTATGCAGAACAAACATTCATGGAAAATTAATTACAAAGAAATGTATTTTAAAGGAGACTAATTTTGAGCATACATATAATTTTACTTTTGTTATCAATCAAAGACAATTTGCATATGATGAGATAGAAATGTTTGTTAATTTTCACATAAAGAATTAATTCTTGGCTGATACAAAAGATAGGGCATCTTCAACAGTTTTTAGAGTTGATCCATACTCTCATTTTGTAATTGCCAGTGTCAAGAATGCTGCTTCCCACCAGTGCACAGAACAAAACAGCATTAGCATGTTGTGCGAGACTTCAGAAATTGTTGGAAATTTTGTCCTAATTTCAAGCCAAAATCCATCAGATGATTTTTATAAAAATCAGGACAGAGACAATATAGTCAAAAGATCTACTAATTTGATACTTACGTGCTAAGGGATGGGGGGGATATTGAAAGGCTTTATCTCCTATAATTGAACCATTTTGCTTTACTGTAGGTAAAAACACCACAACTCATAACATCCGATAGAACTTGAGCTGAGGGGTCTCAGGCCACATTTTGGGGTTTTATGGTGTGATGGAAGGCATGTTCAGTGCACAGCGAGTACACCATATGCTTAGATCAAGGCTGCAGTGAAGGTGTACCAGGCAGCTCTGCCCAGTGTGCCAGGAATAGCTTGGATTCTTTACATGTCTGATTTTGAATTAGATTTTGCTATTATACATTGAGAAACCTTTTAGAATTACCAATGTGGGTGACTTCTATATTCAATTATGATCCCAAATAGAGTTGAAACCCTCAGCTTAAGAAGCTATGCTCAGACAATCCCACATAACCGTTTCAATCAATCTGCATTATCCATCTTTGTAGTCTGGACGAAACCTAACCAATTCTGATTGCTCTCCTGGACCTTCTCCCCAGTTCATGTTCCCCAGGAAGGGTGGCTATCATCCATGAGTTACTATAATGTCAGTGAACATTCTTGACTTCAGTCCATTGAACTCACTTGCATTAGGCACTGTTGGGCATTTTGTGTTCTGTGTTGTACTTGACACAGGAACTGAAAGTAGGTTAATACACAAATGCCAGTAAAAGAAAAAAAAAAAAAAGAAGGTTTCTGCTTTCAAGTAATGTGGAAAGTATAGTAAAAGCAGTAACAAAGTGTAACCTGTGAATTAAATTACAAATAATTTTTTTCAGTCAATAGAGGGTGGTTAAAAAGCATCAAGACAAAGAAAACCTAGCTGACAGCACACGGTGATTGATGCGTGCTTGGGGAAACCTGTGGGCAACCTGGGTGGTTAGTCATTCCTCCATGGTCTAGGAGTGGCCAAGAGGCTTGCCCATACACAACCCATTCTTGGGCTGTCAGCTGAGACGCAATAAGGAGGCATTCTTAGACCAAGAAGAAAGGTGGAATGAAGGCCCAGGCAGAGCTCACGTGAAAGGGTTTCCTGAGACCCTTGACATCGCAAATGCTGCATTAGGTTTTTGTTTTGTTTTGTTTTTAATTAGCTTCCCATTACTATAACAAATACCTGGGACAATCAGCTTATAACAAGTAAAAGTTCATTTGGACTTCCACTTTTAGACATTTCTTTCCACAATCCATTGGTCCCATTGCTTTGGGTCTGTGGTGATGTATCAGGTCCAGAGTAGAACAAAAGTGCTTATTTTCTGGCCAGGAGGTGAAAGACAGAAGAGGAAAAGGACTCACTTTCCCCCAGCTCCTTCAAGGGCATTACCACCCATGACCTGAAGACTTGTTTTTAGTCTCCACCTTTTAAAGTAGCTCCAACACCCTCAAGCAGCACACCAGACTACAAGCTTTGGTGGACAATTAACAATAACACTGGCACCCACTTTGTGGATATAAGAGACACCACCAGCCACCATGGGCGTGGCCCTCATGATCCTCTCACAAAACAGTGCTTTTACTGCTATGGCTCTCGCTTGAGCAGCTAAATTAGAAAGTAGCTGTTATCCTGGGGCACTAAAACCATGGACTGTCACAGCCCATATTCTTGTAAATAAGTCATGGTGTAATTATAATCAAGTGGAAAGGCAGGGACTAGATCCCCAATCAGGCCTAATTTGGCAGTTCAAAGGTGTGTCAGAAACCTAGCAAATTTAGGGAACACTGATTAAGACAGCTGAGAGTAACTTGGAAGATCTGCAACCATTTGACTTATTTCACATGGGTAGGATTTAAGAGCCCCTGGAAATGCAGGATTAGGCCAATTGAGTTGATTAGATAGTCCTCAGCAGCCAGTCATAATATGTTCACCTCTAGTGAGCATTTATGATGCTGAAGTTTATTCTACCTTAGAGAATAATATTAATCAAGTTAAATACCTTTGTAAAAGTTCAATATCTGCTAAGTGTTTTGGTGACCTTCCTATTTCTGTAAGCCATCCAAGATTCCTTTTGCAGGTTAATAGTCTCTGGTTTTCTAAACATTGTCAAAAGAAGGAGGGGAAAACCTTAGACTCAAGGGTGTTCTTGTGGAATTTGGCTTCCGTGTCCCATTTCTGTCTATATAGTTTAATTTTTTTTTCTAGCAGTGAGAATAAGTTCTCATCACCTCTGCAATGCAAAGCTCGATGCTGGCGCAGAGCTTGGGAGTAAGCTGTCCAGGCATCGCTATCTAAGTGGCTCCAAAGCTGATCTGAGGGGATGCTGATCTTACTTTCTTTGTTTCCCAACAAGACTGTCCCAAGCTTCTCTTTTCATGCTAGAAAAAAAAAATGTTACAGACATGACCAAAACTCACATGTCAAAATAGAGACAACAGTGAACATGCATTTTGTTCTAGATGGAATTCTCCTAGGAAAGATAGGAGTTGAAGGCAATCCAGCTTGAAAGGAAAACAAACAAACAAAACCAACCTTACAAGAAAAAAATTAATGCTTATTGAGCCCCGGTTGGCTCAGGGCTAAGTTATTTCTATTATTTCCTTTAATCTTGTTCTCCTCCCATGTTCTACAGAGGGGGAAATGGAAGCTCAAAGACAGCACTACCTGCCTGGGCTCTCACGAGCCTTTGACACTCCCTAGACGTGCTCTCCTGTGTTCCCATCTTCAGCTGAGCTGTTCGGAGTCCTTCACTGAGGAGTTTTGAATCCATGAAAATACAGCTGTGATTCAGGAGCCTGTGAGCAAGCCGTAAGCTATTCATATGTCCAGTATTATACTGAGTTGCCTCCCAGGAAATGTATTTGTAACTTTAGCTTGAAATTTGGGGGTAGGCAGGAATGCAAAATTCTCATAGGTTTTAGCTTGTACTTTCTATCCTCTGTACACATAATTTTTTCTCCTTAAGTTATAGCATTTCTACTCTTTCCTTATAATTATTCGATTCTCACCATAAAATCTTAAGCTACACTTTATCTTTACGATAGAGCTTCCATTCTATAGCTTAGCCTTGCCACAAAGTCAAAATCTACCTCAGCCTTCCAAGTGCTAAGTTTCCGGGGCTGTGTCACTCGGGGTTTTTATTTGTTTGTGTTTGTTTTTAATCACCCACACTCGTAGTTAGGCTTCGCATTATAGCCTTTTGGAGTTTATTTGTGTAGACAGTGTACTTCAGTGTAGAAGGAGCTGAACACACACAGTGTATGTGTGCAGAAGGAACTCCTAGAAAGCGTTGTTGTACATGCTCGACCCCACCCAGGGGTACACGTCACAACACAGCGACTGGTATTGAAATACCACTGTCTGGATAGACCCAAAGGTCTGTAATTGGCTTAAAGGATGAAGAAGCTTTTCTTTAGGCAAGCAAATGGGTAATGAACTTATGTGGTTGGTTTGGCTAGAACATTTGGTTCAGGCCTTCTCATCCTGGTGTTTATGGGGTCTGAGGGTCGGACCAGCTCATCACGGGGATGTGTTGTAGATCTGAGATTTGGTTGGAGGTCTGTGCCTATTTAGTGAAAGACTGGGGCCTGGTTAGAACAGTGAGCAGACCAAACCATCAGAACATGGTACTGTGTGACAGTGGAATGATCCCTTTGCATGAGGTACTTACCAGATCACTTATAAGGACTGAGTAGAGACTTTAACACAGGTCGAAGAATAGGCCTTGTGGCAGTTTTTGTGCTGAGCAAGAGAGGAGCTACAGACCCAAGGAGGCCTGGGCCAAGAGACCAGCATAGTCAACATGGCTGAGTTCTATAGGGATCAGGATGAGGGAAGGGAAGCTGAAGGCCAGGTCCCCAGAGGGAGAAGTTTAGGGTAGCGGTGGGGTAAGAAATGCTGGGAGGAGCCACAGGTACCATGGGAGACTTGTCCCAGGCTTGAGATCTAACAACTAGGTCATAATATTGTAACGTTTTGAAATACTGAGGTTAAAAGGAAGGAAAGAAAAAAAAATCAGACACTATATAAATACTCAGTAATCAAGATGACATCAGACTTTCTAAGATCAACACTGGAACTAGGAGGTAATGAAAAAATACAAATACTGTCTGGAGAATTTTAGGGGTAGTATTTACAGTCTAGAATTCTATGCCCAGTTAGATAAGTATTTAAGTATGTGGTATAGACAAATATAGATATATAGATATAGAAAAAGATACAGATGTATCCAATACACAGCAAATGCATTGCTAAAGAGCGCAGACTCCTTCCTTATTTGGACTCACAAGGTAACTAAAAGCAGGATAAAAACACCCGGCAACCATGCCTTCATGTTATATCTGCCTCCTGTACTTTGGGTTCAGTTCCTACCAAACCATGCATGTAGGCATGTTGATCACTTTGGAGTGTTTGTCTATAAACTGTTCAGACCCCATTCATTTCATTTTCCTTCAGGGCGATAGGCACAAAGGTCAGAGTAACTGAAGAACCTGACCATCAGCTTTTATAGCTCCTGTTTCAAACCTCCAAAAAAAAATGTCTCTATTCTCTGTCCTAAGCCTGCAGTCACCTTGAAATTCAAGACACAACATTTGTTAGACAGGCCACCCAGGTTGAGATCACTCCTGAGCAGAAGCAATCATCTCATGGTAACTGGATTGTTCCCTTAAGCAATAAGGACTTCTTCAAACCATCTTGCAGAACCAGAACTGAGATAATGATCAACCAGACCACACTTTGACCAAGACTACTTAATAAGGCATACATCTTGCCCCCTGCCCAAGTTCCTTTCAAAGCTCAAGTCAATACCCTGAGGATGTGTAAAGATGCTTAATCTTATCTTCGTTATGTAAAATAAAATCCTTTTCTGTCTTTTTACCATTACTTTCACATGCTTTCTTTGGGATTCAGTGGCCACCCTGGCCATGTTAGGACCCTCATCACTGGCCTAGAATTCTATTACATTAGGGCAATTAAGTTCTTAAAAATGTGTCTTTACTGAACACTTATCCAGAAATCTTCTGGGTGATCTTCTCCATCAAATCAGAGTATAAAGAAAGAGGAGAGTGGGGACCAGGAAATGGAGGATTCAAATTTCCACCCACATACAAAGGAAATTCCTTTCACTCTTAGAAAGGAAATTCCTAAGATGATTGAGAACTGAAGACTTAGAATGGCAAGCTGTGCAACAAACCTAGAAAATTCAAAGAAGTTTTCAGAAAAGATGTCTTTAGAAAGATAATTATTGACAAATTCCTCAGTATTTTTAGCTCTAATAATAAGAATAATAAACCCCCACCAGGTACTCTTGGGGAATTAGTCTTAACAAACACTAATCTAGGAAGAGAAGTGCAGTGATTATGAAACAGGGGAATGATTATGAAATAGGGGGTGGTGAGAGGAGAGTAATAATAAAAGCAACTAGAAGTAATCAGATGTGTTTATCATGCGCTAGGATGATGTTTGAAGGACAAGGAGGATGGTGTGGTGAAGGGGAAGATTGTATGAAAGTACTAAATCTCCATCTTGAAAATAATAACAATGCAAATAATATCAATGCGAGTGATGGCTCTTACACTCACAAAGCTACAGTCTACTACGACAATAAGATTTCAGCCTAAGAATAGACAACAGACAGAAGTACTGAAGTCAGAGCACACATTTTCAACAGAAGAGCCTATGAAATTCCTTGAGAAAAAAAATGTCTTACATTCAGTTGTCCTGGGACAGTTGGGTAAGCTAATAGAAAAATTTGGTTCAATAGCCTGGTACTATGTATAAATATGTATCTCCAGGATATAGAGCTAAACATAAGCACCAAAATAATGAGACTTCTTAGAGAACATGAGGCTTTTTGCATCCTGGGTGTGTACATATGTTTCCCGAAGAGAAAAGACAAGACGCTAGTCACAACATTTCAAAGAATGTTGAATTAAATTTTATGAAAATACAAAGCTTTGGCTTATCAAAAGACAACACTGAAAAAATGGAAAGGCAAGTTACTGTCCTGAAGAAAATATGCACAGTACATGATGGCGATTTATAGCCAAAGGTGCAATCAAAATAAATCTGATTAAAACTAAGCTAGGCATGGTGTAACGCCAAGACCAAAGAGCTGAAGTGGAAGGATCACTGTGAGTTGAAGCCAGACGAGGGTAACAGCAGGTTTGAGAGGAACCTGGGCGAAGTGGCAGAGCTCTGAACAAACAAACGATAACAAAACCAAACAACAAACTTCCATTTAAAACTTGTGCAAATAGCTTGAATTGAACCTTCTTCATACAGTCAGTCATTACAAAGTCCCACGTGCATACCACGGACACCCATGCACATATATCATGCAAACACACACCACTGTAGTAGTAATAATGTAAAATTGATGATCTGCCACTGGACATGCGCAAAGTATGAGAAAACAAGAGAAAGACACTAGAATGGTTTGAACACAGGAGACTAGCTTCTTCAAACGTCATAAAAGCAGAGTGCCAGGGGGTGCCAATTTATTGTTTATGAGAGTTGAAAATGGCATGAACATATTTTAGCAACTTCTTACAAAGTTAAACGTATAGATAATCTTAGGCAGAAAAATTTCATTTCTTAGTTTATACTCAAGGTAACTAAAACACGTTTGTAAACCCACACACACACACACCTCACCAAAATAAAAGTATTTTAATGTTACAGTATTTTTATTTACATTATCCCAAACTGAAAACTTAAGTGACCCTCCACAGGACGATGGGAAATAGACTACACATGTTATCTTTTTTTCATTGGTTAAGCAAGAAGAACTCAGTGTACATGCAAGGACATGTATGACTCATAAAATCACTGTGTGAAATAGACTATCCAAAGTCAATGCATGGTTTAATTTTGTTTATATGAATTAAAAAATATATATTGAATTTATGACAAGAGCAATCTGAACAGTGATATAGAAAGAAATAGGGTAAATAGTAAAAGAATGAGGTATTCTAACTACCTTAATCTTATGTGTGTACGTGTGTGTGTGTGTGTGTGTGTGTGTGTGTGTGTGTGTATAAGTTTCCATTTGTCCCCAATAAGACCCCAGAAATGGAATTTGGGCCTAAGGCTAGGTATAAGTTTGCCTTTGTAAAACATTGTCAAATTGTTCTGCAAAGTTAGTGTGTCATTTTCTTTTGCAAGGTTGGCAATTGAAATTTTCTAATACAATAAAAATATAGTTTTTAAATTTTGACTATTTTCCATGTAAAAACTTTTACTTTCAGGGTTGGGTACATGCACATATTGCCATTTTAGTCAGTGATGCTATACCCATACAGTGGTGTCAA
>NW_026586550.1:10448830-10449526 GCF_907164565.1 Psammomys obesus
ATATTAATTTGTTTAATTATGTTCTAAGAAGTCCACACAATGACAAAATTCCCCAGTATCACATTTCTTAGAACATATCCCTCAAGTGATACTTGATAGCTTTCAACTGAAAAAACAATTACAAAACCCCCACAAATGACAACAAAAAAACTAGATAGATAGATGATAGATAGATATAAAACCAAAATTTTACTGTAGAGAAGAGGGACTGCCATCACAGTCAACTTCCCTTAATTAACAATACTTACTTATTAAAAGAAAAGATAATGTCTTCAGTTCCAAGCAAAATATCTTATACTCAGATAAACTGATATTCAAGTATACCCACTAAAAAAAAAAAAAAAAAATCCATTTTTATGAAGGTCAAATAATTTACTGCCCCAGCTTGTGTTGTAAGGAGTTTCTAAAGAATAAAGAATTATGTATGTAGGGATTGGGGACTTAGCTCAGTAGAAGAGTATTTGCCCAGCAAATGAAAGTCCTGGTATTCAGCTCTGAGGTTGCAGGGTGGGGGTGGGGGTGGAGGAGTGCGGTGGAGTTGGGGTTGAACCATACCCAGGAAAGATGAGTGCTATGCTATACGTAAAGATAAACTGTATATGTCAATAAAAGTATGTTGGTGGGAGATTGTATGTATTGGCTATTTTAGATAGATAGATAGATAGATAGATAGATAGATAGATAGATAGATAGATA
>NW_026586550.1:10449536-10450059 GCF_907164565.1 Psammomys obesus
ATAGATAGATAGATAGATAGATAGATAGATAGATAGATAGATAGATACATACATACATACATACATACATACATACATACATACATACATAAATGGACCTGGACCCCCTGCACAGATATAGCCCATGGGAGATCAGTTTCCAAGTGGGTTCCCTAGTAAGGGGAGCAGGGGCTGATTCTGACATGGATTCAGTGGCCAGCTCTTTGATCACCTCCCCCTGGTGAGGCAGCCTAACTAGGCCACAGAGAAAGAAGATCCAGACAGTCCTGATGAGACCTGATATGCTAGGGTCAAAAAATAGGGAAGAAGGACCGCCCCTGTCAGTGGACTAGAGGAGGGGCATGGTGGGGGGTGAGAAGGAAGGAGGGAAGGATTGGGAGGAGATGAGGGAGGGGGCTACAGCCAGGATACAAAATAAATAAATTGTAATAAATAATAATAATAAAGAAAAAAGATGGATGGATGGATCCTTAGATGATAGATAGATAGATAGATAGATAGATAGATAGATAGATAGATAGAT
>NW_026586550.1:10450069-10487617 GCF_907164565.1 Psammomys obesus
GATAGATAGATAGATAGATAGATAGATAGATAGATAGATAGATAGATGATAAATAGATGATAGATGATCATAGATAAGAGGGAAGGAAGGAAGGAAGGAAGGAAGGAAGGAAGGAAGGAAGGAAGGAAGGAAGGAAGGAAGAAAGAAAGGAAAGCCAACAGTTAAACTCTTGGATTTAAAACAAAGTATAGCAATTATTAAATAATAATAGCTCACAGACAAATTAAAAAGACGGTAAAGTCTGTGCTTTGTCATATTTTCTTGTTAAATTTTAAAACAGGAACAAAGCCAGCTGTGGTGATACATACCTGTCAGTCTAGCATTTAGGAGGATGAGGTCAGAGAATCTCAAGTTTGAGGCCAAGCTGGGATGTAGAGCTAGTTCCAGCCCAGCCCAACCAGGCACTACTTAGTAAAACCATGTCTCTAAAAAAATGAACATTTAAAGAAAGACAGAAATTGAACGTTTACACCCCAAACAATTAAAGGGGGTAAATAAAAATAAGGAAAGGAGAAAACAAGGAATCAAAGAATATCCATGGGAGAAAAAACTAAAATATTAGAAACGAGACTGAATTACTTTCTATCTAAAATGTTTGAAAGCCTGCCTCTATGGTGGCCCACACCTGTGCAATGGCAGGCAGATCTCTGAGTTCAAGGCCAGCCTGGTCTACAAAGTGAGTTCCAGGATAGCCAGGGCTACACATAGAAACCTTGTCTCAAAACAAACAAACAAAATGTTTGAAAGTATTAGATAAATATTTCAATACCATTTTTTCCTCAGAAATTAATGAAGAAAAAATTAAAGTTATCAGGAATAGATTTGAATACTAGTTAAACCTAGTTGAAAGGGTTTAAGCAAATTATAAATCCTCAAGTGAAAGTGTTCATTTTTGTTTATTGTAAAATCTAGTATTAAAAACAGCAAGCAAGCTTAAAAAAAAAACCCAACACATTTGTGTTAACTCCTTTACTGATAAAATATTTAATAACTGGCAACATCTTTACTTTGCCAAGAACTTTAGAATTCTCTTTTTGTATGTAATTATAAAAATGCTCTGCCATTTACCAAATAAGTCCTCCTCCTCCTTCTTTTCCTCCTTCTTCTTGCCCCAATTCTGTTCATATAAAGAACTTTTCTCATTAGTGTGCTTTTGTTCTTATGTTCTGGTTTTTGTTGTTGTTTGGGTTTGATATTATTATCATTATCCTCAGTCCTGTCCTATCAGATATCAAAACTTCAAAAATATTTACAAAGTGTTTCTTAATGAAGAAAAATACATAAATGCAACACCTATCTAATCAACAGCTTGCCCCCTCTGTACCAAGCTAGAGGACCTTGCTCTGATACTCTTTACTAAGTTGCTTTTCTACATACTGAATGGTGCATTTTCTCACACTAGCCCCCAGGTGAATCAAGGTCTCTTTATAGAGCAGAAGGCCAGCTTGAATGGCACATGTTTACTTTACCAAGCTCTGTGAAGTCCGGTGGTAATTTATATTGATTACATAAGAAGAAACTCCATCCCTGGTACAACACGTCCTTTCAGCGGCAGAACCACACCTGTAGAAAAGCTAAGTCACATCTGGTTCCATAAATCTGTTCTTTCTGATTCTCTGGGGAGATATTTTTATGTAAACTATATGGCTACATGTGGAACAGAAAAGACCAAAGCAGATGTGCCAAACCCAGTAAGCATGAGCTTTGGGCTCTTATTTTCTTCCCTGCCTTTGATGGCTTCCTGTCTGAGTGTTGGCTCAATCCATCTCAGAAAAGGTGTCTCTTAATCAGCTCTGCTGAGGCTGAGCTAGTCGTTTCAGTATCCTGATATTGTTACTATCAGATGCTAAGAAACTTCTAGTTAAGAATACTGTTTGACTCACTGATAGGTAGATCCCCGTGGCCCCTTCCCCCGGCCCCGCTTAAGCTCTGGATACAAAGACACATTTCCTCATCCTTGGCAGGTTAGTCTTTATTTAGGTGTGTGCACACATTAGGTTGCGTCTCTACTCGATATCAATTCAGGCATAACAAATGAAGTGACTCACTCCGGGAAGGTAGCTTATTTGTATCCAACATCTGAACTACACTTAGCCTTTTCTTCTTCCACAAGTGTTCTGTCAGTGAAAGCAAACAGTAAAGAGGCAACCTTCATGCAAAGTACAGCAATGACATTATGCTGGAGGCCAGAAACACGGAACCAGACAACTGTAGAGTTAAGAGAGACCACATCTAGTCTAAGCCCTCCACTACAAGGGCTGACATCACAAGAAGGTGAGTCACCCACTGACGCCATCAACTTGCTCAAAGGGGTAAGCAGAATTCAATGGATTGTTTCCGTTGTTGTCTGTTGTTAATTCACAGTCCAAAAATAATTTGGAAGATCAACATATGAATGACTAACATTGAAATAACTTCTAGAAAGCAAGTCCTTCTGTAGTTTATTTGTTACTAATAGGTACTTGTTTATGAAGCCTCGATTTCAAGATGTGAAGGAGTGTGATGTCACCCCAGCCCCTCTTCCTGCTTCCCCGCCTCCTCCCCGACCTTTCTTCTGTTAGTGTCAAACCTTTCCCAAGGAACCAGAGTATGACATGATACTAACTTTAGGAGCAGAGCAAAGCAGCTGAGCCCAGTACACCTTTTCATGCTGAGCTTTGGTCTCCAGTAGTGGGGAGGAGGGTGTGCGGCCCCAGGATGGCTAGCCTCAGGCATGGAAAGAGTATGAGTGTCCTGCATCAGGATGGAGCAGGCAGAGGAATCTGCTTGTGGTCTCAGGATAACCAAAGACCAGAGGAAACCTACATCTTTTCAGGTAGAAATTCCTCAAGAAAATGGCTTGTCCAGCAACCATCTGTTCAAGAAATGGGTTGTCTTATACGATTTTCACTTCTGTATTAGATTCCCAGCAGTAGATCCACAATGTACATGTTAAAAAGTTCTCATAAAACGATATTGATCCAAGGACCTTAACAAAGGACACAGAATAAAAACTAAGATCCATATAAAGTATGGTATTTCATTAATAATACTGTAATAATATCATTTCATTATTTGTTATAAATATAACATATTAAAGTTAACAATAAATGAAATTTGGTGCAGGGTATGAGAATTCTGTAATATTCTTGCAACTGTAAATCTAAAAGTATTTCAAAATAAAATTTTATTTAAAGAATAAAAAAAGACCCACCCAAATGGTTGCTTATGCAAGTTTAACCCCAAGCACAGTCGCTTTCCAACATGCTTCTATTCTATATTTTTAGAGCATTTTAAAATTTGAATGTATTCAGCTATACGATATTAAAATCACAGTGATTGCCAACACAAGAATATCCACATATGTGATCTCATGTGTCAGAACTTCAAGTACAGATTAGAGACATATTAACAAATCTGAGTGCAACATGACTCTTAAGGTTGTATAGTTGCTGGATACATACAAAGCTTAAAAAGACGGTAACACTGATGTTTGTGTTAGGAAAAAGGTTGAGTCAGAGCTAACCTGTTTCACTGTCCCTTTGCAGCACTGAAGGTTTCAGAGTTTCTCCAAGATGATTGCCAATTCTGACTTCTCCCTCTCTCTCTTTTAACACATGTGTGTATTTGTGGTGTCTGTGTGCCTTTTTCCTTGTGTGTAGGCACATGGGTATTGCCATGCCCAAGCCCATGTGCACAAGTGCCCTTGGAAGCCTGAACTTGACATCTGGGTATTCCTTGATTGCTCTTCAGTGAACTGATTCCTGCTAGTCTGGGTAGCCAGTCTGGACTGGGAGACCCCAGTCTTTCCATCCCGAGCACTGGAATCACTGGCAGAAGGCACAGGGCACAGCTGCCCAGCATTGATGTGGGTACTGGAGATTCAGACTCTGATCTTCTTACTCACGTGATGAATGCCTTATACCCCGAGATGCCTCTCTGGCCCACACGTGTTAATGCGGAGATTTAAAGACAAGAGGAAAACCAGAACCCTATCGTTGTGTATGCATTGGATTATGCGCTCTGAATCAGCATACTGTAGACTGTAGACACACGCAAGTCATGTGTCAGCTGAGAAAATGAAGCATATGGAGGAAATAACCTGAGACAGTATCAGCAGTGACAGAGTAGCCCTCCATGTTTTCTCTCTATACAAAACACGCATTGCATCTTTTACACATTTTAGGCGGGTAGGAAGAAGAGAAGCCTGATCCTGGGAGCCTCCCAGACAAAGGAGTCTGCTGAAGCTCTCACGTGTGGGAAGACTGCTGGAAACCTTGGATGTGTCATTTCAGCCTAAACTGAGGTGTATTATTTGACTTACTCCCACTGCCCAAGCCCAAGCAGACTCTTCAGCTTACAAACGGAAAGGGGAAGAAAACCATGTCTGTGCTGGAAGAAACCTTACTGCTTGAAGTCTTTTTCTATGAAAGCACGGTCCTCCCTACCTGGGCATTACAGGAAAAGTTCGGCTAAGGACAGCCAGACACAAGAAGGCCATCAGAGTCACACAGCTGTGGTAAGGAGGAAGGTCCTTACCCAATAGGCCACTACCTGGAACCTGAGCCCCTACAAAATGTGTGTCCAGGCATCAAAAGATTGACCTTGACCAGAAACACCTTGAAAAGGAATTATCAGGGTGTAACCACTCCCAGTGGAAAGAATGACTGCTGTATTTTTAACAGCACAAGTAAAAGCCAAAATATGGAGAGACATGAAAGTTTAATGAAATGGAAAAAAATAATAATAAAGCAACCATCGAACTCCCACACTCCTTGCTTCCTATTTATACAAACACAGATGGGCCAGCAGCTCCAGGCCAGCTGATCCTAACTACCTCACCAACTCTCAGGGTGATGGCTAGACATTTCCACCCGACCAGCTCCATAACTGCATCCTACCCTGAAGAGTATGGGGAAAGCGTTTATCATCGACCTCTGGAAAAGGGTATTTGTAAACAAGAGCATCTCAGGCCATCAAGACTAAAGCAGAAGGTGGCCCGATGGTCACAAAATATTTCCAGCAGTATAAATTTCAATGGGAGAAGAAACAGAAAACAGAAGGAGGAGGGGGAAGATGCCAAGGAGGAGCAGGAAGGGGTGGGGGAGGAAAGTGGCTATTTCAGGAAAACCTGTCTCCTTAGTTTTAAGAAGAGGAAGAGGAGGAGGAAAGTTTTGGTGAGGTAACCACATGAGCATGCCTTCTTGTAGCTGACATGGTTCTAGACCACTGAGTACTTCAGACAGCTACAGACTGACTTTCAGTAACTCTCAAAGAGATCATGCTCTCCTTTCTCCCCTTGTAGCTGCGGGGGAGCTTAGAATGTCCCTGGGCAACCCAAAGTCTAATATCTATCTTGACAACTCAAATGGTGTTTCGGAACAAGCTAGCAACTGCCCATGGCTGGTCCCAAAAAGAATCGCTTTAAAGAGCCAGGAAAATGGTTCGGTTGGAGAACTGCTTTCTGTGGAAGCGTGAAGAATTGAATCTGGATCCCTGGAACCAGCGTCAGGCATGGCATTGCATGCCTATAGTATCTGTGCTGGGGACAGACAGGCAGGTCACTAGAACTCCCTGGTCAACCAGCACAGTTGAATCAGGGAGAACCATGTTCAACAAGAGTCCGTGTCTTAAAAAGGGGGGGGGGGGTGGAGGTTGGAGGGCAATTGAGGAAGATACCAGTTGTTGACCTCTGACCCCCTCCCCCACACCATACACATTTAGAGGCGTGAGTAAACGTTTATTCTATTTTTTTTTTTTTTGCCTCAAAGTTTATATCTACCTATATTAAACCTACAGCAGTTATTACTGGGTCTCTGGCACATACAGTTTTTAAAAAAATAAACAATGCAGACCACTAAGCCATAATGAAAGCAATACAGTTAGCTCTGACTATAATTTTTTTTTCATTTTTAGACCATATATTTTTTTATCATTTTCAACTCCAATGTGCACCTATGTACACATACAGAAAGCATGTCCTGTGAGAGCCAAGATACATGTACATAATAACTGCACGTGACAGTCACAGAGGGGCTGCAGTGGTGGACAGAGCCGCTAGGGCTGGCGTGAGACCCCAAGCAACTTGGAACCCTGGGGCTCCACTCTGAAGTGGTATACAGAGCGTAGCCTTTAAGAGGAAGGAGGAGGAGGAGAAGGAGGAGGAGGAGGGGGAGGAGGAGGAGGAGGAGGAGGAGGAGGAGGAGGAGGAGGAGGAGGAAGAAGATGCCAAGATAACATGACATTAAACAAACAAAAACAGAAGGCTGCACCCCGAAGTGGGGGTATGGGAACCAGCAAAGCGCGCAAAGAGGGAAATGAGGGAGCAAGTAGATCAATACATGAGTTCTTAGAACGGAAATTTAAAAGAATCAGAATAAGTGTCTTTTTAAAGAAAGGTACAGAAACTGTGAGTGGTAGACAGGAGAGAAGCTAAAGGATAAGAGACTGACCATCCCCCCAGCGTGCGTGGGGCACTCCCAGCCTATGACTGCTATTCTAAGGACGCTCTTCCTGTCTTTTTCCCAGAGTCCCCCAGTTTGGCACTGTCACCCCCTCAATAGTTCTGATCTGAGCCAGAGGATTGATGAAAAAGAGCAAAACTGGGACACACGCGGAGAAGGAAGGGAAATAAACCGGAAAAGAAAGAAAATAAACCGGAAAAGGAGACAGGACACGCACTATGAGCTCTGGCAGAGAAAATGCAGATACAGTCAGGAGGGCCGCCTAGAGCAGAGCCTGGGAGCAAGCCTGGGAGCTTTAAGCTTGAGAAGAGACAGAAGAAGCAAAGACAACATGATTCATAGCACAAATATGTGTAGGCTCCTAATATTTCCCCTGTATTGACACGGTTCCTGGCAGAGATGAGCTTTTGTAAGAACGACTGAAAATGGCCACCGGCTCCTTCCAGCCCTTGCGGATGCCCACACAGCTCCAGGGTAGCTCACCTCTCCCTCAGACCGAGCCTTGGCGCAGCCTTCCCACCAGCCCCTCCCCCAGCCTGGTGGCCGCATACCAGACTGTCTGTGCTGTGGTTTCCCAGCCTTCCACAGATAGGCCACAGCAAGCGAGGTTGTGCCTCAGTGCGTCATTTCAGACCTCGTTTGACTTTTCACCAGATCAGAATTTCGCATTGTGAAAGGCGGAAAGTAAATATCAAGGGCAAGTTCAAAAGGTCAAGCGGCTTCTAGCAAAGCTGTGCCCTAGACCTCGAAGGAAGAGAGACCCCAGTCAGCAGTAGGGTCTTGTGGAGGTTCAGAAAACACGCCACGTGGGTTTCCACCTCGATTTTGAATTGGGGCATATTCCGGGTTTAATTCATCTGTTGGGACACTAATCCCTTCAACGCAGAATAGGCTCTTTCTTGCATCTTTACAGAGACAATCAAGTTAAAAAGAGGCCATGGACATGGGGTGCGATACAGTAAGACTAGTCAGTTTCTAAGAATGGGGATGAGGGCACAGACGCAAGCAGAGATAGTGTCACAGGAGCAGGGGCACAACTATCTAGTTGAGAGTGAACCGTTAGAGAGAGCACAGCCTTCCTCATGGCCCTGGAAGGAACCAAGCCCAGCCCGGGGATGCCCTGGCCTTCTAACCTGAGAACTGTGACAAAATTGGCTTCTGTTTGTCTCTCTCGGTTAAGGTAGGCCAAAGATGCATGTTAGGAGAAGTGAACGGACTGTTTAACCCCCACTCCCACCCCAACCTTTGAGGAAATGATGTCATCTTATAACTGTCTGGAAGAGTGGGCATTCTTTGGAGCAAGGTTAGACCAGCTGATCTTGAACAGGTCATTTTAATTGTTTGTGCCTCGGTTTTCCCAATGAAACTGGCTACTAGACTTGCATTCTTAAGTTCTGATTGTGACTGGTTGTGAAGAGTGACGCACAAATGTGCTGAGCTGGGGAAAGAAGATCTAATTTAAACGTGATCCGTAAGCAAACTTGTGAGAGCCGAGGGCAAGGCAAGCGAACCCCGAGTCCTTCCGCTGGGCAGAGGCAGAGCCCTCAAAAATCCATCCATTTCTCACGCAACCAGCTCTGTCTTTTGAGAACCTAAATTTGACAAACAGAACACCGAAACAGCTGAAATGTTTGTCCAAGTCATTTGATCCTTCAGTACCTAATTCCATGACGTTTTTCCCCACCATGGTCAGGCATAGAACCCACTTGCTGACATCTTTGGGCCACCAAGAAAAGAGCACACAAACTCGTTTTGCACCACTCTTTTTGGTTTTTCCTACTTGCTACAGGCCAGAATTCTCATCCTGTCTGCCTTGACTTGAGTCAGTCCTGTGAGGAATGGTGTTTAGCTCCACTTCCGTATATGGCCGGGAGTGACGCTGCTCCTCTGTCTAGCTGAACTGCAGTAGGCTCCATGACAAGTCCTAATGACTGGTTATGAAAACCTTGTGCTCTGGCTCCCGTCACTTTCCCGGGAAGACAGGACTGCCGTAGGCCGCCGTCAGGAAGTGACGCTGGCTCTTGCTCTGCCGTTTTGCCGTATATGTCACTTGGGGCCAGCTATTTGATTTCTTTGGCTGTTCTCAGACAGCCATGGCTGAAAAAGTGCCGACCGGTAGCGAGTGTCCCAGTAGGGTAGCTGGTTGAAGTAGTTTATCTCTGCCACCATCCTGGACCTAGAAAGTCTCAAGTTAACCAGTGGCCCAGTGCTAGTCCTCTGCTCCCAACTTCGATTTTTTTTCCAATCTCTCTCACCCATCCTAGCTCCCTCATCTTCCTCTTCTTTTTTCTTGATCTCTTCCCTCTCCTTCCTTCTTTTTTTCCCATTTCCCATTCTAGATCTAAAACATTAAAAAGCCCATTTCTCTGTGTGTGTGTGGGGGGGGTGTGTAAATCTAGCCTTAGGAATAATAATATTTCATAAAGAATTCTTATAAAAGGCAGCCCCAGGCCCATGACGAAGGGTAAAGACAACTGCTCAGGAGAAGCTGATGTGAAGTCTACCTTTCACAGAGCAGGAAGATTCTAGTTAGAATGTGCCCTTGCCAATGTGAATCCGAGTGCCCTAGAACTTGTATCTACTGGTCTTTGTCTTCCTTCCTAAAAAAAAAAAAAAAAAAAAAAAAAACTAAACATTAAAGAAATCAACCCTAGCCAGACACAGCGGCTATAATCCCAGCACTCAGGGAGGCAGAGGCAGTTGGATCTCTGTGAGTTCGAGGCCAACCTGGTCTACAAAAGTGAGTCCAGGACAGCCAAGGCTACACAGAGAAACCCTGTCTTGAAAACAAACAAGCAAACAAACAAAAAGAAATCAACCCCATTCTTCCATCTGCAGGATGTTGAAGGAGGAAGCAGTATGGGAAAGTGTGTGGCAAAGTGTGTAGCCTGTACGGGAGTCAGATGCCTGCAGAGAGCCTCTGCAGGCGGTCACAAGTGGCTAACTGATGATATGTAGTCTGGTGTCAATCATATTCAATGCAGTTTGCAGTTATCACTCCTAACCTTTAGAATGAAGGAGTGCTTATCCTGATTTTATAATCAGGTGAAGAAATGGACTAAGTTTGGGGTTTCCACTCATCTGTGTGACTCCAAAGTTTGTCAAAAAGGTCCCGCCTTAAAGATCACCTGCAAAACTGAGTCCCTGTGTCCTGGATTTATCTAAGCTAGATGACAGAGCACAGCTATTAAACCTATGGACTATGAAGACAGATCATCCAAGTCTGAATCCTTTTTTTTCCACATAATAGTAACCTTAGATATTACTTCACTCAGTCATAATTGGGTTTCTTCTTTTGTAAAATTATTTGGTAAGAACACTGTTTACTTTCACTTAACAAATCTCTACAGAATTGTTGGCACACAACATATACTTTTTTTTTTTTTTCAACATGGTTTCTCTGTGTAGCCCTGGCTATCCTTGATTCACTTTGTAGACCAGGCTGGCCTTGAACTCATAGAGATCCACCTGCCTCTGCCTCTGCCTCTGCCTCTTAGAATGCAGGAATTATAGGCGTGTGCCACTGCACCCAGCTGCCACATACTTTTCTAAGCACTGAACAACTGGCTCTCTTCTGTGTAAAAGCTAATTTTAACACTCCATATTCTAGGTCAATGGTGTGCTAGGGAATGTTTAATTATAAGCTGGAGCAGGGAATGTGAATGTTAGTATGTGCCGGTTTCTTTGCTGTGTCCTTCATCATGGTTCATTTCATGATGTCACTAAACAGGTAACTTCATATGCATTGTCATCATATAGACTCAGGAGATATAACTGATCACAAGAGAACAGATGCTAGCAGAATATAGTGGGCTAATAAGGAAGGGGTGGATTTTTAGTATTTGTTACTTATCTTTTAATATTAAATACAGAATGATGAGCTTATGTGGTCAATTTTAAAATACTGGTCATATTTTACAACTAGCTCTCAAATTTTTTGGAAGTTTAACTTTCAGATTTGGGGAGCATGAGAGAAAGGACACTGACGGAGAGAGGGGCTGGGGGTACAACTATGGGAGCTCGTCCTTTTTACTTCTCTTCCACAAGCCCTGCCCCTAGACACACACCAGAGGCACTGGCTCTTTTAAAGCAAACAGCATTCATGCAAAAACAGAACCAATTCTGGCCTTTTTTTTTTTTTTTTATCTGTTCAATTCTATTTTTATCTATTTATTTATTTGTGTGAGAGAAGGGGCACAGGCCATGGCTCATGTGGCCTTCAGAGGATAACTTGCAGGAGTAGTTTTGCTCCACCATGTGGTTCCGGGGGTTGAACTCAGGTCATCAATCAGGCTTGGAGGCAAGCACTTTCACCCCTTATACCATCTCACCAGCCTGATCCTCTCACTCTTATTGGCTCAGGCCAATCACATGAGGAATTAAGCTGTAAAATCTTTAGTGAATGTAGTATGTGTATTCAGTGCTCAGGATACGGGTCATTCTTTTGAGCAATACAATATTCTGAGCTGCAGAATGACAAAAGACTCTGGGGTAAACTTTCTGCCCTGCAAAAGAAAACTTGTCCCTTTTTGCCCAAATGCTTCTGAAAGGGCCTCCTGGGAGAGCATTTAAGCCAGGGGCTGCCTGGTCCCAGTCTTGGGGGCATTGGGTGCAGGGTCCATCTCATTTGGGATTTATTTTACTTACCACAGAAAGGAAAGGAAGAAGGAGAAAGACACGAGGAGATACACAGCCACACACACAGACACATAGACACACAGACACGCATGCACACACACACAGAATATATACTTTGCTTTTCCTGCCAAGGGAACTAACTGGCCTCACTGAACTTTAAAGTTGCTCAAAGACACACATACTTACAAAGAGAAAATTTCTTGGAGTAGCCCCTCCCCCAAGAAATTCTAATTCCACTTAGTAACAGTGGCTGGAACAAGACGTGGAAACGCCATGAGAAATTTTATTCTTGCCACATTTCTAGTGCTCTACAAAAGCAAACACTGGAAATCTCATCAGCAAGCTCAGCCTTATGGGACTGATAGTTTTGTGTTTAGACAGAAAAAAAAAAAAAAGTAAAAGGATAGGGAAGATGGAGGAGTTTCAGATAAATGCTTCAGAGCTTCCAAAGAGGCTTGGTCAAATGGATTATTTGGGATAAACAGCTGTAACTTTTAGGGGGGAAATCATCTAAACAAAAATAGGTTTCTGAGGAATAATAAACTCCATCATATGCCATGAATTACTGTAAACACCAGTGACCAGAATGATTTCTGAGGCAGGATGTTTCATCAGAGCCTGGAAGAGCCTTTCCAAGCTGCAAATGCCTAGATCCCACTCCAGCAAGATGGAACCTCTAGGGCCAGGTCAAAAGGCTCTGAAATTATTCTGGCTGTGAGGCTGCCCAAGAGCTACTGATGCTGGCAGACTAAACCTGGCAATCAGCAAAGTGGAGCATCTTCTCTTATCAGAAACTGCTTGGAACTTCAAAGCTGTGTGATCCAGCATGATCTCTGCCATTAACAAAGGACATGGCCTTGGTCAGCTTATTCAGTAAATTCCATTCAGCAAGTATTGACTGGGATTTTGCTGTGACAGGCCGCTGAATGTTTACTCGTGAAGTGTTGATGCCTGCTTTGTGAATCCTGCATAACACAACAGGTAAGCATTACTCTGACCTACCAGGACATACTCAGTTTCACTTGGGTGAGTGGCTAGACTTTTGTCTCTTACCTAGAAAATGAAAAGCAGATTACTAATATCTGTTCATCATTCTGTGCTAGGGATCAAACTCAAGGCCTTCTGCATCATAGGCAAGTGACACACCGCTGAACTACATCCAAGCCCAGTTACTTTTTGTTTCAATTTTTTTTTCTTCTCGAGACCTCCAAATTTCTTGATGATTTTTTCTACACACAATAGTAACTAGTACATGTCACAGTGTGGACTCCCTTGGCTAAATAATATCCCAAATACCAGCAGCTTAAAGACTTCATGAACTTATACTGTCTTGAGACAGGTGCTTTCTCACATCCCTGTAAAAAGGCACCCCAAAGACTAGAATGCATACTTGAATGCACCTCCATTTCCTTGTCCATACCCACCTCCAGATCTCCTATCTGGTTTGCCTGGCCCTCCTGACCTGGCCTTCGATACTCATTTCTGAGTATACGCTTGTCAGTGCGTATTGGAAGAGGGGCCCAGAAGGGAGCACGGTACTGCCAATGCGCTCAGAACTCAGAGACTGTAGAGCCTCCATTCTCCTTGATCATGAGAGTGTTTGGTGAATGAGAGACTGAAGGGTAAACACCACTTAGATCACAGATTCCACCGATTAAGAACACACTCGCAGAATCTACTTGGTTTACGACTCTCACTGAGATAAAAGAGCTTTTGTGCTATGTGTTTGTGTGGTGTATGTGCAGGTGTGTGGAGGTGGGTGTGTGTGCATGCATGGGAACACACTCGCCCCTGCAAAGAGCAAAGAACAAAGGAGGGTGTCAAGTGTTCTTCTCTATCATTCTCTGCTTTATTTCTTTGAGACTCACTGAACCTGTAGCTAGACTGGCTGTCAGCAAGCCCCAAAGAGTCTCCTCCCCAAGCCCTCATGCTTGTGAAGGAAGCACTCATCTCAACTGAGGCATTGCCCTACCCCGCTAATCTTTTCTTTACTAAAACTGTTCAGTTGTTAATTTCCTGATGGAGAGATTGTCTTTATTTAGGTGAGAAGCCCTATCACACACAGATACAGAGCCTTTTGCCAACAGCAAATCTCATTATATTTTTCTTTAGAGACTTTCTAAAAAGGATGATGTTTTGCTTTTCAGTTACTAGCGGTGTCCACTTAAGGTTGACCTCTCTTAAGATTGCTTACCATGCCATATGAAGATGGTCATTCAGAATGATATGAGCCCCTCATGGGATGTTTGCCTCTCCACAAACTCATTCCCAGGAAAAATTCAAGTGATAGCCATTGAGAACTTTTGGTCAGTCCAAACTGTTTGCCTCCTCACCCAAAATTCTCTTCAATTGAAATTAGGTCTTCTGGGCTTTTCTTTACGATCCCTGACAGGGGGAGGGTAGCTGCCAGACTCATTGAGTAAAACGCTGAGATACCCCAGAGCCTTTGACCATCTGCTCTGCTAAGGGACCTGGACCAATCAAATGTCTTTTCTCAGACTCTGACCTGAAGCACACAAGGAATGTTCCAGGTGGTAGAACAGCTGCCTGGAGTAGCTGAGTTTACAGGACCGGAAACACAGATTTGAGACCCACAGCTTCCTGATGTCGTCCTTGACCATCTGAATCTTAACCTCAGTCTCTGGGGAACTGTACCCTAATCTCCGACCTCTCTATTACTGCTCCTGTATTTTACAACCCCACCCCTTTGCTCAAGCTACAGCTGCTTAGAAGCAGAAGAACCCACTCATCCCGGATTCTGAGTCAAGTCTTCTCCAGCACTTCACCAAACCTGTCAGCACAGTCTTGATTAGTGACAGCCTGATTTGGAAAGTTTGCTTGACTCCTTTCTTTTACTATTTCTTCTATACTTCTCTGGCTGGAAGTCTTGACATACTTTATTTTGAATTCTCTATCCTTTCTGGCTGAGACTGGACCTCCAATTCCACCTTTGATATAACCGTTCCTAGTTCCTATTGTCACTTTACCTTGATCCTGCTAGTCTTTTGCCCATAGCTGAGGTCTATCTAGCTCCCCAGCAAAATGTCTTAGGAGACAAGAAAGGGAATGTCCTGTGTGGGCTTAAAAGGAACTAATTATGTACTCCTACTTAATATGTTCCTCTCCAAGTAAAATGATTTCCTGGTGGTGGTCAAGTGCTTTCATCCGCATATTCACAAAGCAATGCCAGAAGCCTCAGGAGAAAAGAAGCAAACATTCATCAAGCTATCATCATTGCTGAATATGTGTGCTTAAAAAAAAAAAGAAGAAAGAAGGAAAGAAAGAAAAAGGAAAAGAAAAAAAAATCAGCAAAAACATGCAAGAAGATGAACATTTACAAAGAACACCCAATCTGTTTAAAATACTTTTAAAAGTCCAACTGTTCCTCACTTCTGCTTAGCAATTCTTTTATTAGTCTCTTGGTGCTCTCTTGGAATACCCTTGCAAGCAGCCATTTCTGAATTTTTCTAACCCTGACGAACTCCTGTTGAAAACTATGCCTTCCCTGGATGTGGGTCCTTTTCTCTGGAATGGAGGATGCATAAGGCACACTTCTCCTACATGTCGGCATGTTCACAGCCATTTTCCCCACCACATCTGAGAAAAAAAGAAAGGCACTCCTGAGCCGGTTATGGAGAGGACCACATCTGTAACCCCAGCACTCATTGGCAAGCTGAGGCAGCAGGTTTGTGAATTCCTAAGTAGACTAGATTAGCCAATAAGAGATGAGATCTGAAGTTATCTAAAAATCTTCTCTCTCAGCTTGAAGACAGCTGGCGGTGCCCTATCCAGGACTATCTGCGCTTGACACTTGCTGTCATCTGGTTCTCATCCTAGGGCTAAGCTCCTGTTGACTTCCAACTCTGTAAACACAGGAAAGCTCCATGTCTGGCTAGGAGATGGGGAAGCCGGTCAGTTGAACATCTAAAGAGTAAGGGGGCTGAGGGGTAGCATAGGGGCTTAAGTTAAAATTGGGAATACTAAACAATGAAGCCAGCATAGGTGAGAGACATAGCTTCTAGAGAAATCTGGTCTCAATAAGGGCCGAAACCCCAGCCAGGTGCTGCCGGTTACCTCATCCTGCCTACAAGGCCCAGGCATGACGAGCCGGGATTAATTCCATCCTTTTGGCTGGAGGCAGAGAAGCCACCTCATTTACTAAGGCCTATCTGTTGTCAGCACTTTGTCATTGGTCTGTTCACCTGGCTTCTCACATTTCCTGCTTCCTGGACATCACTCTACACCATAGATAGCCTTGTTCTGCCTTCTGTTATATGTCTACTCCTGGTCTTTGATTCTCAAAGCCAAATTTCAGATAACCTTGGGATAGAACAGCTTCTTAAGGTTCTAGGATTAGGGTTCTAGAAAGCATTATGCAAGGTTTCTCAAATACAAGAAAGGAGGAGAGAACTCCAGGGAAACTAGATAAGAAACAATGGTTGCCACCCAGAGTTAGCTCAAAAGCCAGATTAAAATTGAAAGCAGTTTAGGCTGTATGAGCCTACTGGAAAAGGAGACAAAACCGCTCATCTTGTTTGCACATCTTAACCACTATGGGATGGAAGAGAGGCATGCTGACAGCCATGCTAAAGAGTTGATAACTTTCTTAAAGGTCAGAGTTATTTAAGCAAAAGAACCAAAACCAGAATCAAGCTCTACTCTTGGAGGTAATGAGTTAAGCCTAAACTAAGAATGTCTCTTTAAATGAACAACTCCTCTGAGCATCTAGATCAGCTTGAGAGACAAGAGAAGAGGGACTTTCTGTTAAGACACTAATGGTGCTATTTTTGGGCTGTGAGAGATTTACCCAGAAAAACGCCTCCTTAAAATTTGAAAATCCTTTTGGCAGCATCTCCCTAACCTCCTTCCCAGTCCTACCATGCTATTTGCATTCCGCTCTGTCAGCATTTCCCTAATACCCACCCCCTACCTCTCAACCATGGCCTCACCCACCACATTTCCAAACCATGTGACACCAGGCAGATGGAGAACTGTCAAAACCCTTCTCATGTCCATCTCTAAGTCACTTCTTGTCTCACTGGAGAATGGCTAACCAGTAGACACAACTGTGTGTGTCTTCAAGAAAAGGCCACAGAAAATAGCCACACTAAATTCTGGAATCTTCTATGGCAACCTTTAAACCAATCTAGTCCACCTGCAGAGAACAGGACAGGCGTGGGCCAGTGAAGAGCCTATGAGAATCGGGAATAGCCCCATTGTCAGGAAATTCATTCACATGTCTCCCTTAGACTCTGGAATCTGAAATCTGAACCTGTATCTTCTTTCTCTGATGTAAAACTCACATGTTTAAGGCAATCTTTTGATTTGAATGCTTTAAACTATATATTCTATTGACTTTGGGGGTGGGTGTCAAGACAGGGTTTCTCTGTGCAGCTTTGACTGTTGTCAAACTCTCAGAGATCTGCCTGCCTCTGTCTTCCTGAGTGCTGGGATTACAAGCATGTGCCACCACACCCGGCTTACAGTCAACTTTTTTTTATCTGACTTGATACCCTCTAGCATATAAGTGTCAGCCTCAGAATGGACAAAGCTGTATCTTACTCCCCCCCCCATACCCAGCTTCTATTGACTTTCAAAAATAAAACAACCTCATACTTAACCTGTAAACTAGTTAAGTACATTCCTTACACGTTCTAAGATCTATTCTTTTCTGCCTTTTTTTTCACCTAGAGCTTTGCCTTTATGTTTTTCATTACATGATATCAATAGAATAAAAGTTTCCAGGCCATGGCTTCACTGAGTTCTATTTACCTCCCTGTTTGGGGAGGTAAATCCCAGATCATTCTCCACAGGAAGGAAGTAGCACCAAGAACTACCTGAAGTTCACCATATGGTGCTATTTCAGAAAATGTTTTGTGTAGTGATTGGGGGTGGGGAGCACCGAGGGGGTTGGGAGAAGCTGACCATAGAGAAAATGAACTTCCTGGCATTCCAGGAGGTTGGCTTCAAAATGGGCTGATCCTCAAATCCAAGACTGCAGGTTTCCTTCCAGACCGCACTCCCTCTATGGTTTAGAGAACACTTGAAAAAGAAATTGCTCTCCGTATTTTGATTGACATTAAAACCCTGTGCAAAGTTTGGAACTTGATGTCTTCCGGGGAAGGACAACCGTCAGAGTGTGCCCCTGGAGCCTCTCTTACACTCACTCAGAGCTGTCGCAGGGAGAGAAGCCCACACAGACTGCTGCCCCCCTGCATCACTTCAAGAAGCCATCCCCACACTTCTACACACAGGATTGCCCAGTGAGTCCCAACCCTAAAGCATCAGAGTCTATGCGAAAAAATGAAATGGAAGCAGTCATCTGGAGATGCTAGTCCTTACCGTGAATATTAGTTTTTAAATAATCAGGCTTGCTCAAAGGACTTGCTCTTCCTTTTGCAGGTCGCCTTGTCTTCAGTAAGTTCTAGCCAGGCATGTCTGGTTTTGCCTAACACTAAGGGGCTGCACTGCTTCCGTTTACAACTCCATCTCCACAGCCTCGTTACTGGAGGGGATCTGGGAATACCAAGCACTTTGTTCTCCTCTACTTTTTTGACCATGTATTGCCACATGAAACTCTGAAACTCCCCCGCCCTTCACAATCAGCGCTTTCTAAAAGGCATTATGTGGAACTACCAGCTTGCACTACTGTCTGAGATGCCCAAATACATCTGTCTGAAAATAAAAGCTCTTTTACTTCCTTTCCAGAGCATTCTCCCCGCTCATATCTTTTCTGACCCTCTGGGCATACTTTCCAACAGAAAGAAAGATTTCCCAAGAAATATTTGGGTAGGAAGTTAACCATGATTTCTACATACACACCCACTCACGCACGCATTCTCTTGCTGTTCCGTTTTATAGAAAACAGACACTGTAGGCATCTTTGGTTTCAGCAAATAGCAGATGAGCGGCACCAGCTCAGTTAGTGCTCGTGGTAGAACTCTGACTTTATTTCTTTACATCTCTGAAAGCCCACTTCTAAAATCCTAGTAGCAGAGAAACAGGAACGTGTTACTTAGCTTAAAATTAGCTTTAAAAAAAAAAAAAAAAAACAAAAAAAAAAAAACACTTTTTGTCTTAACAACCTAAAAAGTTGTTGCTGTTGTTTTTTTAAGTGAAACTTGAAACCTATTTAAATGTCTGCTAAAAGAAGATGGAAAAGGAACTGTTCAAGGGACAGACCAGCAGAGCACTCGCTGACACCACGTACAATCCACATCCCTCTTGGAAACAAAAGCACATCCTAGGCAAAGCCACCCTTGGTCCATGATTCTGTCTCTATGAGATCTTTCCTCTTGTCCCGTCTCTAGAAACAAAGCCTGAAGTTTCATCATATTGACCTTCTGGGAACATCGGCAGGTCAGGGAGGTCCAGGCTGGGTTTAGGAATTTACATGGTCTGTTGCCGGCCTCGAAAGATTTTGCATTTCCAGCAGCCTTAGCCAGGAACATTGCCTAAAACCTGCACAGTGGCCCAGACTTCCCTGAGGTCAGAAAAAGAAAGACGCGATGTCTTACCTCTGCGGCTGCAGCTTCTTCCCACAGAGGAGGACGTCTCGCTCGCTGTCGTCGGAAAGGGAGCCGGGATTCCTTTAAGCAACACAGCAAGAGAGCAGGCAGGCAGGCAGCCAGCCTAATGCACACTGCTCTATTCAATAAAACTGCAGACCGCCCTTTCTTGGCCCCTCCCAGAAGTCCATGCTAAGTGAACACACAGCCCCTATGTTTACAGTCAGCGGGCGGTGGTATGCATTGTCCTGTAGTTTTTCTAATAGGCAGCCAATGACGACACCCGGCCAAGGTGAGGCCGTCTGCCCGTACAGATGCCTGTCATTCCCTAGGCATGCTCAGGATATCACTCCTCAGAAAATCCAAGTCCTAAAAAGCTCGAAACTGTGAGCAGGCTGCCAAAACCGGCCCGCTCCATGCCCTTTTTTGGTTATCCTAAGCAGGGCCTCCTGGAAGTGGATCCATTGTCAGGAACAATCATAAGAAACGTTAATCTTGGAGAAAGAGGCTGTCTTGTAGAACACAAATAGAGCTTTAAAAAGAAAGTACAGTCCATGAAACGGTAAGTGGTTAGACGTGCTTATGGGGGTGAGGATGGGCGTGGGACGTTTTAGTTGTGGAAGCCTTAACAATGTATTTCTTTTCAAGGTAGCTGCATTACAAAATGGATTTAAATCATCATACAAGTTAAAAACCTGAAATGGGTAAGACTCGGGTCTGCTCTCCAGACTTAAGTTCCAGCCTAGAATGTGTGTGTGTGTGTGTGTGTGTGTGTGTGTGCGCGCGCGCGCGTGTGTGTGATAAAAACAACTGACAAAAATATAAGTAAAATATCTCAGTCTTTTTAGTAAAAAATATTGGCCAGAATAAAGGCAGGGCCAGGAGCTCAGTCAGATGGGGTCCTAAGGTTTGGAGAGCCTTATTGGTTTTCCCCACCAATACCCATCTTCCTTTTTTTTTTTTTCCTGCCTTGGCAATGGGGAGACTGTACTAGAAATGAATGTGCAGAGGACATGGAGAGAGCCAACACCTGCTTTGGAGCAGGAGGAGACAAGCATGTATGTCCTCACAGGTGACACAGATGCCCGAGCAAATTCTAGAAAGCTTGTGCTAGGGGAGAGTCAAGAATTCCGACTTGCAATGCAGGTCACTGCCCCACACATGCATCCAATTGTGGTCTTGTACTTTTTGGAATTCACTCAGTCAGTACTTACTTTAAAAAAAAAAAAAAAGAAAGAAAGAAAGAAAGGAATACTTACTGTTTGTCCTGCCTGAGGCTAAGCACAAAATCCATGTTTCACTATTGATATGTGTTTAGATACTGTTTCATCACTGACCAAGAAGTTTTAAATATTTTTCCTGGCTAATTACAAGTCCAGAAGCTTAATCAACACATACAGTCTTACTGAGAAAGCCTTTCTCTATTCATGAAGATCTGACAGAGAAGCTATCTCTACTCAGAAAACAGTCCCTGCCCTTCGTACTTCAGCGAGAATGCTTGGGAAGCAGCTGGTCAATTCTTTTCCAGCCTTCAGTTATTAACCAGTCACCCAGCAGCATCTACATGCCCTATGCTCCTTAGGAAGGAGCTTCTGCTCTTCTTGCTTTCCTCTGCTATACAGCCCAAAAAAGTTTCAGCAAAGACTACTAGGTCCGGGGAGACGTGGGCTTCAAGCCTCCTGAGTCAGAACTCAAAACATACTTTCCCAGAGACACAAAATAACTGGTTGGTGAGACTCACACTGTCAGTGTTGCAGTTCAAGTTCACTGCTCAAGTTCATCAGTGAACACAGCCATTTACAAAACTGTTCTTTTGGGGAAACTATTTCTGATCCTAGATAAATGATTTGGAAATAAACTTTTTTGATCATAGCCAGTTTGGCAACTGGGGAAATCCTATATCTGGCTGAACAGGTTGAAAGACAGAATAATACGTCCTAGTCTGGAAAAAGGCCGAACTTGAAGACAATAGCAGGCAGACATCAAGTTCTTCAAACATCTCAATCATATCGAAACAGCCTCTGCCCAGAGATTTTTCTGAGTACATGATCTCAAGATCGGATTATAAAGGGCTGCGTGAAAGTGCTATTTTTCCATAGCTGGAACAGACAACAGCCTGAGCAACATACTTGCCACCAGAAATGCCCCTCGGGTGATCAGCACCAGAGAAAAATTTTGTAGTCTTTGAGTTTTTTTATTTTTTTAAGTACCTCCTTTCCAGAGGAAAGAGAAGTTGTGCTACAAAAGGAGGAAACATTATCAACAGGAAACATGGAAGAGATGAGCATTTTGCATGGTTAGTGGAAGATAAATAGCTGAATATTTTGGGTTATGCCTTTCGGGGAAAGAGTATGTTTCCCTAGATAAATTCTAGATATTTCATATATGGAGT
Source organism: Psammomys obesus (assembly GCF_907164565.1). Taxonomy (NCBI): domain Eukaryota; kingdom Metazoa; phylum Chordata; class Mammalia; order Rodentia; family Muridae; genus Psammomys; species Psammomys obesus. Next base: position 10,471,051 of record NW_026586550.1, read on the forward strand.
ATAGCACATGGAGAGCCATAATGTCTGCTTTATGTACCTGAAGAAGAACTGCGTAGAAGAACTACAGAGTAGGAAAATAATTCAACACAGGACACGTAAACATACCACAATAGAGAAAACAATCTTTCTTTGTCTTTAAAAAAAATGTTAAAAAGAAAAGGGGGGGTAAACATACTTGCATATTGTCCAGTCTCTGCCATGGAAATTTCACTCTCATGCTATTTACTTTTCTCACAGGTTGTTCATAAACAGCACTAAAAATGCTCCCTCTTCTCTATGTGTGTGCGTTTAGTATTTATTTATTTACATATACATTTATAATACATTATATATAGGATTTACACAGGAAATTCCTGTGGAATACATTTCCCAATGGGATTATCCTAGGAAAAGAAAAGCTTATCTATCTATCACAAGACTTAGTCAACCATCAGAAATGTAAATTGACCTCTAGAAACATTCCCATGATACCTTGTATATTTTTTCTTTTTTGGTTCCTAGAGCTTGCTGTCATATTGATCAGTAGCTGCAACTATATTTTGTTTATGGCTTGACTTTGAAAAGTAAAAGCAGGCCATTTTTTTAAAAAAAATTCAAAACAGGTATTCACTTCCTTTATTTCATAAAAAATAGACATCACTCCAACTTTTAAAAAATCTACTTTATTGAATAGACAAGAGGATTTATTTTCTTTAAGGCTAAATACTCCTTCCCACATTTCTTTAGTCAAAGGAAATTTTTCCACACTTGCAAGGTTATAAATCCATAAAATTGGAATCTTGTTATAGAAATTAGATCACAAAGTACACAAATATACACATACATACTCACAAAAAAAGAGTTTAGACTAGCTACACTTGTGAAATTACAGTTTAAAAATTACCAAATTTCATTTAAGAATATAAAAAAGAATGAGTACAGAGATGGCCCAAAATCTGTAAATCTGTTGATATAATATAAAACATTAGCAGTTCAAATGTTTAAAAAGGAAAAATCATCTCATAAGATAAAAGATAGTATCTGGTAAATATTTGTAAAAAAAATTCTTAGAAAACAAAGATGAAGATCTTTATAAACATGTGCAGAGACATTTAGCAGTAATCTATAGAATATACCATGTTCCATGAGGACGTGACTCTTTTATAATTACTAAGGACAAAAACTACTACTGTCTCTTTTACGAAAGAAAAGAATCAGTCAATGGGGAAGGGAAAAAAAGAGAAATGTCTCTATTTGTCATGAAGGCATTATTTGTGTAGAACATGTAAGAGAATTGTTCTAGTTTGCATTATGTTGCCTTGATAAAACATTGAGCAAAACCAACTGGGGAAGGAAGGAGAGGGTTTATTTAGTCTAGAGTTTATATGCCATCATACAGGGAAGCCAGGGCAGGACAGAACAGGATCCTGGAGGTAGGAAATGAAACCAAGACCATGAAGGAACACTGTCTACCTGCTTGCTCAGCTACCATGCTTATAAGACCCAGGCTTGCCTATCTAAGGATGACAACTCCCACAGAGGGCTAGGCTCTCCTCCATCAATCAATAATCAAGAAAATGTCAACAGACATACCTTTGGGTCAGTCTGATGGAGTCAATCCCAGGCATTTCAATTTTGACAACCAAGATTAGCTATCACAAGCTCTTCAAACTTATTGCAGTTGACAGAAAGAACTTAGCAAAGTTCCAGGCACAAGAATCTAGAGCGCCTGTAACTAGCCAGCTCTAGGTGTTTAAACGGGAAACTATCCTAAATTAGTTAGATGCATAAAAAGTTCCCAAACCCAATTTAAGGCCATAAAACATCCAAATAAAGCCAGACACTTTAGTTCCAGCCCTTGGGACATAGAGGCAGGCAATCTTTGTGAGTTCAAAGCCAGCCTGTTCTATACAGCAAATTCCAGAGCAGCCAAGGTTACATCGCAAAAACTTGTCTCAAAACAAAACAGAAACCAGCAAACAAACTAACAGAAACAACAAATGGTAAACCTCAAAGTTGTAATGATATAAAAGTATATACACATTAACTTCACCAATTAAATTTACAGGTGACATATTTTGTAAAATGTAACAAAATAATAGCAAATTTGAAACACAGAGATCTCAAAATAGATAATGTGATTGTCACAGAGCAGTTCCAGTTAAAGTAAGTACTGCTGGCACAAAAACAGACAAAAAACTAATAAAATAGAAAACTTGTAAGCAGACCCAAGAATACATGCAAAAACAGTAATGAAAGTATTGAAATTGCATGAAAAAAATCGCTAATCTATGAACAGTAAGGTTACAAGTATACAGAAACAATAATTTTGGATTCAATATTCTTCCCCCACACTGCAATAAACTGGGTGAAAAACCAAACTGGAAATGGTGAGGAAAAACTGCAGGTGAATATTTTTAATATGATATGGAGCATAATAAACACTACACAAATGAAAGAAATGATAAATAGGAAGACAGGCTTAAACATGGCAGGCTGAATAAGAAACACTTATTTCTGTTCCTTCTCACAGCCTGACCAAACGATAAGAAAAAAGTAAATATCATAAATAAATCCTACAAGGCAATGGACCAGGAAAGGAGCCAGCAGGAGGCCAGATCCCAGCCAAATTTTGGAATATGGGAAATGGACAGATGGTTGGTAATGGACTTAACAGCCAAGAAGTCGAAATCTGGCCCTGTGGTTGGTAGATCAACCAAAAGGTGCCAATCCAAGCCTCAGAATCAAGATTTTGAAGTCCTGAGAATCTCTGAAAGGGTCAGGTAGAGCAGAAAAGACCTTCAGTTCAAAAGTCATTGTAGAACCCAAACAGCACATCCACTCCCCAGGCACAAGCGGGTGAACTTCCTCGGAGAACCAGCCAGGAAACAGAATGTTGGTGTTCTTTATTCTCTGAAGAGAAATGGCAGGTTCTGGGGTAGCAGGCATCAAGACAAAACATTCAAGTGAAAACCAATTCCCACTTTACCAGGAAACTTGGCACATCCCCAGATGCCCACCCCTTCGCCCTGCAGGGATCCTAGTACCCATCCTACCAGTTAGGTTTGTCTTCTGCAGTAGAAGTCAGTTTGGGAGACTCTACTCCAGGGAAACTGATATGGAATGGATGGCGAGAGGTGGACACCCAAAAGGATGGATATTTCAGGGACTGATGACGTTTCTGGTTCATTGTTGGAGGCCTGTAGTGAGGTGGGCACAGCAACTTCCAACCAACTGCTTAAAACCTCACACTTAAACGTGAGCATCATGTGAAGGAGGCTTTATGCAGAAAACATAAAAAGCCATCAGAATGGCAATTCATCTAGTGATGGCTCAGCGGATAACGACACCCAGGTTCCTCCCTTTAAACACCTCCACTCAGACTTATATTGTGAATTACAGTGTTTTTATGGTACATACAAAGTTTTCTGCCTGTTTTTTTTTTTCAGCTTCCACATTCAGTTATACAGCCCTGTATGGATCATGACCCACAGTGTAAGAAGCTGGAGCTATAGCAAAATGGGATGACCATGATTGACAACAATGAACTGACTATTTCAAAACAGCCAATAGATAGGTGTTAGGGCCTCTATGAGAAGAGACCCTCAAACTAGCACACCAACTCTCCCCCACTATAAGACGCCTTCTGCTGAGTTATACACAGCAAGAGATGGTGACAGAACCTGTCAGCCCCTAAGCCAGTGGCTCTCACCCTTCTTAAAGCTTCGGCCCTTTAATGCATGGTGTCATGACCCCATCCCTAAAATTATTTGTTGCTACCTCATAACTGCAATTTTGCTATTGTTCTGAATTATAATGCAAATATGTGAACTGTGACCGTTGTGGGGGTTGTGGCCCACAGGTTGGGAACCCTGCCTGAGCACACTTCAGTTCGTAGTGCACTACTCTGTCAAGTGCTGAAATAATGCAATGGAAAACAACATAAGACGAAAACATTTCATTCTGAAGGAACCCCGTTCTTGAGGCTAGAGCATCCATCAAAAGGGAAAATGTTACAGTAGAAGCTAGAAACCAAGATATCAGACATGGGTTAAGCTACAGAGGAATGTAAATCTCAGGTAACGGCTGCATGGCTGGTGACAAAGTAGCCATGGGACACCAGGCAGTGAGCTCTGGGAGGGCATTTTAAGACAATGACAAGCAGAGAGATGATTTGATGGATTTGGGGGAAAGTCTTTGTAACACAAAATAAGAAAATAGACAATTGAGATCACCATCATTTCAGAAATGACTGTTCCAGTTTTCTTTCTGTTGATGTGTTAAAAACACTGACCAAAAACAGCCTGGGGAAGAGAGGCATCACCTGGGCTCACAGGTTACTTTGGCTCCATTACTAAGGGAAGTCCAGGGCAGGAGCTCAAGCAGGAACCTGGAGGCAAGAACGGAAATGGAGACCATGGAGAAACGCTATGTTGCTTACTGGCTTGCTCCTTGTGGTGTGCTCAGCCTGCTTTTTTGTTTGTTTGTTTGTTTGGTTGGTTGGTTGGTTTCTGTTTTTGTTCGTGTGTGTGTGTGTGTGTGTGTGTGTTTGTTTTGTTTTGTTTTTTTCTTTTTCTTTTTTTGTCGAGACAGGGCTTCTCTGTGTAGCCTGTTGTCCTGGACTCGATTTGTAGGTCAGGCTGGCTGTGAACCCACAGAGATCCACGTACCTCAGCCTCTGTGTGTGCTGGGATTATATACTTCCTGGCTTCTGCTTTATTATACCGCCCAGGACCACCTATTCATATATGGCACTACCCATTGTTGGTTATGCTCTTCTCCATCAGTCATCACTCAAAAAATGCCCCCACGGACTTAACTACAGGCTGTTCTGATAGAAGCAATTTCTCAACTGACCTTTTCATTTTTCAGATGATCCTATCTTGTGTCAGGTTGACAAAACAAACAAACAAACCCCAAAACTAACCAGTATAAGGACCAGACATTTGGAGAAGAAAGGAACAGTAACCACTGGACATTATAGCTCAACAATGAGGGAAGTCCATAGAGTCATAATTATTGATTTCATCAAAACAATGATGATGTAATGAGCCTTGGAGGATAAGCAGCAAGAACATGCCCACAGGAATTCAGTGGATATAAGTGATAAAACTTTGCTTGGTAAAAATGTCAACAGATAGTGTCTGCTACTGAAAAATTTAAATGTAAAAAAGAAACAAGATATTATTCAAGAATAACAAAATAGTTCATTTTCAAAATTTACTCACTGAACAAATATTTATTGAGCTTCTTTCATATGCCAAGGCCTGTTCTGGATGTTATGAAATAAATATATTCTGATGGTGAGAAACAGATAAACACTGACTAATCTATAACAATATAACATCACTCAGTGGTAAGTACTATAAAGAAAAAGAAACAAGGCAGGCTAAAGGTCAAGACAGAAGTTTTCTCTTAAGAACTTATAAAATAGAAGCATAAATAAAGCAGAGAGCTAGGGAAACAGCCAAGTGGGTAAGACTCCTTGCTCAGCAAGCATAAGAATCCAATTTTGAAACCACGCATCCACATAAAAAGCCAGGTATGACCGAGCATGGCTGTAACCCCAGTATTGACAGGTGGTGAGAGGAGGATTCTGGGAGTTCACTGGTCAGCCAGCCTAACCAAACCTGAGCTTCAGCTTCAGTGAGAGACTGTGTCACAATAACAATTTAGAGGTCATGCGTGCACGCACTCACACACACACATCAAACAGGCAAACAAGCAGAGGCGCCAACAGTCTGAGACTATGCAAAGACTATGTAGAGACTATGCAAAGTAAAAGCATTTCCCAAGCAAGAACTACAAGTGCATATTAAAATAAAAGCCAGGTCCAAGGCTACCAGGGAGGAGTGCTAACCAATGGCTGGTGAAATTACGTAGGACTTCTGATTGCTGGAAAGGACTTTAGGTTTTGTTGTAAGTAACCTGGAAAGTCATTGGATGATTTTGAGCTCCAAGGAAAAGTTACTTTTGCTGCCCTGTGTCAAGATTGCAAGAGTAGAGACAGAAGGAAGCTATTATTTCCTCCATCTAAGAGCTGAGTGTTAGAACCTGGGGCCAACAACTGTGTATCAGACAGTAGAATAATAGCTAAGATATATAAAGAACTCTCAAATTTAAACACCCAAGCCACTAAATTATCTGATCAATAGTTCACAAGGAAGAAATACAAATGGCCAATAAGTATCCGGGAAGAAAAGTGTTCAACAACCTTAGCCATCAGAGAAATGCAAATTAAAACTGCTTGGAGAGTCTACCCCACTCATCAAGAAGAGCTGGTTATTTAACCAGACAAAGGACCACAAGGCTGGAGAGCGTACAGGGCAAGAGGAATCCTTGTTCGCTGCTGGTGGGAATGTAAAACGCTCTAGCACGTGGAGGTCACTATGGCAGTTCCTCAGACTGTAGAGACTCCACATACCTAGATGCGTCACTCCTGGGGGAATATCCCAATGACTCTCCATTGGCACACCAGGGGGATGGCTGTACATCTGTATTTATTGTTTCACTATTTATAATGGCTAAAAATAAAACTGGAACTAGCCAAGATATCTATCACAGATGAGTGGATAAGAAAAATGTAGATTTTTTTCAGTAGTTAAGGAGAATGAAAGCATGACATTTGCAGCAAATGGGTAGGGCTAGAGATCATTATGTTAAGCAAAAAAGACCAGAGTCATGACAAAGGTAGCACACCCTCTCTCAGGTATGGACTCTAGATTTAGACTTAGAAATAGAGTTTTATCAGGTGTAACTGAGGATCTCAGAAAACTTAGTATTGGGTCACTGAAAAGGGCTTGGATCCAACAAGGACACCCCCCTTTGTCTTTATTTGTTTGAGACAAGACCAGTTAAACTTGGACTAGAACTTGCTATGTAAGTCATACTGCCTTGAACTCACAACTTCCCTGCCACACCCTCCTGAGTGCTGTGATTATAGAAGAGGACATTCTACCTGATGGCCAGGATCCTTATAAGAACAGCATAAATAGAGGGAGGGTTGAAAGGGACAGGACGAGGAGAAGGGATGTTCGGCAATCATCTATAAACTACAGACACTGGAAGCGAAGACACAGGCATGCAATGGATTCTTCCTTGGAACCTCAAGAAAAAGCCAGAACTCTGCCGAAGCATTTACTGTGGAGCCCTTCCCTGCAGAACTGAGGGAGAATACATGGTTGCTTTCTGAAGCCACGCAGTCTGTGCTTATTTGTGACAGCAGCTCCGGAGACTAAGACAGCCCAGATAGTAGCTGCTCTCCAGCTTTGTTGCCGCCGTGAGGAGATGAGACACATGGACCTGAGCTGGGCCTGAGAGCCTGCCAAGCCCAGCAGAGAGCACTGGGCCAGGCTCCCTGGGAAAGGAGCAAGAAAAAAAAGTGTTCTAGTTGTAGGAGGGTTTTTTTTTATTTTAGAGTTTTTTGTTTTGTTTTGTTTTTTACAAAGAAATGGCTAATACCTATAAATACACAGAAAGAATTAAATAAGAACAAATATTTGGTTGCACTAAGATATAAAAATGCCTGATTCCAAAAGACACTATAAGTAAGTAAAAAGACCAATTGGGAGGGAATAACTCAATGCATAAAACAAGAGATTAGAAATACCTAGAATGTGCTTGGTGTGATGGCACATGCCTTTAATCCCAGTGCTTGAGAGGCAGAGGCAGGCAGATCTCTGAGTTTGAGGCTAGCCTGGTCTATAGAGTGAGCTCTGGGAAATTCAGGGCTATACAGAGAAACCCTGTCTTGAAACATACACACACCCCCAAAAATTAAAAAAAAAAAAAAAAAAGAAAAGAAATACCCTGACTATCAGGGGATATATGTCGTTAGCTGAGACAGGGACAGGAAAGAGGAAGGGGAGGAGAGTCTAATAGAAGGGAAGAACTTGCTGTGTAAGAGGAGAAGAGAGAAAAGGAAAAGAGAGAAGAGAAAAGGAAAGAGGAAAAAGAGAGTGAATGAGAGGCAGAAAGAGAAAGGAGAGTGATGGGAAGGGGGAGGAAGGGAGAGAGGAAACAAACGATAAAGCTATTCATACTAGCAATCTATCCCTTAACCAGCCCACCACCTTGTCCCCACAACCCACATTAGAAAGGGCAGAAGCCACTCTTGGTGTGATTCTACCTTGCCAGTAATTGGGAAAACCCAAGTTCTAGATGAAACCATCCGACAGCCTGCTGATGAATTAAAAAAATAAGTTTGAATCATACAAAACTAAGTGAGCAAAACACTTTTACATATTGCAGATAAGAAAATAAACTGGCACATTCAGCTCATAGAGTGAGCTGGCAATGCCTTGTGACAATTATCATGTGCTTTCTCTTACCAGGGATGCCACTCTTGGGAAATTTTCATCCTCTACATCAGCGGGAATTCATTCAAGTGCTGTCTGCCATCAGGAGAACCATGTTTGAAGTCCCAAGAGCATACAGGGAGAGGTTGTGTGAATATCGCATAGCCTGCAATCATACACAGCAGCTAAAATGCATGAACTATGTGGACCTGGATCTCAAATGCACACTGGGTGAAAAATGACAGAAAAGCAGGTGCAGCTGAAATGGTCGCTTTTGTATAAATTGTTTGTGGATGAGTGTATCGGAGGACTAGAACCAAGGTCAGGCTGGGGGTTGTCTATGTAAGGACAGAGAATGGTAAAGGTTGTGGAGTTAAGAAATCTGGGGTGGGAAGATGCCTGAGCGGGCAAGCGTGCTTGCTTAACAGACATTAGGACCTGAGTACAAATCACTAGCACCCAGTCAAAAGTCAGGCATGGCGGCAGGTGCCTGTAACCCTGGCATTGGCAGGTAGAGGCAGATAGACCTGAACGCTCTCTGGCCAGACAGCCCAGCTGAAATTGTGGGATACAAGCTGTGTGAGAGAGCCCAACTCGAAGCAATAAGTTAGAGTGTGATGGCAAAGAACACTGATGCCCTATTCTGGCCTCTGCAGGTGTGTGCACGAGAATGCACACACATACCCACACCACACACACAGCACACCATACATGCACTTGCCTACCTGCATGCGCACGCGCACACGCATACATAACATGTATCTACAATGTACAAAAGAAGAGGAAGTAATTATGACAGAAACGGTCACTTTCATTAATCCTGCAGACCACGTGTGCAGGTGTTTGCTGTACTAGCTCTAACTTTTGGAGTTTTTTGTTTTGTTTCTGCTTTTCAGAAAAAATGAACTACTATACAGACAAGGAGTTATCCACTCAGGGTACTAGCATTTGCTCACTTTGTTGGCACTGAAAAAGGCTGTTATCCTTTGTCCTCAGACCAGAAGTGGAGCTAGCCCAGGGCCACCTGGCCAGCAGAGGCCGACCCGCCCTGCCTGAGGTCCTCTACGTGGCCACTCTTGTACCTCAACCCTGACCTCACACAGTGAACGGCGCTTTGGGAGGGCAGCTCAACTGCAGCCAGCAGCTCTGTGAGGATGGTAGGTGCCGCATAACCCCTGAGGGCCAGTCTCTTGGGTAAGAAGAGTCCTGGCTTTTTTGAATGAGGATGAAGATCTGAAAATGTGTGAACAGAAATATCCCCTGGGATGGGAGCATCTGGAACAAATGGTGCACCCCTCCCCCACCACAGTGAAGGACTGGCCAGCTCCGTGGCCTCCCTATGGAAAACTTCTGCCCCTTACTTTCTGACCTGAGTGGCCATGGGTGCCTCTACAGCTGCCACTTTTTCCAGTCTACTCTTGGATTTATAAAGATCTTCAGAAAATACAGAAATAAGACACTGCCATCCAATGAGCCATTGAGGCACTATGCACTGCAATTGGGTTTTTCCCTGCCCATCCATCCATCCATCCATCCATCCATCCACCCATCTTTCCTACTGTCCATGCATGTGTTAGCCACAAGGCATAGTTTTAGGCTCCATGCCTTTAATCATCGTATAAAAACCCATGCATGTTTCTAAGAACTGCTTTGCTAATGGGGAATCTTCAACGAGTGTAAAATGGTGCTGAGGAAGTCTTGAGAGACCCTTCGCTCGACACGTATGTATTTACCCAGCTGTGCATGTCATGTCTTCCTGTCGGTACTTAATGAAGGCTGTCTGGACTCCAACCAAAACCATGAGGCAGAGCCTGGCCTCTCCTCCCAACCAGAAAAACACATCCTTCACTCTTTTCAAGAGGAGAAAAGCCAATCTCATAATTGGCATTGCATTACAGGCATATTTGTGAGGGGCGCAAAGAAGAACACATTTCAAATATTTGATCTATTTTGGGTGAGGTTCTGTAGTCTTGGCCTCACAGGCTGTCATCAGGGAGGAGAGGCAAGGAGGCAATTTTTCTATTACGGGGAAGACTGTTTTCAAGCTCCAAAAATGAGGAGAGAAAACATTTTCAGAGAGATCAGAGTCTGGTAGCTGGAGAAAGATGGCTGTGTGGACCACGCAGATTAACCAGGTGACGTGTGCGTGCCTAACCACTGGTCATGTGCCTGGGCATTGATCAGTTTATATCAGGCTGGGCAATGAGGAGACGTGGGACATCTTTGCAGGCTCACCATGTCATCTTTTCAGAACTTTGCTTGTGCCATGCACCTTTGTTTTACATCAGACCCCTTCTTTCCCGCTGACCTTTCCCCTCTGTCTAAACCTACATCCAAGGCCAAAGGGAAAATGCCTCTGCCTGGCTTTTGTTCCTCTTAGAGTCAGTCTTTCCTTCAGCGTCAGATTTCTGCACATTAATTTATGCTGCAGACCAGCCTCGCTCTCTTCCTTCCTTCTCCTCATGTCTTGATCCCTGGCCGTTCTGTCCTCAGCCCCTTCCCTCTTCTCACTGGTGCTCTCCATACTCTTGACCTGTCCCATACTCCCTAGGCCTCCTCGGCTCCGTGTGACCTGGACACTCATTCTTTTATGTTTGTGCTTTTATTCCCCTAAATGCAGGCACATCCCAGTACTCACACCTGACCTCTTCTTCAGAGTCCAATACTATGTCACAATTGCTGACTTCACAGGGCTGATGTAAGGATGAAATGTGTTAAAATATCCAATCAGTCACTTACTTATTAGTGTGGTAGTTATGAAGTGCAATGACTTCTTAATAGGAAACTTTTTCCAGTTCTGAAAGTGTTGGTGGTTGTGGTGCTGATGATGACTGCATCGTCACCGCTTCTCAGCCCTTTGGTGTGATTAGGTGTGACAGACCACATAATCTGCATGTCACACCTATTTCTTTGCTCTCATAAATGTATGTCCTTGCCCAACTTGCCAATATCACCTTTTTTACCAAGAGAATGAAGTCAAGGGATGATTGAGCTCATTGAGCTCCTTAGATGATCTGTGAGTCCACTCGGCCTGCCTCAATGTTTCCCAGCACAGGCCCGCTCTCCCTCCTGTGCTCATCTGCTTAGTTCTCCTGCCCTCATCACAGAACGTTCCTCTTGCCTCAAGTGACCCAAGTCTTGGTGCCTCTGCCACTTCCTAATTTCTTAAGCCCTCTGCAGCTATCGCCATTATATCCAAGCACCCTCCTCCAATCCCTCCAGTCCCAGAACTCAACTTACAATCCTTGGACTATCTATGGCCTCAGAAGTACAGACAGCACCTTTATCATCTGCTGACTTGAATTATTTGCTTTGATTCAAGGATGTCTCATTCATGTCTCTATATAGATTAAGTAACAGCTTGATAATTAATAGTTGATTGAATGATACCTGATTAATATGTATTTCTGAGTGTTGTTAATTCTATTCATTTCTCATGACATTGTAGCCAACAAGATAGACAGGATTTTTAATATAATCTTTTAACAGAGACCGTATCATATAGTGGCTGGTGAAGTACCCATTTACATTTCTCTCCCTTTCTACCAACACTCTGAGCTATAATTTAACAATGCAAAAAATATTGATATTTGATATACTGTGTGTATTCAACTGCGTATAAAATCAGTACTGGAACTCAGCATTCAAGTTGGCACTTTGAGACTGATTGAGTGTGAGTTTTGGTGCAAGCCAGGAACCCTTGAGTTTCATGTCAATACCCTAATTAAGAGATGCAGGTAGCTGGGGTGAAGGGAACTAATGATTTAGTCCTCCCACATGCTCGTGAATACCAGGCATGACACAGACAGTACAGTCCGTGTATGGACTTCTGGAGACACACTGCTCTCAGAGTCCTTCTGGAAGGTAGGAGAGAAACAGCCATGATAATAATAGTCATATAACAAAAACCACGGAAGTGTGGCTAGTGTTTGATGTAGACACTTGAGGGCCAATTAACCCACAAAGGAGGAGCTGCACTTAGAGGAAGCTGAGGTGGATGGTCTGACTCCTGCTGAGTAGAGGCTCCCCTCAGCATGCACACAAGCAGCCGGCTGCCTTGACCCAGAGTCAAGGAGGTGGCGGCTGCAGAGGAAGATCTGCCCAGCGACCTCATGTAGCTGATGAACTTCCCCTTCTCGAGTCATTTCCATCTAGTGAAATAGACCCCAAACTTGGGAGAATGTATTTTCTCTAAAATGACATTGGAGAAGTGCTAGTTTGATCTTCTCAAAGCCTCCCCACGGCCATCTCTTCTTGACTTGCCGTTTCCACTGGGTGTTCTCTAGATATTTATGTATTATTTTCAATTGATCCGGTATTCTATTTGGATCTATCCTTGGGGGTATTATCTCTAAATAAGTCTGTGAAATGGAGTCATTCTGGGAAATTTTCACTTAAATTGTTTACTCACAGCCTATGATACTCTAATAGACATGAAGCTCCAGATTTATACACAGACACAGACTTAGCTATGAAGATAGAGGTAGACGAGCAAGTATTAGTCTCCATATTTTAGTGTCTGACTAGCACAGAATGTCATGGAATGAGTGAATTTTAAAATAGTTTGGCCTTCTCTATCTCCTCCACATATTAGACAATCCTTCTTACTTTGGGCATTATTAGCTTGGGGGCTCTGAGCAATTCTTCTCATCTAGCATTTTAACTTTTTTTTTCCTTTCCTGAAGACTATGAAAGCAGAGATCAGCTAAATTCAAGAAGACTGGTCTCCACCTTCTTAGAAGCAGGGTCTTCTAAGACCTTGAAACATGTCTGTCTGGGGTCAGATGCACATGGGAACATCTTCCAGGAGACCTGGGGCTGTGCTCAGAGGAAAGTCCAGCCATTCCTACTGTCCATTTCTGTTGTCATACAAAGACTTTGATTTGCTAGGATGAGCTTTGGACTGGACATTCTCAGTGGAGTAAGAAGATTCAAGATTCAACTGTAGCTCAGTCAAACTCACTTGGGACATAACTTGGGTTTAGATCAAGCCTCAGTCTAATAGATAAGGCAATCTTCCTTTGGGAGCTCTCTTTTCTGTGTATCTCTTCTGTTGGGCAGGTGCCTGAGGGCAGAGAGCCAGTTTAAATGTTCCTAGCTTCATGCTAAGTGCTGTTTCTTTAAGAGAGATGTAAACTTCTGCTTACAAATGTTTCAAAATATGAAAAATAGAACTATACCTTATTTTCTTCTGTGTGCATTTAATTAGTTTATTAGCATCTTAATAAGGAACCTGGGTCATCATGTTGTTAGTACTTTTCTCTTCCACGTTTCCATAAAGTTAGTAGGCAAACAATATGGTGAGAAACAAAGACAGTTTAAGACCCTAACCTCAGAACAAAGAACATTTTATGGCACAGAAAGTGTACGCATTAAGTTAAGCAACTTGAGTGTGCACTCTCAAAGCTTTAGAGCCGTCTCCCAGACTTGACATGGGGAACAAATACTAACAAACATAAGCACACTTTGTGACCAGGGGTGCTCAGTGATGCACAATAACCATCAGTACAAAACCAAAGAGTCAAATCCAGCTCACATTCTGAGTTTTGCTACTTTAAACTTTAATAATTGCCAAGTTCCTGCCTATGGGACCTTGACCCTAGGTACACCACGGAACACTGGTTCCTCAGCCACAGAACTTTTTCTGATACTTGTCATTCCAAAGAGATTGGTGAAATTCCACTGAGCACTGAGAGGAAAACACAACGTTTTTCTTGAATATCAGACTAGACTATCTTTTGGTAGTGCTAGTCAGGGAATTAAGAAATAAAAAGAAAAATGTGTTTAGAACCAGCTTTAAATAGAATGTTCCAGTGCTCTAAAGAGCTCATCCTGACTGACTGCACACCCATCCCTCTTCTGGCACACTTTGTCCCCATTCCTGCCCTCTACCAGCCATTGTCAGAAACTAATGGTCCCTAGCCTTATTTTCTCAGAGGCCTGTGCCAAACTACACCAACGAGTTCCTATGTGTTGCTAAAGCTCAACAATGTTTGGTATTTTTCTCTGGCTAAAAAAAAAAATCCTTGTGTTGTGCTGTTTTGTCTTATAATAACCCCTTATCTTACCTCAGCCACTGCCAGTGACCATCCTTTCTGTGCGGTTTCTGTGTTGCATATTTCTGTTCAAAGTTTTGAATGTTGTTTAGCACGTAAGCCTCTGATATTTATGAAAACGGTATTCCTGCGTATATTCGGATTCTTATTTTTCTTTCTAACTGCTATGCTTTTTTTTTAAATTTTTTATTAATTACACTTTATTCATTTTGTACCCCCCCATAAGCCCCTCCCTCCTCCCCTCCTGATCCCACCCTCCCTCCCCTTTCTGCATGCATGCCACTCCCCAAGTCCACTGATAGGGGAGGTTCTCCTCTCCTTTCTGATCTTAGTCTATCAGTTCTCATCAGAAGTGGCTGCATTGTCCTCTTCTGTGGCCTGGTAAGGCTGCTCCCCCCTCAGGGGGAAGTGATCAACGAGCAGGCCAATCAGATTATGTCAGAGACAGTCCCTCTTCCCATTACTATGTAACCCACTTGGACACTGAACTGCCATGGGCTACATCTGTACAGGGGTTCTAGGTTATCTCCATGAATAGTCCTTGGTTGGAGTATGAGTCTCTGGGAAGTTCCCTGTGTTCAAATTATCTTGTTCTGTTGCTCTGCTTGTGGAGTTCCTGTCCCCTCCAGCTCTTACTATTTCCCACTTCTTACATAGAATTCCATTCACTCTGCCCATCAGTTGGCCATCAGGCTCAGCATCTGCTTTGACAGTCTATACTGCAGAAGCTTTCAGAGGCCCTCTGTGGCAGGTTTCAAGGT
Organism: Psammomys obesus; assembly: GCF_907164565.1. Taxonomy (NCBI): domain Eukaryota; kingdom Metazoa; phylum Chordata; class Mammalia; order Rodentia; family Muridae; genus Psammomys; species Psammomys obesus. The sequence goes on from NW_026586550.1 coordinate 10,486,144, forward strand.
TGTTTCCTGTTTTCTTCTGGCTTTCAGAGGCCCTCTGTAGCAGGTTCCGAGGTTGTTTCCTATTTTCTTTTTCTTCTGATGTCCATCCTCTTTGCCTTTCAGGATGGGGATTGAACATTTTAGTTAGGGTCCTCCCTTTTGCTTAGTTTGTTTAGATGTACAGATTTTAGTGGGTTTATTCTATATTGTATGTTTATATGAGTGAGTATATACCATGCGTGTCTTTTTGCTTCTGGGACAACTCACTCAGGATGATCCTTTCCAGGTCCCACCATTTACCTGCAAATTTCATGATTTCCTTATTTTTCATTGCTGAGTAATACTCCATTGTATAGTTGTACCACAGTTTCTGCATCCATTCTTCAGTTGAGGGGCATCTGGGTTGTTTCCAGCTTCTGGCTATTACAAATAAAGCTGCTAAAAACATGGTTGAGCAAATGTCCTTTTTGTGTACGTGAGCCTCTTTTGGGTATATGCCTAGGAGTGGTATGGCTGGATCTTGAGGAAGCGCTATTCCTAGTTGTCTGAGAAAGTGCCAGATTGATTTCCAGAGTGGTTGTACCAGTTTACATTCCCACCAGCAGTGGAGAAGGGTTCCCCTTTCTCCACAACCTCTCCAGCATGTGTTGTCCCTCGAGTTTTTCATCTTGGCCATTCTGATGGGTGTAAGGTGAAATCTCAGGGTTGTTTTGATTTGCATTTCCCTAATGGCTAATGAGGTTGAGCATTTCTTTAAGTGCTTCTCTGCCATTCGATATTCCTCTACAGAGAATTCTCTCTTTAGCTCTGTTCCCCATTTTTTAAGTGGATTACTTGGTTTATTGCTTTTCAGCTTGTTTAGTTCTTTATGTATTGGATATGAGTCCTCTGTCAGATAACGGGTTGGTGATGATTCTTTCCCAATCTGTAGGCAGTCGCTTTGTTTTGATGACGGTGTCCTTTGCTTTACAGAAGCTTTTCAATTTCATGAGGTCCCATTTATTGATTGTTGCTCTTAGAGCCTGTGCTGTTGGTGTTCTGTTCAGGAAGTTTTCTCCTGTACCAATGAGTTCTAGGGTATTCCCCACTTTTTTTTCTAGCTGATTTAATGTGTCTGTTTTTATGTTGAGGTCTTTGATCCACTTGGACTTCAGTTTTGTGCAGGGTGATAAGTATGGATCTATTTTCATTTTTCTACATGTAGACATCCAATTGGACCAGCACCATTTGTTGAAGATACTATCTTTTTTCCATTGTATGGTTTTGGCATCTTTGTCAAAAATCAGGTGTCCGTAAGTGTGTGGGTTTATTTCTGGGTCTTCTGTTCGATTCCATTGATCCACCATTCTGTTTCTATGCCAGTACCATGCAGTTTTTATAACTGTTGCTCTATAGTACAGCTTGAGATCAGGGATGGAGATACCTCCAGAAGATCTTTTATTGTAGAGGATTGTTTTAGCAATTCTCGGTTTCTTGTTATTCCATACGAAGTTGA
>NW_026586550.1:10488017-10542307 GCF_907164565.1 Psammomys obesus
TCCCCTCCAGCTCTTACTATTTCCCACTTCTTACATAGAATTCCATTCACTCTGCCCATCAGTTGGCCATCAGGCTCAGCATCTGCTTTGACAGTCTATACTGCAGAAGCTTTCAGAGGCCCTCTGTGGCAGGTTTCAAGGTTGTTTCCTGTTTTCTTCTGGCTTTCAGAGGCCCTCTGTAGCAGGTTCCGAGGTTGTTTCCTATTTTCTTTTTCTTCTGATGTCCATCCTCTTTGCCTTTCAGGATGGGGATTGAACATTTTAGTTAGGGTCCTCCCTTTTGCTTAGTTTGTTTAGATGTACAGATTTTAGTGGGTTTATTCTATATTGTATGTTTATATGAGTGAGTATATACCATGCGTGTCTTTTTGCTTCTGGGACAACTCACTCAGGATGATCCTTTCCAGGTCCCACCATTTACCTGCAAATTTCATGATTTCCTTATTTTTCATTGCTGAGTAATACTCCATTGTATAGTTGTACCACAGTTTCTGCATCCATTCTTCAGTTGAGGGGCATCTGGGTTGTTTCCAGCTTCTGGCTATTACAAATAAAGCTGCTAAAAACATGGTTGAGCAAATGTCCTTTTTGTGTACGTGAGCCTCTTTTGGGTATATGCCTAGGAGTGGTATGGCTGGATCTTGAGGAAGCGCTATTCCTAGTTGTCTGAGAAAGTGCCAGATTGATTTCCAGAGTGGTTGTACCAGTTTACATTCCCACCAGCAGTGGAGAAGGGTTCCCCTTTCTCCACAACCTCTCCAGCATGTGTTGTCCCTCGAGTTTTTCATCTTGGCCATTCTGATGGGTGTAAGGTGAAATCTCAGGGTTGTTTTGATTTGCATTTCCCTAATGGCTAATGAGGTTGAGCATTTCTTTAAGTGCTTCTCTGCCATTCGATATTCCTCTACAGAGAATTCTCTCTTTAGCTCTGTTCCCCATTTTTTAAGTGGATTACTTGGTTTATTGCTTTTCAGCTTGTTTAGTTCTTTATGTATTGGATATGAGTCCTCTGTCAGATAACGGGTTGGTGATGATTCTTTCCCAATCTGTAGGCAGTCGCTTTGTTTTGATGACGGTGTCCTTTGCTTTACAGAAGCTTTTCAATTTCATGAGGTCCCATTTATTGATTGTTGCTCTTAGAGCCTGTGCTGTTGGTGTTCTGTTCAGGAAGTTTTCTCCTGTACCAATGAGTTCTAGGGTATTCCCCACTTTTTTTTCTAGCTGATTTAATGTGTCTGTTTTTATGTTGAGGTCTTTGATCCACTTGGACTTCAGTTTTGTGCAGGGTGATAAGTATGGATCTATTTTCATTTTTCTACATGTAGACATCCAATTGGACCAGCACCATTTGTTGAAGATACTATCTTTTTTCCATTGTATGGTTTTGGCATCTTTGTCAAAAATCAGGTGTCCGTAAGTGTGTGGGTTTATTTCTGGGTCTTCTGTTCGATTCCATTGATCCACCATTCTGTTTCTATGCCAGTACCATGCAGTTTTTATAACTGTTGCTCTATAGTACAGCTTGAGATCAGGGATGGAGATACCTCCAGAAGATCTTTTATTGTAGAGGATTGTTTTAGCAATTCTCGGTTTCTTGTTATTCCATACGAAGTTGAAAATTTTTCTTTCCAGGTCTGTAAAGAATTGTGTTGGCAATTTGATGGGAATTGCATTAAATCCGTAGATTGCTTTTGGTAAGATAGCCATTTTTACTATGTTAATCCTTCCAAGCCATGAGCATGGGAGATCTTTCCATCTTCTCATATCTTCCTCTAATTCTTTCTTCAGAGACTTGAAATATTTTTCATACAAGTCTTTGACTTCTTTGGTTAAGGTTACACCAAGGTACTTTATGTCATTTGTGGCTATTGTGAATGGTGTTGTTTCTCTAATTTCTTTCTCAGCCCTTTTGTCTTTTGTATACAGGAGTGCTACTGATTTTTTTGAGTTGACTTTGTATCCAGCCACTTTGCTGAAGGTGTTTATCAGCTGTAGGAGTTCCCTGGTAGAGTTTTTGGGGTCACTCATATATACTATCATATCATCTACAAATAGTGATAATTTGACTTCTTCCTTTCCCATCTGTATCCCCTTGATCTCCTTCAACTGTCTTATAGCAAGGACTTCCAGCACTATGTTGAAGAGATATGGAGAAAGTGAGCAGCCTTGTCTTGTCCCTGATTTCAGTGGATTTGCTTTAAGTTTCTCTCCGTTCAGTTTGATGTTGGCTATAGGCTTGCTGTATATCGCCTTTACTATGTTTAGATATGTGCCTTGTATCCCTGATCTCTCCAGTACTTTAAACATGAATGGATGTTGGATTTTGTAAAGTGCTTTTTCAGCATCTAGGGAGATTATTATGTGGTTTTTTCTTTCAGTTTGTTAATATGGTGGATCACATTGATGGATTTCCGTATATTGAACCACCCCTGCATACCTGGAATGAAGCCTACTTGGTCATAGTGGATAATATCTTTGATGTGTTCTTGGATTCGGTTTGCAAGAATTTTGTTAAGTATTTTTGCATCAATGTTCATAAGGGAGATTGGCCTGAAATTCTCTTTCTTTGTTGAGTCTTTGTGAGGTTTAGGTACCAAGGTGATTGTGGCTTCATAGAATGAGTTTGGTAATGTTCCTTCTGTTTCTATTTTGTGGAATAGTTTGAAGAGAATTGGAGTTAGCTCTTCTTTGAAGGTCTGGTAGAATTCTGTGCTGAAGCCATCTGGTCCTGGGCTTTTTTTGGATGGGAGACTTTTGATGACTGCTTCTATTTCTTTGGGGGATATAGGACTATTTAATTGAATTACCTGGTCCTGATTCAGCTTTGGTAAGTCAAATCGATCAAGAAAATTGTCCATTTCATTTAGGTTTTCAAATTTTGTTGAGTATAGACTTTTGAAGTAAGTCCTAATGATTGTTTGGATTTCCTCAGTGTCTGTAGTTATGTCCCCCTTTTCATTTCTGATTTTGTTGATTTGGGTGGTGTCTCTCTGCCTTTTAGTTAGCTTGGCTAAGGGTTTGTCGATCTTGTTGATTTTCTCAAAGAACCAGCTCTTGGTTTCATTGATTCTTTGAATTGTTTTATTTGTTTCTAATTGATTGATTTCAGCCCTGAGTTTGATTATTTCCAGCCGTCTACTCCTTTTTGGTGTGTCTGCTTCTTCTTTTTCTAGGGTTTTTAAGTGGGCCGTTAAGTTGCTTGAATGAGCTGTCTCGAGTTTCTTCTTGAAGGCACTTAGTGCTACGAACTTTCCTCTTAGCACTGCTTTCATTGTGTCCCACAAGTTTGGGTATGTTGTGTCTTCATTTTCATTGAGTTCTAGAAAGGCTTTAATTTCTTTCTTTATTTCTTCCCTGACCCAGCTGTCATTTAGTAACAAGTTGTTCAGTTTCCATGTGTGTGTAGGCTTTTTGCTATTTCTGTTGTTGTTGAAGTCCAGCTTTATTCCATGGTGATCAGACAGGATACAAGGGATTATTTCAGTCTTCTTGTATCTGTTGAGGCTTGCTTTGTGACCAACTATATGGTCTATTTTGAAGAAGGTTCCATGAGGTGCTGAGAAGAAGGTAAATTCTTTTGTGTTTGGGTGTAAAGTTCTGTAAATGTCTGTGAGGTCTATATGATTCATGACCTCTATCAGAGATATTGTTTCTTTGTTTAATTTCTGTTTTGTTGACCTGTCCTTTGTTGAGAGTGGGGTGTTGAAGTCTCCCAGTATTAATGTGTGGGGATGTATATGTGGTTTAAATTTTATCAATGTTTCTTTTACAAATGTGGGTGCTCTTGTATTTGGGGCATAGATGTTCAGGATTGTGATGTCTTCCTGGTGGAATTTTCCCTTGATGAGTATGAAGTGTCCTTCCTCATCTCTTTTTATTAATTTTGGTTGAAAGTCTATTTTATCAGATATTAGAATGGCTACTCCTGCTTGTTTCTTGGGTCCATTTGCTTGGAAAGTCGTCTTCTAACCTTTTACCCTCAGGTAATGTCTATCTTTGTGTCTTAGGTGTGTTTCTTGTATGCAACAGATTGCTGGGTTTTGTTTACGTATCCATTCTGTTAATCTGTGTCTTTTTACTGGAGAGTTGAGTCCATTGATGTTGAGAGAGATTAATGACCAGTGGCTGTTAGATCCTTTGATATTGATGTTGGCTGTGTTCATAAGGTTGTGTGCTTGGTTGCTTTTTGTTTTGCTGTAGTAAGGTTAATTATTTCCTGTGTTTTCTTGACAGAAGCTAATTTTCTTGGGTTGTATTTTCCCTTCCAGTGTCTTCTGTAATGCTGTATTTGTGTGTAGGTATTGTTGAAATTTGTTTTTGTCATTGAATATCTTGTTTTCTCCGTCTATGAGGACTGAGAGTTTTGCAGGGTATAGTAGCCTGGGTTGACATCTGTGTTCTCTTAGGGTCTGCATGATATCCGTCCAGGCCCTTCTGGCTTTCATAGTTTCTGTTGAAAAGTCAGGTGTGATTCTAATGGGTTTGCCGTTATATGTTACTTGGCCTTTTCCCTTGCAGCTTTTAGTATTTTTTCTTTGTTCTGTATACTTACTGTTTTGATTATTATGTGGCGGGAGGATTTTCTTTTCTGGTCAAATTTGTTGGGTGTTCTGTAGGCCTCATGTATCCTTATTGGCTTCTCCTTTAACTTGGGGAAATTTTCAATGATTTTGTTGAAAATATTTTCTGGGCCTTGGAGAAGGGAGTCTTCTTTTTCCTCTATTCCTATTATTCTTAGATTTTGTCTTTTCATATTGTCTTGGATTTCTTGGACGGTCTGTGTCAGGGATTTTTTGGATTTAACATTTTCTTTGACAGATACGTCGATTTCTTCCATTGTATCTTCTACACCTGAGATTCTTTCTTCCATTTCTTGTATTCTGTTGGTTATGCTTACCTCTGTAGTTCCTGTTTTCTTCCCTAAATTCTTCCTCTCCATTATTTCCTCCATTTGTGTTTTCTTTAATTTTTCTAGTTCTATCTTCAGGTCTTGAGTTGTTTTGTTTACTTCCTTCACCTGTCTGTTTGTATTTTCCTCTTTTTCTTTTAGTTCCTTCAACTCTGTCTCTTTTATTTCTTTCAGTGATTTAATTATTTCTTCTCTGAAGGCCACAAGCTGTTTGGCTGCATCTTCCCGTATTTCTTCACGGATGGCCTTAATCTGCTTGTCTTTATCTTCCTCCATTTCTTTACGGATAGCCATGATCTGTTTGGTTTTATCTTCCTCTAATTCTTTACGTATTTTATTTGTTTCCTCTATTATCCTCTTCATCAACATAGATGTAAGGTCATCTTCTTGATTTTCTATTATGCTGCATTGTTCAGGGCTGTTTGCCTCTGGATGGCTGGGTTCTGGAGATGCCATATTGCTCTGTCTTTTGTTGGTTGAGCCTTTACGCTGACCTCTACCCATTGGGCTGATTTAGGTATTGGCTGTTAGTTTCTGTGCTTCCTGGAGTCCTGAGGTAGGGAGTATCCCTTTGGCTGGAAGATGATTTTTCCTGAAGGAGTCCTTCTCTGCTTTTTGGTTATGGTCACTGTATGGCCAGTGTTTCTCAGGAGTTGCCACTGCTCACCTCAGGTTTATAGCCCTGAGTAGTAGCTGTGGTCTATGTTAGGCAGGGGGGATCTCCTCTTACCCATAGAATTTCTTAAGACAGCTGCCCCACTGCTGGGTTTCTTGTTATAAATTTAGTGTGCTGCTGCTCACTAAATTTCCATGTACAGTCCTGTTGAAGAAACTGCTGATTCCCTAGCTGTGGGGTTTTCTCCCAACAGGGAAACTCAGTCTGTTATCCTGGGGTACACAGTTCTGTCCGGGAAAGTGGGAGGTGCACTCAGCAAGTCTCTGGGCCAGAGGCTGATTGCTCTGCTCTGGACCTGGAGAATGTGCACCTAGGTTGAGTTGGCGCCTGGGGGCACTGTTCTGGTCTTGAGGCTGGGTGCCTCACTCTGGACCAGAAGCTGTGTGTCTCTGTCTGGGATGGTGGCTGCAGGCACTGCTCTAGTCCAGACGCTGTGGGTGCAGCCCTCTTGAAGGACCAGGGATTCCCACAGTTTTGATAGTCTAGCTAGCAATAACTGGTTGATCCATGGCACAGTATCTGAGGGCTGCTGTAATGGCTCTCTGGCTTTTGTAGGTCTGAGGATGCAGCTGTGTGTCCCAGTGCCCTAGGGGAACTCAATAATGGCGGCAGAGCACAGCGCTCCTGCCTGCACTAGAGTCTGCGTGAGTCCAGGAAGTGTTTTGGTGCTGGGTGTCCTAAGCGTTAGAGCTGCTGACCCCCTCCGCTGGCGGTTTCCTCCTGCCAGAGACACGCAGTCTGGTGCCCTGGTGCCCTGGTGCCCACAGTTCTATCTGAGGCGGCCAATCAGGCACGCAGGCAGGGCTCTGTGCAGGCAGGCGCCTGTGTCCCGACTCTGGGTCCGGACTGGCTCTTGGGGCACCCGCGGAACCCGAGTCTTTTCCAGGGGATGTCTGGGTAACCTGAGGTTGGTTCCAATTGTTTCCTGCTCCGTGGGGTTATCTCGCGACTGGGAAATCCAGTCTATGGTGCTGTGGGCCCACAGTTCAGTCTGGGACCATGACCAGATCGCGCTGGCGGGTAGCTCTGGGATGGCGACCAGGCGCCTGGTGGAACCAGGATCTCTTCCGAGGTTTAGCTGGGTGAGTTAAAGCTGATCGAATCCCCCACCGTGGAGTATCCTCTCACCTGTGAAACACAATCACTTGTGTTTTATGGCCTCGAGTTCTGATTGCTGGTCACTGTGCCAATCCTGCTGTGCTGCTCCTCAGAATGAGAGTCCTCCCGGTGCCGCCATCTTGCCCCGCCTCACTGCTATGCTTTTTTACGGTACAGAAAACAACAACAGAATTTGCCTTAATATGATTCCCCAGTTTAAACTCAAATGACAGGGGAAATTTCGGGGTGAGTGCAAACTGTGGTTAAATATGAACACGAAACAAGGGAGAGGGTCTGTTAGTGTCTTCTATCATCCTGTCTCTGTCTCTCCTGCCTCTTACAGAATTCTCATTGTTATGCACTTGCTTCATCTTGATTTTTGCTGTAACTTTCTCTCTTTGCATCCTCTGTCTCTTCAGCTTCAACCTATCTCACCCCAGTCCATGCTTCTTCTGCAGCAAGAACTGAACAGTCCTGCCATCGCCTCCTTAGTGGGGCCTGTCCTCTGCTTCTCCATTATGCTTAAAATGAACTAAGATAAGCCTCAGCTTGTACCCCTGCTCTACAAGTCTCAGCCTGCTTGTGTCCCACCCCCGCCAGGCTTCACCTCTTTCCACTCCTGACCCCTCTCCTCCATCCTAGCTCCATTCGTGCAGCACACTGAGTAAAAGTACTGTGTAGCTCAGGCCTTTAGGAGTGCTTCTCATCTGCCTAGAATGTTCTTCGCCTTTACACATCTTCCTGGCTTTCTCCCTGTACTTCTTCAGATCTCTGCTAAATACTACAATGTCAGTGAGACCTCTCCTCTGCCCCTCCCCCTTGCAAAAAGAAAAAAATTAAAGACACTGAGTTACCTTGAGTTAATTTCTGCCTCTTTCCATAGCATGTGTCTAATTGGATTCCTCACTGATTGGCTTCCCTCTGCCCTTCATGAGAACAGGATAAAGCCATGGTCTTTGATTTACTCATTGCAATACCCCCAACACTGGTTCTTCATGCAAAGTTGTATGAATAGATGGATGGATGAATGATTGATTGATTCATGAAAATACAGGTTATTCTTCTAAAAAGAATGTCATCATCTTCCTCTGAGTCATCTTTCTAGCAGTTCCTTGGTCTTCCTCCACCCCATCACCACTGTATGCCCATACACATGTTCAGCTTTCACTCCTATGCTCTTGAACGGATCTTGCTTCCTCTGGTTTCTAGGCATATAGTTCTCTCTGCCTCGAGCACTGTATCTAGCTGGCCCCTCAGGCCCTCTAGGAAGCCCTCTGACTGTCTCCATGGCACTGTGAGTGTCTAAAATTGTGTTTATTCTCCCTAACTGCCTCTTTATTTATTAGCATCGGTTCTGTACTCTGTGGCTTCCAGGAGGCAGGGAAAGGTCTGCCTTTTTTATCATCATTTCTGCAGTGCCTGGTGCTGGGCCTCAGCCTCTTGCTGACATAGCTATAAACTCTTGCAGTGCTGGAACTCAACTGCCAGAACTAATTTGCTGAGTGGCTCTTAATGAGTATGATGTCCAAGTACTTTGGGTGAATTATACATGGAGATCACATTGCACTAGTTAGAAAAAGCCACAGAATCTCCCCAAAGCTGTTTTTAGCATTCAGAAATATCCACACAGAGATAATGCCTAATCAGTCCCTCATGGGGATTTTTAAACAACTCTGGCTGTGGGGACTTTCTTTGTGATGTCATTTTCATCAGTGTGAAGGGTGAGAGAAGGCTGATGAGCCTGCTGGGCTCAGCGACAGAGTCTCCGGGGTTATTGTAAGTGTCCATTCCCAGGCAGAGTGTGACAAGCTCTCTGTGAACTCAGCTTTCTCGATGTTACCATGAGAATTGCAATGAAGACAGTCCCTCCCACCTCCCTTGGAGGAATAATAAATAAATTTGATAAGAAACTGTTTCACAAAATAAAACAGACTCCATAGTCAAGAATGGCCAACCAGAATCCCACATGTAGCTGGGAAATATTTCCCATTTAAACCATTCCCATCAGCCTAATGAGTGATAATCAGTAACCTCCCAGCCCTACATTCTTTAAAATGCGCGCACGCACATACATACATACATACACACACACACACACACACACACACACACACACACACACCCCTAACACCAGGAGTTGCTGATATTTAAAAGAACAATTCATTTCAATGTGTTTATAAATGCCTTTGAACTCCTATCAAATGCTCATTTTCTTTTAAGTTTAAATTTATGTTAATCAGTTTTCATTTATTTGCTATTGCTATGGTGAAGATGGCTTTAAATCAAATATATTAGTATACTTACGTATCTGTGCTTACTTACATTCTGAAGTATATAGAAAGCTGTACATGTTATATACAACTGAGTTAAACTAGGTGGTCTCTGTGAGTCTTGGCAGTTTGGGCTTTTTCTTTACATCATCCCATACATATCTTAGGAAGAGAGCTTCCACACACCAGTTCAAATCAGCCAGCACCACTCAGAGATCAACATGCAGTATATACTCGGGGGTAGTTTCTGGGGGTGAATGTAGACTTCGCTTGTTACACTGACTGAAAAAATAGAATCAATGTCCAGTTATGTTCCAAGTTTGACTCAAGGCAGGAACCTGGCTGGCCCTGTCATCAAATAGACATTCACACAGCCGAGGGTACTGTTCCTCATGCAAGCAAGAGGTTACCCTGTGAAGCCACTCTGAAGCTGACTGCTGAACAGTCACAGAGGGCCTCTTGAACTCCTGTAAGACAGGTTCTAATGAGAACAGAGGCTTGGAAAGTGCTCAAAGACTCTGAGCAAACTGTGTGAGCAAGCTCAGCGGGCTGCGGACAGAGGTCTTCAAAGACCACAGAGCTGCGGTTTGGAGGCTCCTGGTGGCTGTGCTCTGCAGACAGCAGGGCAAGGAAAGCTGGGTGGTTCTTCCCCGTTAGGCAAAGCTGGGTAGTTCGTCCCGGTTAGGCAAATATGCGCAGATGGGAAACGGGGTGGGGGTGATGGAAAGACAGGCTGTTCCCTGCAGAACTCTGCAGGCGAGTCTTTCACATTCTCTTCTTCTCTGGAAGGGAAGGAGAACAAAAGAGGGACAGTTCACATTGAATTGGAACATATGGAAAGCAAGTCTGAAGAATAATAGGTTTCCTTTGGTTTTCATAACCAATAAGTTAACAATAAATAAATCATACACTTAGTCTAAGCCTTAAGTTTAAATAAAGCCCAGAGAGAAGAATTACATCAACTAGAAGCTGCCTGACTGTGAAGGCCAAATTCATGTCAAGTTCTAAGACCATGGCTCAAAGCGACGAAAACACACTCTGAAAGAAGCAAGCCAGGAAAGTACGGAGAGTGAAGAAAGCAAAGCGTATTTCTAAAGTTGAGTCTTAGCCTACCTTCTTCCAGGCACTGAGTCAATGCGTTTAACCACTATCTGCTGTTTATCAGGCTGTGCCATGGGTTGGCGTTCTCATGGTACATTGAAAAGCTCACATTTGTAATATCACAATTTGTTCATCAAAAGGTAACAGGTGTAGCAATTACACGTATGAGCTTGTTGTGAATACGGTTAAATCAAGTAAAGTGTTTTTAAGTGAAGCATACTGTCTAAAAAGAAATAAAAGAAAGTTGGCTGTTTTATGGCCACCATGATCTTGTGTTCTCAGGTTTTGCTCATTACTGTTCATGGTGGGAAGGCATGGTGCCAGGAGTCAGTCCACTCTATGCTTAGTCAAGAAGCAGGCTCAAGTGTTCTGGCCCAGTAAGCTCTTTCCTTTCATATAGTCTAGGATACCAGCTCACAGAATGGTGCCTTTCACATTTAAGGTGGGTCTTCCTTCTCCAATTAACCTAATTTAAATAACTCTTCACAGGCAATACTCAGGAGCTCATTTCCATAGTAATCCTAGATCCTCTTAAGTTGACAATCAGTATTAACCATGACAGTATTGTAACCACTCAGAGGCCAAGCCATGAGGAGCAGGGCTGTCTAGCATGAAAAGTCACAGCCACTGTCAGGAGTATTCCGTGCACAGTAGCATCAAAGGGAGGGGAGGGGAAGAGATATTCCTCTTTCTCCCCCACCCCATACTCAATGTTGGACAGCTCTGTCTAGAAGCTGGAAGGCAAGGGAACCAGGAAATACAGCTTCCTGCACACCGCAGTGTAGAGGAAGGATGAAGCGAAGCGCATCTAAAGGTGGGATATCATTAAAATGGGGTGGAGTAATCTCTCACAATTACTGAATAACTATAAGCAACAAAAAAGAGCAAAAGGCACAGATAGCTAATGTTTAAATGTGGCAAAACACCATATGTGAATGATCATGAACAAGACATGATGCAGGCCTGAAATTCAGTGCCAAACAAGAAGATATGATAGAGAATTTTCCGCAACAACAGTTGTTTAAGCTACAGTAGCTCACACTAACATTTATAATACACAGCTAGCTCATTGTCCATCCTTCCTCATCCCCCTTCTCTTATATGTACCTCCTTTTCATGGCTCAAGCCCTTTCTAGCCACTTGGTCTTTTTTTCTTTTCCCCTCTGTTGAGATCACTCAACATGTTATTTAAGCCAGATGAATCTCATCCAGACTTTCTCTACCACTACCACCTATGACAAGGGGCTGCTGTTTGAATGCATAGCCCTAACCTCTGACCATCTTATGGAAGTTGCAGCTGCCAGTGCAAAGGGAGGGACCAAAAGGCAGAGCCCACCTGGCAGGGTCAAGCCAGAAGCCTGTCTCACGTCAGTGCAAGTAGCGGAGTTTGCAAAGGGAGCTGGGAAATCTGGAAGTCACCATGCACAACAAAGTAGACACACACTTGGAAAGACAAAATTACAAAGTCGGAGCAGTCCAATAAGGAACAAGCCCCCTAATGTCAAGCACAGACTAACAGGGTAACAGATGAGGACAATCCACAGTGAGGAGTTCATGCTGGTCTGGTAAAGTGGCTCAGTTTGCAAGCACAGGGATCAGAGTTCAGTGCTCAAGACCCACATATAAAAGCTTGGTATGCTGTGTATGTTTGCAACCCCAACACTGGAGAAGCAGAGCCAAACAGATCTTCAGAGTTTGCTGGCCAGTCAGAGTAGTCTAATGAATGAGCCTCAAGTCTCGGTGAAAGATCCCATCTCAGCAAGGTAGATACATACACAGGAATCCAAACCCCAACATGCATACACACACACACACACACACACACACACACACACACACACACACACACATACACGCCTCTACCTCCCAGAGCTAATGCTGTCAACTGGGAGAATAGAGAGCACAGGAAAGAACCGCGGACGCCCCCACGACTACTCTGTCTGCACCCCTTCAGATGGGCCTTGCATAGCAAGAGTCACTTCCAGGGCAGGTAGCCCGGTCCAGTGCTTCTAACAATGCCAGGTTGTATCCCAGCTGGTGAAACTAATATTTCTCAGATGGAGCTAAGCATTGGGATTTTTTAAAGCTCCCCTAGTTATCTTCCAGGACTGAGATACCCTGCCAAGGCCCTGTAAGTCTGGAGTGAACAATGGTGACTCTTAGAACATGTAGTTCTCCAAACATGATGGAATTCTTTCCCTCAGAAATAATTTTATCTTTTTTTTTTTGCTTTACCAAATGAGATGATTTACCCACCCATCCCTGGAAGAATCAAGGTGTCTACTCTCTTTGTTTTCTCACAGGAGATTTCAGGCTCAGGGCTCATATAGTCATCACCATTCTGGTATGCTCAGTTCTAAGATTTGTCTTCTCAAGACATGTTCTGTCCCAACCCTAAGCTCCAAGAGTTTAAAGCACAGACCCAACATAACATCTCATCACTTAGAAAATAGTATACACAAGAGTGTAAAGGAGACTTTTGATAATTGGCGCAAAAAGTAGATTTATAGTCTGCTCTGACATAAATCAGCCTCAGCATTTATGGGCAGAAATGTACATTGCATAGTAAGTCAAGTCGGCAGCAAGTGCACATTCTTGACACGTTTATCTTTGGGAGCCTGAGCTCTGCACATGCATGGACACATAGAAATTCCCCACCTGGGAGACTTCTTCTCTGCCTCTCGGGACTGAATTTACGAGGGTTCTGCTATACAGGATGCAGTTTTCTATTTCTAATTTGAAGAGGTTGGGATAGCCCACCTGAAAGCCAACATTAGTTCACTGAAGTAATCACTTATTTCCCATAGTCTTGGGCTATATAAACAAAGGCAAACACAAAGAATGCAAAGTAACCTGCTTGAAAATTATTTTTTTTTAATTTTTTTCCTAAGATATATATTTGGCCTTGTACAGACAGCCAAGAGGCGCAACACTTCCCATTTAACCAATATTTAATAAGCGTTCTGTTTTTAAGGTGCTTACTCAAGACAGATCACCAGGCTCTTGAGAGCTGCTCTGTGAAGTCCTTAGATCCATTCCTCTTGATGTTTCTGCTGTTTAAGGGTCCCAACTAACTCACTCCCAGCTATCTCCTGCTGGCACCTAGTGAGTTTAAAGTGCCACAGAAATGATATTATAAGAAGTGATCAAGCCTTGGGCAAGGAGTTGATGGACTCACCATATTAGATGCTAGAATGATAATGATCTCAACAAATGGTAGAGACTTGGGAAGGAATAAAAAGCTGTGAGTTGAATATCCAGTCAAAGAGATGATCATGAGAAACACAATTTACAAACTAAAGCCATGGTTTGAAGTACAAACAACAGTTGACTCTTGACCAGAAAAGGCCAGCGACTAGATGCCATGATGTAAAAGGGGGGAAGGAGAGCACCTTTCTGGTAAACTTATGAAAGTGGCTCCTGTGGAAGCTAGCAAACCTCAGAGTGAGAGTCTGGGAGGAGCCTGGGGATGTGTACTCCAGTAATAGTGTAAGAAAGCTAGAAATAATACAGCCTCCAAATCTTGATACTAATCATAGCTCGCTCTCTCGCTCTCGCTCTCTCTCTCTCTCTCACCTGGGGTTTGAGCATCCGGGTCCTTGTATATTCTATATGTGCTTAGACCCACCCTCAGCCCTGGGATAGCTCTTTAATCTTAAACATGGTGTTATCAAATAGGTACTAGTACTGTTTCTAGCTCACAGACTCGAGGAACAAGGCTGATGGAAGTACAGATGCTTGCATTAGGATACACGTGGATGGTCAGAAGAAAGACCATGACCTTGACCTAGTCAGCCAGGTCCAGACTCCACACCATCTCCCTAACCTGGCAAGTGTGCATGATAAAATATAGAGTTAGCTGGGGAGCATAGCAGCATGTGATTTCTAAGAGATGGTGGAAAGAACCCCTTTCCCCCAGGACTCCAGCAGGCACCAAAAACTACCAGCCAGCACCTGAGACAACCAGACGGGTAAAGGCAAGCGTAAAAACACAATCAACAAAAGACAAAACCATATGGCATCTCCAGAACCCAGTTATCCAAAGGTAAGCATCGTCAGATACCCTAACACAAGTGAAATTCAAAAAAATGACCTTAAATCTATGTTTATGAAAATGATAACGGAGAAAACAAATAAATCCACAAAGAAATACAGGAAGATACAGTCAAACAGATTGTGACCTTTAGAGGGGAAATATTTAAATCACTGAAAGAAAGGAAAGTTCAAACAGGTGAAAGAATTGAATGAAAGGCAAGAAAATGCAAACAAACAGGTGAAGGAAATCAACAAAATGGTTCAAGATCTGAAGATAGAAATTAAAAATTAAAGAAAACACAAACTGAAGAAGTCCTGGAGAGGGAGAACTTGGGGAAGAACACAGGAACTACAGAGGTAAGCATCTCCAACAGAATACAAGAGATGGAAGAAAGAATCTCAGGTGTAGAAGATACAATGAAAGAAACTGATTCACGCAATCAAAGAGAATGTTAAATCTAAAAAATTCCTGACACAAAACATCCAAGAAATCAAGGACTTTACAAAAAGACAAAACCTAAGAATAATAGGAATAGAGGAAAAAGAAAATTCCCATCTCCAAGGCTCAGAAAATATTTTCAACAAAGAAAATCTTCCTAGAATTCAATGAAAATGAAGGCACAACATACACAAACTTATGGGACACAATGAAAGCAGTGCTAAGAGGAAAGATCATAGCACTAAGTGCCTTCAAGAAGAAATCAAAACATCTCATACAACCAACTTAACAGCACACCTGAAAGCCCTATGGGGGGAAAAAAAAGAAGCAGGCACACCCAAAAAACATAGATGGCTCAAATAATCAAACTCAGGGCTGAAACCAATAAATTAAAAACAAAGGAAACAATTCAAAGAATCAGCAAAACCAAGAGTTAGAGGATCAACAAGATAGACAAACCCTTAACCAAACCAACTAAAAGACAGAGAGACACTATCCAAATCAATAAAATTAGAAATGAAAAGGGGGACATAATGACAGACACTGAGGAAATCCAAAGAATTATTAGGTCATACTTCAAAAGTCTATACGCCACAAAATTTGAAAATTGAAATGAAATGAACAATTTTCTTGATAGATTCCACTTACCAAAGCTGAATCAAGATCAGGTAAATCAATTAAATAGTCCTATATCCCCTAAGGAAATAGAAGTAATCATCAAAAGTCTCTCATCGAAAAAAGCCCAGGACCAGATGGATTCAACGCAGAATTCTACTAGACCTTCAAAGAAGAGCTAATACTAATACTCCTCAAAGTATTCTGCAAAATAGAAACTGAAGGAACATTACCAAACTTGTTCTATGAAGCCACAGTCACCTTGACACCTAAACTTCACAAAGACCCAACAAAGAAAGAGAATTTCAGACCAATTTTCCTTATGAACACTGATGAAAAAATACTCACAAACTGAATGCAAGAACACATCAAAGATATCATCCACTATGACCAAGTAGGCTCCATCCCAGCCATGCAGGGTGCTTCAATATATGGAAATCCATCAATGTAACCCACCATATAAACAAATTGAAAGAAAAAAAAAACCCTACATGATCATCTCCTTAGATGCTGAAAAAGCATTTGATAAAATCCAACACCTGTTCACATTTAAGGTTGTTGTTGTAAATAAAAGTATGGGACTATATATTATTATTAGCCCTAAGATTATCATGGCAGTATTATTTAACCCACTACCACAAATAATAAGACACAGACACCTCTTAGATTTATAATTCCCTCATTTACCATGGGCCAGGCAGATATTTTCCTTACACTGTCTCAATAGCCTCATTATCCATCTTCCAGTCCCCATCCAATGCCATCCACCTTAATCCTCCTCATCTGGTCTACCCTCCATACATAATCCCATGGTATTCTTCATCTGGGCCTTTTTACAACATTATTGGGGTCCTTCCTTCAGGCCTATGTGATTTCTTCTCCAAGCTAACCCATCGTGGCATCCTCCTTCTTTCTCTTCTCCTGTCCATCTGTTCTGTGATCCTCTCTGTCCTCCAAACCTTGGCTATGCCTACCCTGTTCTGCTCTGCCCATATATAGGACATTTAATGAACCAATCAGGTATGTTTTAGGCAGGTGTAAACAAACAAGGATGGGTGTATCCAGGGGCAGTAACCAGATCTTGAGTGCCAGTAATTAGCATTAGACCAACCTCCAACAAAGGTCTTGGAGAGATCAGAGATACAAGGCATATACCTAAACATAGGAAAGGCAGTATACAGCCACGCCGGTAGCAACATCAAACTGAATGGAGAGAAACTTAAATCAATTCCATTGAAATCAGGGACAAGGCTACCCACTCTCTCCATATCTCTTCAGCATAGTATTTGAAGTCCTAGCTAGAGCAATAAGACAACTAAATGAGATCAAGGGGTTATAAATTGAAAAGGAAGAAGTCAAGGTATCACTGTTTGCAGATGATATGATAGTATACATGGGTGACCCCAAAAATTCTACCAGGGAACTCCTACAGCTGACAAACACCTTCAGCAAAGTGGCTGGATACATAATTAACTGAAAAAAAAAATCAGTAGCCCTCTTGTATACAGAAGGCAAATGGGCTGAGAAAGAAATTAGGGAAACAACACCCTTCACAATAGCCACAAAAACCCATAAAGTATCTTGGTGTAACTCTAACCAAAAAAGTGAAAGACTTATATAAAAAAAAAACCCCTCAAGTTTCCGAAGAAATAAGTTGAAGACGATATCAGAAGATGGAAAGATGTCCCATGCTCATGGATCATAGTAAAAATGGCCATCCTACCGAAAGCAATCTACAGATTCAGTGAAATTCCCATCAAAATACCAGCACAATTCTCTACAGACCTTGGAAGAAAAAGTTTCAACTTCATATGGAAAAACAAAAACCCAGGAAAGCTAAAACAATCCTGTAAAATAAAAGAGCTTCTAGAGGTATCTCCATCCCTGATCTCAAGCTGTACTATAGAGCAACAGTAATACAAACTTCATGGTACTGGCATGGAAACAGAATGGTGGATCAATGGAATCGAACAGAAGACCCAAAAATAAACCCACACACCTACAGACACATTTTTTACAAAGAAGCCAGACCATACAATGAAAAAAAAAAAAGATGGCATCTTCAACAAATCGTGCTGGTCTAACTGGATGTCCACATGTAGAAAAATGCAAATAGACTGATATCTATCACCTTGCAAAAATTAAAATCCAAGTGGATCAAAGACCTCAACATAAAACTAGACATACTAAATCTGTTAGAAGAAAAAGTGAGGAAGAGTCTTGCACTCATTGGCACAGGAGACAACTACCTCAACAGAACACCAACAGCTCAGGATCTATGATCAACAATTAATAAATGGAACCTCATGAAACTGAAAAGCCTCTGTAAAATAAAGGAACAAAAAAGCTTCTGTAAAGCAAACAGAACAAAATGACAGCCTACAGCCTGGGAAAAGATCTTCACCAGCCGACAGAGGGCTAATATCCAGACAATATAAAGAACTCAAGAAATTAAACAACAACAAACCAAATAATACAAGTTAAAAAATGGGGCACAGAGCTAAACTGAGAATTCTCAAAAGAGGAATCTCAAATCGTGGAGAAGCACTTAAAGAAATGCTCAGCATCCTTAGATACAGGGAAATGCAAATCAAAATGACTCTGAGATTCCATCTTATAGCTGTCAGAATGGCTAAGACCAAAAACTCAAGTGACAACACATGCTGGTGAGGCTGTGGAGAAAGTGTGATCCTCCTCCATTGCTGGTTGGAATGCAAACTTGTACAACCACTTTGGAAATCAATCTGATACTTTCTCAGAAAATTGGGAATAGTGCTTCCTCAAGACCCAGCTACACCACTCCTGGGCATATACTGGAAAGATGTTCCATCATTCAAAAAGGACATTTTCTCAACCATGTTCATAGCAGCTTTATTCATAATAGCCAGAATCTGGAAACAACCTAGGTGCTCCTCAACTGAAGAATGGATACAGAAATTGTGGTACATTTATACAATAGAATACTACTCATCTATTAAAAACAAGGAAATCATAAAATTTGCAGGCAAAAGATGGAACTAGAAAAGATCATCCTGACTGAGGTATCTCAGAATAAGAAAGGCACGCATGGCATATACTCACTTATAAGTGGATATTAGCCATATAATATAGGATAAACATTCTAAAATCTGCAGACCTAAAGAAGCTAAACAAGGAGGAACCTAGGGAGGATGCTTAATTCTCATTCAGAATGGCAAACAGGATAGACACCAGAAGTGGTGGAAGAGAGGGAACAGGACAGGAGCCAACCATAGATATCCTCTGAAAGGCTCCATCCAACAGGGGATTGAAGCAGATGCTGAGACTCACAGCCAAACTTTGGGCAGAGCTCAGGGAGTCTTATGGAAGAAGCAGGAGGTGGGATGGGGGGGGCAATAAAAGGAACTGGATGAGACAGGAGCTTCACAAGGAGACCAACAAAGCCAAAAATTCTGGGTCCAGGGGGTGCTGCAGAGATTGATGAACCAAACAAGGACCATGCATGGAGAGGACCTAGAACCCCAGCTCAGATGTAGCCAATTGGCGCTCAGTCTTCATGTGGGTTCCTGAGTTTGGGAGCAGGAGCTGTCTCTGATATGAAATTGGTTACCTGCTCTTTGATCACTTCCCCCTGGCGATGAGGCCTTGCCAGAGGAAGTAGGTCCAGGCAGTCCTGATGAGATTCAATAAGCTAGGGTTAGATGGCAGGGGAGGAGGATTCCCCATTTCAGAGGGCTAGGAAAAGGGGATAGGGGGGAAGAGGGAGGGAGGATGGGACCAAAAGTAGATGAGGGAGGGGGCTACAATCCATAAAAATGAATAAATTATAAAAAAGAAAAATTAAATTAAAAAAATAATGCAAAGTATAAGAGTAATCACACATGCACCTTGGACTTTTGGAAGGTAGTTTTTTTGTTTGTTTATTTTTTTTAACTGAGAAACTTAGGTATGTTGCTCCCTTCTGAGACAAGGTGCCTGGAAATGGCTCAGATACAGTGTTAGGTGTAATCAGTACAGCACAGTCCTTATGGAAGAGAAGCAGATTTCTCCAAAGAGTTATGAGGACACATTGATGTTACTAAGCTAATAACTTTCATATCCAGTCTTGGTTCCAATAGTCTGCTCTGTGATGCTCTATCCTAAAAGGAGACATCTGTGATGGTTTGACCTATTGGTGGCTTTTTTTTTCCCTTCGGCTTGGGCTTCAAAGATTTCAATCTTTGAAATCTAGGTAGTAGTACTCACACCTCCAGGCCTCTTTTGAGCACAAGGCATACCACACTGCATTCTTTTGAATCAGATCTGGTGTGGCCAAGAGACATGATGATGAAAAGTGACTTCAGGAAGTGGCATCCTCGATGTGAGCATGCACAGGGTTGCACAGGCCCTTTGTTAATGTTGCTGTGTAAGGCAGGCCTTGACACTCTCTAACAATCTCTGAAACATCTTCTGAAATTAAGGTCCTGGTTTCTATTAGCTGAATGGCTGGTTTCCCAGTTGGCTTGAACCATGGTGGTGATCAGCCATACTAATCTTGGGTCTACTTTCCTTTCTGATGATGTGGTAAAAGTTCTCTGGCCAAAACAACCTGGGGAGGAAAGAGTTTATTTCAGCTTATAATTCTACATTAAGGTTCATCATTGAGGGAAGGCAAGGAAGGAAGTCAAGGTAGGAACTTGAAAGCAGGCTGCTTGCAATTCCACACTGCGTTGCCTTCAACCAAAGAATTAATTTCACAGCCAAATAAGTGTCTCAAGAACCATACAGAATGTTGTTCCCTACCTGACTTGTAGGACACCTTATACTCAGGCTTTTGTAAATAGCTCAGGACTATTCTCTCAGAGCGGGTCGGAGATCTCCTACATCAATTAACGATCAAGATAAGCCCTCAGGGGCATACCCACAGACCAAGCCGATCTAGGCAACTTTCCCTCCCTCTGAAGCTCTTCTCTCAGCTTACTCCAGGCTGTGTCAAGTGGACACTTAAATCTAACCAGGACAGTCCTCTTATCAAATATTTACTCAGCCTCACCAGTGTTTTCTTCTGAACAAGGTTGTTCATTTTCTCAATGTAAATGGATTTGACTTTTTTTTTTTTTTTAAATTATGGTGTTCTGCTCTCCTATCAATGAATAATGCTGTCTTCAAGTCACTTATCACTTCTGGTATTTTACCATAAACAGATAAGAGAAACCACAGCATACGTTCAACACTGGCCTTAGAAATCCATTCAGCTAAATATCCGGTCTCATGATTTAGAAGTTGTACGTTCTATAACCTCTAGGAAGAAGGTGCTAACAGCCCACCACTCCAACACTTTCTCACAAGGACTTACTCTCCTGCTTCTGGCATCCCCACATGTGAGGCCTCGTGAGAATGGCTGTAACCGTCTGTGTTTCCACCAAGCTCTGTTCAAGACCTTGGAGGCATTCTCTAAGAAGGCTGATGCTTGCCTAGAGCCTCCAAATGTTAATAGATTCTATCCTTTTGCATCCAAAATTACTTTGGGTATTTTAGGTATTTGTTAAAACAGCACTTTGACTTCTTAGTACTTAGGGTTTTTTTTGTTGTTTTGTTTTTGTTTGTTTGTTTTTAGTTCACTTGAGCTGCTATAGCAGTGAGGTTTATAAACAACAAAACTTCACATCTCATAATTCTGGAGGCTGGAAAGACGAAGATTTAGGTGAATTTGGTGCTGAGTGAAGACTCTCGCTGGCTGTATGTGCCCTAAGGTGTAGCAATAGGAAGGAGTCATTTTCCAGCCTTTCAGAAAGGCTCCAACCCTCCTCTGTGGCCCTGCCCCATAACCTAACCACTTCCCCAAGGTCTCACGTCTTAAGCCATTCACCACAGAGAGCAGGATTCCAGCATATGAGTTTTAAGAAAACACAAACATTCAGACAGTAGCATGAAGAAACAGCCAAGTGACAAACAGCGATAACATTCATGTGTTTGAACTTCAAAAGCAGCATTTCCAAAGGTTCCACACCAATTAAGCTCTTTGCATGGCTAGCCCTTAGGCACCCCCCAGACACCCCAAACAACCACAGCTTCTTCATCAAACCCCAAGAGCACAGGAGAGAGAGTGTGCTGTCATCCCTCACTACAACAAAAAGGTTTCTACAGTCTCCCAAGTCTTGGACTGTAAGCAGAAAAATACAGGAATTGTTCGTATATTATGACCATAGCACACAACAAAATGTACAGAACAGCCAGCATGGGGAAGGCAGGACTTAGAGGAACTAAACGAAACCAAACGGTGTTTGAAGTTTCTGCTTCTATAGGTTGGCAAGATGGTACCGTCCTTCTTATTTGTTTGTTTGTCTGTTTGTCTAAAGTGTAGAAATTTAATCAGAGAAGACAGCATGAAGGGTGAGAGCTGACTTGCAGTAGCCCCTTGGAAACTCTGGCAGATGTTTTGACTTAAAGTGTTACCTTTTGTTCTACTTAGTCTCAGCTCCCCAAAGAATTCTTCCCAGAAACACACCTCTGCATTCAGTGTGAGAGAGGCATCTGGAGCTTGGTATTTTTCAACTAAACCCAGGAGCGGAATGCAGGCTTAATTTGCCCCACCCAAGTTCTCCCAACCCAGATACTTGTTTCTCCTCCTTTTTGTCCAGCAAAGCTCCATCTGTTCCAAAATAAGAAAAAAAAGAAAAAAGAAAAAGAAAATATTTACTTGAACTATTAAACTCTACTCAATCAATTCTGACCAGACATAAAATGTTTGATTCCAAATTGTGACAGAGGAAAAAAGTATTTGTTTCTCTGAAAATGTAGAGGGCTTTGTTGCTTTTTAGTTTTCTTTTTTCCATTCAAGTAACGTTTATAATTTTATGTATTTTTAGTGCTGTCATTATTATGTAATTATTATTATTATTATTATTATTATTATTATTATTATTATTATTACTTACAATTTATCCACTTTGTATCCAGCTGTAGCCCCTCCCTCATCTCCTCCCAGTCCCACCCTCCCTCCCTCTCCTATCCCTCCCCCCTAGTCCTCCTCCCCTACTGTCTGACTCTAGCCTTTCAGGTCTCATCAGGACTGCCTGCATTCTCTTCCTTTGAGGCCTGGCTGGGTGGCCCCACCAGGAAGAAGTGATCAAGAAATAGGGTGGAGTCTTTTAAAGGACATCTGTAGGCTCCCATCCTGTTCCCTCTCTTCCACAGTTTCCGGGGTGTGTCTACAGCCAACCACTTTGAATACGCCTATCTAGTCTGTTTTCGTTTTCTTGAGACAGGGCCTCACTCTATAGCCCAGTCTGGAACTGGGAACCTTCCTACTGCCTCAGCCTTTTAGGCACTGGGATTCCAGGTGTGAGCGATTATGTCTAGCTGCAAACATGGAATTTTACTCATTTTATATTCTTTCTTATTAAAGGATCCAGAACTGGCTTCAGATGCTTTTGTTTGTTGTTTGTTTTTCAAGACAGGGTTTCTCTGTGAGTAGTTTTGGCTGCCCTGAAACTCACTCTGTAGACCAGGATGGCCTCAAACTCAAAACGATCTGCCTGCCTCTGCTGGGATTAAAGGTGTGTGCCAGCACCACCCAGCTCAAATGCATGTATATGATTGATGAAACATGAACTTGTTATATGCTTACAAAGTACCAGACTGGAAAAAATAACAAAGGTACAATCCGAAACATATCACAAAGCTTCATCTGATGCCTTATAAATCAGCAGAAAGAATAAGATGTAAACATGAATCACAATGCTATACGATTCAGTGACATGAATGCCCACCGGGGTGAAGTCAGATTCTGTGAGTGTGCAGACAGCTGAGAGTCATTTCTCTTCTCCAGGGGAGTAAGTGTTCTTGAAAGAAGAGGCATTTAAACTGGAGAGAAAGACCTTCTAACAGTCCCCAAGGCAGAGCAGGGACATGAGATTTCCTTCAAGGGAAGTTGAGGCCCCTTCAGGGAAGAAGTTGCAGACAATTATCACAGTGCTGGATGGATTCATGCTTGGTGAAAGATCGTATTCTATTGCACTGGCTGTGATCAGCTTGCCCTCGTCATTTCAGATTGATTTCAACAATGCCGATATACTCCAGTAACCTGAGCTTTCAATATGCCCAATCTCTCTCTCTCATACCTACACATATCACACACTGGTAAAATTGCATCCACCCCCAATAACAAGGAATATCTCTGGAGACAAAAGAATACACTCTTCCTAACAAGTAGAGAGGCAGGGTCCCCAGCTTTCTCTGCTAAGGGCCCTGCAGCACACGCCTCACACTATCTCCATTAAGAAGCATCTGCAGACAGACCTTAGTTTTGCATCCTGGGAATAAACTCAAAAGATTCCAATCCTGAATGAAGATTAAATAGTTTCTTGGACACTTTCCTTGTTCTAAAAAGCAACAGTTGTGTGTAGCACCACCTTTATCTGGCTTCATAATGTCATTTCTTCTGACTTTGAAGAATAATGATGTGCTACTGGAGAAAGTTTCCCACCAGCCAAAGGCCTGACCATGGGGCTTTTTGTTCCTGTCTTCTTTTCTTGACCTCCTCTTCAACCATGCTGCTGCAGGAAAAAAAAAAAGGTGTGTGTGGGGGGGTAGAGTCTGCTTTCATCTAGGCTCGAACATTAAACAATAGACGCAATCGATGTTTTCTTTTCAGAATTTACCCAAAGACTATAAAGAATAAGTTAATAAACTGATTCAGGATCATATGAAAATACCCCTTGACTTTATGGCTGTTATCCTTCTATACAGGGGGAAGAGAGGTCTCTGCCAACTCAGGTAACTCTTAAATTCTAGAGAAACTCCATGACTAAAACCATGCAAATCCTGAGAGGTAAATTCGATGAAAGTGAAATGCACTATAATATTGCCACATGTTACAGTGGGCTGGGGGAAATAGCTTCATTGGAAAAGTACTTGCTTTGTGAGCATGAGGACTTGAGTTCAAATCCCCAACACGCATATGGAAAGCTGTAAGGGACTCGTCTGTAATTCCAGGACTGGGGGATAGAGTAGGTGGACCCTACCCTGGAGTTCAGTGGTCAGTCAGTGTAGGCAATTGGTGAGCCTCAGGTTCAGTGAGATACTCTATCCAAAAACTAAGGTGGGGAACAGTAGATGGCCATTGCTGACCTCTGTTTTACACACACATGTGCACATACAAATAAACACAGACATCATACTCACACACACCATGTGAGATACACGTGGTCTAATGGTCACCGTTTTAAAAATTACAAGAGAGAGTGAGGTGATTCAATGTGCTTGCTTCCAAGCCTGATGATCTGAGTTCGGTCCCCAGAACCCACATCGCGGGGAGAGAGAAGCGACTCCTGCAAGTTTTCCCCTGATCCCACACGTGTGCTTATTTTCACACAGCCCCACCAAACAAATAAATGAATAACTGTAGTTTTTAAAAACTAAAATTATAGGACACCATAGTTTGGGACTAAGCTGCTCTCATATACATCTGAATAAAAACTTTAAAAATGTGGGTTAAGCTGAGCTGTTAGTCTAACCTTCCAAGATACACCAGTTTCAATTGCCATGATAATAAAGTTCTCTCTGCCTTAATCTTAAAATAAGAAATATAACCAAATGTTGACCACATAGTTCTTTTTCTAGGTTTTTCTCTCCCTTCCTCATCCTTTGCTTATCAACCAAGGAAAGTCACTTGGAGATAACCAGCCTGCTTCTTGCTTTCAGTTTTTCTCTACAAAACCAAACTTCTCTGCTGGACATAGCAGACAGTTAATCTCATCCATGGAATGGAGTATTGCCCAATTCTAGACTTGGAAATGAAGCTAATTAAAATCTTTAGACAGTTGTAAACACGCTCTTTGCCACTACTGAAGCATGTCTGATTGGTTCCTCACTGATGTTTTCTAGCAGGGCAGTGTTGCTTATTCATTGACTGAGCTGAGTCACTGTGCAGCAGCCTTCGTGGTTCAGAAAGAAATAGCTGACAAGTTAGCAAGATCACTTTGCCAGGCATTAGGTGAGGAGAAGTTGGCATTTTCTGAGTTCTCAGAGAAGGAAACAAACCTCAAGCCCCAAGCCCGGAGCCCCAAGCCAATCTCCATTTTGGCATGATACACTTGAAGTGCTAATTTGGCTAAATATTTATATCTTGGTGCATAGTTGAAGTACTTATCAGACCTCCAGGAATTCTTTGCTTTTCATTTTTGTGCTTTTATTTCCTCTCCTGCCTCCTCCTCCTCTCACTAGAAATAAAACCTCTAGAACTTGAAACTGAATGCACTGCTCTGTAAAGGAACTAGGCCATCCGGATGGAGCTAAGCCCAAAGACTGCCTCCTGCCCTCACACAGTGCTCTCTCCTTCTCGTGACTCTCCTCTCAGGAGCATCAGAAGTCTGCGAAGTCGCTCAGTTGCCAGAGTGCTTGCCTAGCACTGTCAAGACCCTGAGTTTGATTCCTAGCACCTCATAAACCTAGTGGTGCCACATGCCTGTCATTTGAGCACTCAGGAGGGGGAGGCAGGAGCTCAGAAATTCAGGTCAGTCTGGGCTAAGTGAAACTCCCGCTAAAGCAAAACAAAAACAAAAAAGAAGTACCAATAAATAAATATACAAGTTACTGTGGTCTGCAAGGAGACAGGCCAAATCTTTTCTCTACTAAGCTTATCATGCATTTCTTGGGAAATTTCATATTGACCTGTACACACACACACACACACACACACACACACACACACACACACACACACTAGGTCACAGCTCTACAAGGGTAAGCAAAGCGAGACAGGAAAGTGGGCGGGAAGAAGCTGCACAAGCCCCGGACACAGAGGAGCCCTTCTCTGCCTGTCTTCCCAGTGCCGACACTGACCACTCTCCCCTGCACAGCCCTCTGCAGTCCTAGCCCTAAAGAAACACAGGATGAACACGCACGGGAAATGTGTTGGTGACACACTGTGTCTGCCTTGCAGAGGAGAAGGGCTGGGGAAGTCACATGGAACAGCCTTTGCTGACAATTAAGTTAGATGGCAGATATTTGTAAGAAGGGCAGAGAAATTGTGTCTGCTTTATGTCGTAAGCTCTCAGGGGCCTGCAGGGTCAACATCTACGCTTCCAGTTATTCTTTAAGAAAGTTTTATTACTATTATTTATGCCGTGTACCTACATGCTTGCGTGGGGGGGAGGGGCATGAGTATGCTACCGCATGCATGTGGAAGTCAGAGGACAGTTTACAAGAACTGCTTCTCTCCTTCCATCATAGGGATCCTAGAGAATAAACTCGGGCTTAGCGGAAAATGCCTTTACCCGTTCAGCTATCTTGTTGGCTCTTTACACTCTTCATCTCCCAGACCTGGGAGCGGCAAACCACATCAGAGATCCAGACAAGTCCCCCAGCTTCTGCACGCGAAGTCCTATCATTCCTAGGCTCACACACAGCACACTGTGATTCAAACTTATTTTGAGACATTCCACAGCTGGGGAAGCTGAGAGCCTGAAGCGCCTGGAGCTCACAGGGGGGAAGTGTCTCACTATGCTCCCCCCATCCCGATGAAATCTCTCCAAAGATACAAAGCTCTCCCCAAGAGTCATCTCATTATTTCTATGTTTGTCCCTTTTGTTAGCACTGACCGTCTTTTGCATGAATGTCATGTTGAAATTTTTTCACACAACCTATCTTTCAGCTATGTGAACACCACAAAAAGCAGCAAGACCTAAATTACGAATTACTCAAGCACTAATTAAATATTCCAATTTCTTTCCAGCACACCAGTGCTTAAAATCTAGCAGTAAGGTAGAAAGGGCAGACTACTTCAACTCTATCTCTTCAAGAAATATGTGCAATAATCCCTAGACATATGTCATATGTCTATGTATGGCCATGGACATCAATTGCCTTTTCTATATGCCAGTGCCAGTTTTAACAGTCTGTAGTGCTTCCATTTATTTATTTATTTATTTATTTATTTATTTATTTATTTATTTATATCTGTGGAAGGGAAATAACACTTTGTACTACACTTGTAATCTTCCTGTATTGCCTAGAACAAAATAGACAGTAAATATTCACTGAATAAATAAGTAAGTGGGTGGTGAATAAATATAATCTTTCCTGGCTTATTTCATCATTTCAAAATTTGCTATACTGAGTTTACAAGGCAATCTGAAGAGTTACAAGACATCAGATTTTTTTTTTTTAATGTCAAAATGTGAAACTGTCTCTGAAGATGAATCAGGTTCTTATTGCTGATATGACTGTGAGTATAGGTATCTCGGTGTGAGCAAACTGTGTGTACACCTCTTCTCTTATACAGTGGGCATTAAATAAGTACCCACACAACTCGGGGAGTAGCCTGCCTCTCTTGGCACTCTTCTGCGACTTGGTTTCTTATGGCTATTTGTGTCTTCCATTGGAATGACTTACATGAGTTGAAGCTTGAGTTTCTTAGTGTCACTGGACATTAGCCTAGCATTTGCATAAAGAACGCTGATGGTAGAAGCCAGGTTGCCTGAATCTGTGTTTGACTTCATAAGTTAATAAGATATGTTGTCTTGTAGAACTCAGTTTATCGATAAGGTGGAGACCCTTTTAAAGTCCAATTCATGGGACTGCTGTGGAATGAAATAATGTACAGAAAACATTTAGAGAAGTGTCTTGTACCTGGTAAAGACCCGATGAATGTTACCTTTAAGCATCTGGTGCTGAAATGATCACCCCTTTATGAGCAGAGGATGCAGTCTAAAGCAGTGTGACGTGCACTGGAAAGGTCACACTCAGAAGACATCTATGTTCACCATCCTCAACCCCTCCACAATGTAATCTGTGTTTCGTCACTCTTCCAACATATAGGATTTAAATGCAGTGTCCAGATTCCATCTGAAGGGTTCAGAGCCTGGTGCTTCTCACAACCGTCCCACCATGCTTCTGCTAGTGCAGTGGAAGTTTGTGGAACTCCATCACATTATTGGCTCAAATCAAGCTATTAGGGTCAAGTAAGACCCTTGGGGCCTTTTGACATCAATGGCTGCCAAGTCACATGCTCTTTATCCTATACTCCTGTAATTCATTTTTGGACCTAAAACCAAGACTTCGCATTTGTCCTTACTACATTCGATGCTGCTAGTCTGGGCCCAGCATGTCTATGTGTCAAGATCACCCTGCATCTTGATTCTGTCACCTATCTTATAGCATCCGTAAAGCCCTCTAGACTGTGTCCCCAGTGTATTTGACCAGCACACCACTTCTTCACTGGAGAAGCTGTAAAAACTTTGATCAAAACAAGGCTGAAAGACACCCAGAAGCTCAATTGAATAACCCTCTGCATACTTAAACTACTCACTAATCCTTAGAATGAGGTTTTCCAAACAGCCTTTAATTCATTGTGTGGTATCCTGATTTTACTACTGTATTAACAATACCTAGTTAATATGTTACTCATGTCAAAATATACTAGGTCCATGAGATTTTTGAATGTCAGT
Source organism: Psammomys obesus (assembly GCF_907164565.1). Classification (NCBI taxonomy): domain Eukaryota; kingdom Metazoa; phylum Chordata; class Mammalia; order Rodentia; family Muridae; genus Psammomys; species Psammomys obesus. The sequence goes on from NW_026586550.1 coordinate 10,516,570, forward strand.
GAAATTTTACTTTTTCTAAGGTTCTAGAATTTCTTTCAATATTGAAGAAGATATCAATTTCTACCTACAGCTTATTGATAAGGAACCTAAGTGACATCATTTAATGGGGGACTTAAGAAGAAAATGAGTTTTGGAGTTGTTTTGAGACAGGTCTCATGTAGCCCAGGCTACAAACTTGCTACACAGCTGAGGCTGGCCTAGAACTCCTGATCCTTCTGCTTCTGTATCCCAAAAGCTGATATTATCAGAGGAGCCACCATGCCAAGCTAAAATTATACCATTTGATCATTTGATTGTCATTCTTTTTATTGTCGTTGTTTGTTTTGCTATTGTTTTGTTTTTGTTTGAGACAAATTTTTTCTGTGTAGTCTTTGGCTGTCCTGGAACTTGCTCTGTAAACCAGGCTGGCCTCAAATTCAGAAATTCACCTGCCTCTGGCTCTCCAGGGCGAGGCTTAAAGCATGCACCACCACTGCACAGCTTTGATTGTCTTTCTTATATTCTCATTTTAGGATTTTGAAATCAAGGGGGAATTTGAAAGTTTATTTGTCTGCTTCAACAAAAAGCCTCCCTAATTTCTGAAAATAGATGTATGGATTTCCCATTCATGCAAAAGTCACATGAAGGAATTCTGATTGACAGGCTTCCTTCCTTGTGTCATTTGGCAAAACTAAGTTTTTATATTATGTGGCAGCTTATGTCGTATCAAAAGGAGAGACTGAGTGACAAGTTGGTGTGTATATACATATGTGTGTTTGCACATTTGGGTATGTCTGTTTTCACGTGTGCACAAGTACATGTGGAGGCCAGAGACTGACTGTAGGTGACTTCCACAACAGCTTTTCCACCACATTGTTTTGAGACAGGGTCACTCCCTGACCCTAGGTCTTACCAACTGACTAGACTGGCTGGCCAGCAAGCCCCAACAATCCAGCTGTCTGCCTTAGCAGCACTGTGGCTACAGGTATGTGCCACAATGGCCAAGTCTGGCTGTATGTTTTGGGTGCCTGACCTCAAGCACTCAAGCACTTTACTGACTGAGTCATATCCTCAGCCATGACTGTCATTTTCATTATAATTTTAGAGTGTGTGCCCTTTGCACTCACAAAATGTGTTTGCTAAAGTAGTGTGCTGTTGCCTTGCAGCACACACTGCATGACGTCATGTGTAATGTTGTCTTGGTTGCCTTATTTCTTCTTGTGTTTGGCTTAATCTTGGATTTATCATGGCCCTAAAAGAAATAGGCTACACTATACTCCCACCCATACAAACATTATACATCCAGGTCAAAAGTAAGCTATGGAATCAACAAGTGTCTGACACTGGTCATTAGAGTTCTGTTTGTGCCTAGTTGTGTTACAATCTGTGGACTGATCTCTTCAACATCGTTTTTATTTATTACAGATTATAGAAAACAGTCAAGCTCCTCAGTCTATTCAAGATAAAGTTCTACCTCGTGTATGTAACGTGTGTGACTTTGGACCTAACAACCAATGTCTTATCTATAACTAACCCTTGAAAGCAGTCACTGTAGCTGGGCATGGTGGCACACACCTATTCCAGCAATCGACAGGTGGGTGCAGGACAATCAGAGTTCAGGACAGTCTGCAATATATGACTGTCTGAAAGTGAGTAAGCAAACACACAGTGGCCACTGGGTGCTTGCTGAGATCAGGGCTTCTGTTAAGATTTAGGGTTATGTAAGGATTGATATAATCCATTCTAAAATAGAAAAAAAAAAAAAAAGGAGTCTTTAGTTGAGGATCCATCTGGCCCTTTCAATTAAGGAAAAATTTTACTCAAATTAATAGAAAATATACTTACTTGGAGTCTGGATTATAGACTAGTTTAAATACAAGGATGGGGACTTTGGACTTCATTCTACAGGGAACAAGAAACTCATTAGAACTGCTAAACCAGCAAGCTACATGGACAAAGTGGTACTTGAGAAAGGCTCATCTGAGAGCTGTTATTCGAAGGAAGGTATTCAGATGACTACCACAGAAGGCTTAACATGAGGTCACATGATTCTGGTCTAACATTTACAGGTAAAGCCCACAAAGCCCAGCCCAACATCTATTAACTATGACAGTGTGGCGGGCTGACATAACCTGAAACTTTCCCTTCAAGTATGACCAGGATTTTAGGATAAAATGTAACCAAAGCAAAACACTAAATCAAACTGAAATGACAAAAAAAAGAAGGAAAAATCATAGAAGATAGGATGAATGAAGTAAGAAAATACCTGAGTAGCTGCTTCATCTTTCTTTAAAATTGGAGCAGGTCACACATCTTCATAACCCATAGAACTTGTTTTAATGACCATAGGTCTTGAGGCTGCACTGACAAAGATAGAAATGAGGTTCCTGACAAAACTAAGAGCCTTGCAGAACTGAACTATCAGGGAGTCTATGAACTAATGAAGAACATGGCCACAGCTAGCACAACAAGGGGTGTGGAAATTCATTTGTGGTGAAAAAAGCATTTGCTGGGAATTCAAAATCTGGGCCTGGTCTTGACACAAATTTAGTTTCAGAAACTACTCTACTTGAAATAGCCTAGGAACGTTTAAGCCAAGAAATTAATGTAAAAGCTGGTCCCTGGTTAATAATATATTGGAATGTCTGGCAAAAGCCGTTATAAAAACACTCTAGAGAGACATTCTACAACCCAAACTACAAGGTAACATCGGAGGAACTCCAGCCCCACGTGAGATGAGCTCACAATAAAAGACATTCCAAATGCTACAGGAAACAATTCATCAGGAGCCAGTGGATGGCACACTCAGTGGGCTTCATCAGCATAGGCTCCTTCCTCGAAAGAAGCTGACAGAACAGAACGATAATACGAAAGAGACTACCAAGTAAACATGTTTAGAATAATTAAGGATGTCACAAAAGTAAAGAAAAGCCCAGGGCACCATGACCAAAGAACAGATGTTTAAAAGAACCAAACAGAAAGTCTAAAAATAAAACGCACAGTGGAAAATCCATTAGCTAGACAAAACGAAAGGGTAGAGATAGCTGAAGAGGAATGATGGAATAAGAAGGCCTGTTAAAGCAACAGAGCAGAATTTAGGCAGCAAAAATAAAGAGATGGAAAATTTGGAAGGCAAAACAGAAAAGAAGGCATGGAAGACTCAATTAAATCCAAAAGGGTTTCTAGAAGTGAAGGAGGAGGAACAGGGAATAGAAGGCAGGTTAGAAAAGCCAGAGGCCAGGAATTTCTCATTTGATTAAAACAATGATTCTTCGTAGTGAAGAGGCTCTCTGAGGAACTGAGGAACATGCCTAAAATGTATCAGGAACCATCTTCTCTGTGAGGTATCTACCAAAGTATGATCAGTCTTGGTTTTGTGGGGATTAAAGGTCATGTTTAAGCTCATCTTGATATCACTGTCAGTGAGTGCAGATGCCATCAGCTATTGGCACCTGTTAGCTTTTCATTAGGAGAACGGGAGAAGAAGTCATTTTATCTGAAAAAAAATATGTGATTCCTTTTTAGAGTGTCTGTGACAGGAAGTGAAAGGCAGGGCAACACTTGCCTTCAGTCCTCTTTTGCCATTAGATACCAGGGGAAGCCTTACCATGGGAAGTTCTGTGAGCAGGAGATGTTAGAGCCAAGAGTCCCTGGTAAAGGATGCTTCCTTCAGACCAAGATCTCATAGTCCCACCCTTTATGAAGAGCTCTTACACATTTTTGACCAATGTCTTGGTGGGATATTTTTCTCCCCTTGGTCAAGTATCCCTCAATGATGTCATCACAAAAACATGGCATGTATCAATGCCCATGAGATATTTTGCATAGGATAACTGTTCAAGACCCCATGAGACCCCTTGTAGCAAGTGACCCAACTAGGCTCACAGGAACCCCAGAAGTACACATCTTTCTCATAGAATAAATATGTATTTGCAGACAGCAGCATCCAACTTGGAGGCGCCTTCACACAACCCCGTGAAACAAGAGAGCAGCCACACACTCAGGAATATTATGATGCATTTGATAGCATGGCCATTTTCTGTAGACATGTCTTCTCAGGGTCTTCAATTCCTAGCACCGTAAAACCACAAAGCTTTATCAGAAGTTCCAAATTCAACACGAATGTCCCTTAGATAACTCAATGGTAAACTGAGTCCCGGGGCAGGATTTGGCATTCCCACAGCAATTTCCATCTGCTTCTGCTAAGAACATGCTCCACCCAGGGCTGTGCACACAGTACAGGGCATGGAGCACACTCTTGCAGAGGATAGGGCACACACATGCCGAGTGTGGAGCATGCACACACACACACACACACACACACAGAGGGCTGGAGAGAAAGAATGAAACCACTTCCTTAGGAATGTCTGTGTGTTATCCAAGTAAGTGTGCTTCATGACATACACGCACCAGATCATACATACGTGGTCATTAGCACTCAAGTCTCAAGGCTTACTCCGTAGTACACCGTCTAAACTCAGTTATTCAAATATACAGAGTGGAGGCTCTTAATGTGAGTTTTCCTGTCGAGAGCTCTCCGAATGTCCTAACATGTCTAAACGTGGATCACGTGCTATCAGAGGTGACGTGTCGGCATCCAGGCACTTCAAAGAGGTGCACACGGCCTGCATCTACTCCACACCACACATCTTCATGAAAACCAAAAACAATCGATCTCAAACACGTCTCCAGATGGTTGGCATTAAACAAAGAGTCTTGGGTGGTACCGTGTGGTACGTGCTTGGAAAACAAAATGGATGAATCTCCTTATGGATATTGGGAAGAAAAAGAATGACGCCAAAATTTGGCATGTTGAGTGTAATTTTTAGGAGCTGGTTCTTTACAGGAAATGCTGTTTTAATGTAGTAAAGCATTAATGGCGTCTCTTTTCTTCCCAACCAATCTCCTCGGGCTTGAGATATTCTGGTAAGATTTTTCCCAGCCATGACAGTGCTGCATACCAGCACTTAAAGTTTAATGTAATATTTTGCTAAAAATAACATGTGTAACATGTTTTGTATCCTTACATACAATTTTGAATACTCATATTTCAAATTTATAATACATATTATGTATTCACAATGGTAGGTCAGTATGCTAATTATATAATTATAATATTATTTAACTGACATCATTAAGCTTCTTTCTTCAGAACCGGGTTTATCAATAATAAAATCCACTATGTGTTTCACTGTGGAGGGTGAAAAGCGTACAGTAGCTTGGCAAAATGCCTCAGCAGGTACAGGTGCTTGCACACAGTGTTGATGGCCTCTGGATGCCACAAGGTAGCAGAAGAGAACCGATCCCTGAAAGCTGTCCTCTGATGGTCACGTGCACGCTGTGATATAAGTGTGCCACACGAATACACACAATATGAGCAACAGCAGCAGCAGCAACAGGGACAGTAATAGGTACAAATATCCAAGACGAGTGCCCGACCTCAATAAGTGTACAGCTTTGACAGAGATTCAAGGGTCAGGAAATACTTCTTCGGTTTCCAAGAGAAATATTTTGCCCCAAAAACACTTGAGCTGAGTTACCCAAATGTAACTCGGATAGGATGTGGATCTCTGCACAGCTAAGCCTCAGAGTCACCCCCTTCGCTCTTGGACAGAGGCAGACAGTTGTGCTTTTTCATTCTGAGCTTTCCTCTCAGGAGCAGGTCTAACGATGCCAGGTCTGTGTTGACTGACCTGACAAGGCTTTCAGGAGAGTCTTTCAAATCTGTAGCTTCAAAGCCTGGTGACAACACAAGCAACCTTCTTTCTTATCAATAGTTATGTGTTAGTTGCTCAGATCTGCCATTCCTCCCATCTGAACCTCCTTTGGTTCAGGACTCAGGTAGAAAGGCAAAGGCTATGATTTATTGGAGCACTGCAGTCCCCTGTAACCGAGGTCAGACAGGTAGTATGGGTTCTAAGTTCTCCACGCTGTCGTGACAATGGCCTAGACACACAGTCAGTGTGTATACTTGTGCTGGAGCCCCTTCTGCCTCAAAGATTCTTGCTACACAGTAGAAATAACTTGTGGAAAAACAAAGACTCCTGAGAAATAGAATGGAAGAGGGAGTCTGGGACAGAGGTAGAGGCCTGGCTTACCTCTATAGTTTAGGCTGCTATAATTAAGTAGTTTAAACTGTTTCATTCATAAATGACATAACTTCATTAATTGTAGTTCTTAAGGCTGGGACAACCGAACAGCAAGATAGAATTGCTATGGGGTGAGCTCCTATGATTTATAAATGTACCTCTATATGTTCTTCGTGGCAGTAGATGTCCTACAGCTTCTTTTGTAAGCTTATAATTTCATTCATGAGGGCAGAGCCCATCCCCCAACCTTAGTACTGTTATATTAACTATTAAATATCTGTGTTTTAACCTAAGAGGATATCAACACTAAGACCTTGCCAAGGTCCTGGGTGAATGTGTGGGCTGACCGTGAATAGGAGAAATATTAGAATGGTTGTAGGCCTCTAGAGCCAATGGGGAGGAGAGTCAGAGAGACAGAGACAAAGATGGAGATAGAAAGAACTGGGACAGATGGAGCCAAGACTCCCGGTGGACAGGAAGAGTGCATGTAAAGAGATTATGTTATTGTTTGAATGTAAAATTTCCTCACAGGCTCATCATGAGTTCGAACACTTTATTCCTAGCTGGGAGATCTGTTTTGGGAAGTGCTGAAATGTTTGGGCAGGGAGGGTGTCTGGTAAAGGTGTGCCTTAGAAGATTATACCAGTCAGAGATCTCTACTTGCTCCACCAACATGGGAGAAGCACCTGTCAGACCCAGCCACTGCAGCCACCACTCCTTCCCTGCTGTGATGTACCATCTTAAACTGTAAGCCAAAACCCTCTCGCCCCTTAAGTTGCCTTCGTCAGGAATATTGTCATAGCCCCAAGAAAAGCAACTAACACAGACAACAACAGGACAGAAGACGGTCTGAGGAGTTAGGACCAGAAGCAGAAGCATGTGGGATGGACACAGTAGAATCAGTGTGAGATGAAGGAGGCAGACCACATGCTGGAGAGATGGGACAGGTGGGGTGGGAGAGGCAGATGCGGTGGATAAGGGAGGCTTTCCTTTAGACCTAGACAATCTGACCCTGAAAGCCTCCCACTTGCTCTCATGTAAATGTCATCCTGCCTGATAAGTGAAATCTCAAGGCTCATGAAAACCGAAAGTTGATTTTAATCCTAAAAATCACCTTTATATTTTGCTATTTTATGGCTTAGGACATTCTTAATTATGATAACCAGTATCCATGACTTCACTTTCTTTTTTCCTTCTAAAAGATGAACAAGGCCAAAATGTTATAGACAAATCCACACAGCTGTTTTGCTGAAAATAGAAGATATGGGGCTAAAGTGTTTATTACTGATGGCCTACCAGTATTGCAGCGGATATTATTTACTCCACGATCACATCAACAAAAGACAGACACCTGTTAGAGTTTAGATTCACCTTTTCTCACCTTGGGCTGGGCAGATCATTCCACCTACACTATCTCATTATCTCCCAGTTCCCAGGCCAGGCCATCTGATGTAACCAATCCTTTCTGGACTAGTTTCCATCCATAATCCCAAAATACTTGCTTATATTCCTCCGCTGGGCCATTCCTTTCCATGCCATTCTCGGAGTCCTTCCTCCCAGCCCACATGGTTCTTTTTCTATCCCATGGAAACTCTGCTTTCTCCTTTCTCCATCTTTCTCCTCCTTTCCATGATCCTCTCTCCTCCAAACCCTCAAACCTTAGCTCTGCCCCCTTACCTTTGCCCTGCCCAGGTGTAGGCCATTTTATTTAGCTGATCAGGAGGCAAGGTAACACAAACATCGCTTTGGGGTACGGGAGAGATTATTTCAAGAACTGTAAGAATCTTGGGGCGGGGAGGCAGACAAGCTAATTAACCATTAATACAAAGAACCAGGCCATGCTGCTACACAGCTGTTTCTGTGTTTCTTCAAGATCCAGGTGGAGGGAAGATGGCCATTTTAAGACATAATGTGCCATCATCCTAAGGGCCATACGCTGGAGTTTCAGAAGTTGAAGTCAGGGGAGCCACAATGTGTGAAGCTTTCTTTTGCTAACTGCACAGTAGCCTCTCTGTTGGTCGTTGCTTTGCTTTCTGACATTTTAAATATCGGTGGCCAGCACTGTCTGAATATGATCAAAAGGACTCTCCAGAAACAAACAATTTCTATATTTTTAGATTGCTTGCTACTCTGTGTGATGTAATGAGATCTCATGCTCTGCCACTGCATCCAGAGACGTTAATTGTCTCTTCCATGTGTCCAAACAGTGTACACTATTCACCCACTGGTTGCTTTGTGGCCAGTTTAGTGATCAGGTTGCCTGCTTTAGTTTCTTAATCCTTCTGTTAAATATCCTTATTATATTTAATACCAAATAAAGGGCAATGTTGTTGGCATAGAGAAACTGTAAGCAGCTTGTAAGTGGAGAAGTGAAAATACAGTTAAGTTATTTTAGCTCTTGTCTCATAGAGCTGCGGGGTATGTGGCTCCAGTCTCTGACTCTCTTCAGAGCTCCCTGTCCCTTTGTCTGATCACTTCCTGCCTCCCTCTTGCAAAGACACCCAAGATGGTATTCTAGATAATCCACATAGATAACCCAGAATGAGCTCATCTTGAGGTTCATCAAAGAATTACACCTATTATCGGGGATGGGGATAACATTTATAGGTTCCGGGGATTAGGACTGGATATCCCTTGTACTTGGAAACGAGCTGACCCTTTTGTGTTTCCTGTGGAATTTCGCTGGCTGGGACCAGAGCTCAGGGGCTCCACATACACAGAGCGCCAACTGTTAAAAGTGCGGAATCCAGGGTTTTGAGAGGGGCTACTATCACAGCTGGTCAGGAAACGCAACTTTGGACATAGCTCACCCGCTTGGAAAATGTTCCCTGAAATGCAGGTACAAACTACAAATGAGACTAGGTAACCCCTTGCCCAGAACAGCTGGTACCCTCCCTGCGGCATCCCGAGAGCTGGGCCGTACCAACGAGGACTTCCTGCAGCTCCTCAGAGGAGAGAGGCCTGAGGAGCCAAATGTCTTTAACGAGGCCCAAAAGTATTGGATTAAGGTAAGAGACCGTCCAACAAAAGAGAGATTAGATTCAGGCTCTCAAGCAAAGCTGGAAGGCACATGGCACCCGGGCCAGGACAACAGCCAGGAAAGAAAATGTCCCAGGAGTGAGAAAGAGATGACAAATCTTCAGCCTCTTGGGGCAAGCGCTAGGCTACCTAACCTCATCCTCAAAAAAGGAAGAGACAAGGGGGGCGCAGGGAGGAATTCACCTGCGGCCTTAAACTCCTAGTCTCAGAGGTTCACTGAAACCGCTGAGAGAAGGACGAGGATACACAAGCCAGAAGCCTGGGTAAGCACAACACCTTGACTGTGCATACACTGAGACTTCCCCCGTGTCACCGATAAACGTCCTCAGAGCCATCTAACCAAGCAGAGAAGGGAGAAAGGTGGAAAGGCCAGTGTGTTGAGCGCCCCCTGGAGGCCATATATAACATCACGCCGAAGCGTCTTAAGATTTTTTTTTTTTTTTTCCAATTGTCTTTCCTTACCCTCCTTTGGCATCTGGCTATGTCCATTTAATAAGAAAGGAAACTGAGGCATAAAGGGACTCACGATCTGGAAAGGTAGCATTGGATAGAGGAAAATCGTGATTGCTGGAGTCAGTTGAAGCTGATTTAGCTAGCTGTCAACGTCATGATTTAACCAAGTCACTTCAGCACTTCGCTGTAAAAATAAGGGTAACTCATACTGCACATGCAGCGCTAACGTTAAGCCAGGCCTGCGCGTGTGTGTGCAGCCACTCCGGGTATTTGCCTTTCTTTGTGCAAGCTCGTAGAGTCACCGTGCAGCTCTGTAGAGCTGGAGCCGGACCTTGGTGTTGCTCCTCTACATTCCTAACTCCCTGAGTGTGCATCCAAGGTTTCTCTCTGTGCCCTTTCCCAGAAACATTGGGCTTCTCGTCCAAGAAACAAGCAGACGGTTCCTAAACAAGGCCTTTCTAGGGCCTGAGCCCTCCCACCGTGCAGCCTCCTCATTCTCACCCTGGGGAGAATCTAAACATGCTATGGCGAGCAGCTGGAACTCGGGGGCTGGCCGGCCTGGCTATTTCCCAGTGATTTTTCAGGCTCACAAGGGAAATCCTTGAAGGGAATCCCTCTGGCAGCAAAGTCCATCCCTTTTATGGACACATTCTCTGCTACTGCAAAGCGAGCCTTGTACGTATTTTTGGCATTCAAGAGGCAGCAGATCTTTTGTTTTTGTCCAAAAGGCAGACATGCTCCTCTGAATTCATAACAGCAGCTTAATGTTAAAAGGTTTGTAGAGCCCATGGAATTCGTCCTCTTCCAAGGCTTTCCTTAGACTTAACAACCAGTAGGACACGGACACTAAGAGGATCCTTTTGCTTCTTAAATGGTTTTGCTACCTCTAAGTTGGGCTGGTTCAGCCTCAGCATGATTATCATTTTGGACAGGAATGTCCCTTGCACCGTTGAAGGCCCAACAGGAGCTCTAGCCCCCACCCACCACGTGCCAACAACATGGCCCCCAAAGTCAGGACTTCAAAAAATGTCTCCAGATACCCATGTGTCACCTAGGAGGCAATGCTGCCCTTTTTAAGGAGTCTTACACAGACCAGGCATGAGGTTTTGTACTGGTTTGAGCTTCCAGTTTTTAATGTTTTCAGCTTAACAACCTACATTGTTAGTCAATCAAATGGGAATGGTGGGGGGTGGGGTTTGGTTAGTTTTATGTCAACTTGACACAAGCTAGAATCATTTGAGAAAAGGGACTCTTAGTAGGGAAAATGTCTTCATGAGGTTGGCCTGTAGGCAAGTCTGTCTAGCATTTTATCAATTATTAATGATTGATATGGAAGGGGCTGGCTCACTGTGGGTGCTACCAACCCTAGGCAGGCAGTCCTGAGTTGTATAAGAAAGCAGGCTGAGCAAGCCATGGGAAGCAAGCCAGTCAGCAGCACTCCTCCATGACTCTGCTTCGGTTCCTGCCTGCAGGTTCTTGCCTTGAGTACCTGCCTGACTTCTCTTCAACTATAAACTGAAGTAAATCCTTTCCTCCCCGAGCTGCTTTTGGCCATGATGTCTTGTCACAGCAATGGGAGGCTAACTAAGATGGGGATTTCACAGTCTTACTTCTAACTCACTGTCAGCACAAGAGGATCAGGAAAAGACCCCAAGCCATACTGACCCTTAAGTGCTCATAAGATAAAAATGTTCTAAAATATTAAAAGCTTGGGCTTATGTACAGAAATTCAGCATGTCCTAGATGAACTTGAAATATGTGACCTCACTTATTCCCTATTATGATTATGCAAACGTTATGGTTTGGAATGTAAATGTTACCCCGGGCATTAAAGGCTTGACTGTCAACCTATGCCACTTTTGGGGGGAGGTATGACTTTTAAGAGGTGGGGTCTATCTGATATAAGGAAGTTAGGTTACCAGGGCTTCGATCTTATAAGGGATATAGAGACCTGTTTCCCACCCACGCCCCTTCATCTCCCTTCTCACTTCTTCCTGCCATTATAATGTACTGCCTTGCCAAAGGCAGCAAAGGTAACAACCATGGGTTGAAACCATGAACTAAAAAAAAAAAATCTGTTTCCTTTTAAGTTGTTTATAATGCAAGTATGTTACCATAGCAACAGAACACTAACATTAGAATTAAGAGAATATATACATACAATCTGGTAGCATGGTAAGCATGTCTGGTAGAGCCATGCTTAATACCCAGGATGTTGGGCAACATTTAATATTAGCAATCAACTGGGTTGGGCCCAGTTAATTTAATGATATTGTTTGCATTGCAAGAGGTATTGTTGAGAGAACATCCATGGAGCCTTTTGGGTTTGTGACCTTTCTTTCAGGTCATATACAAGATTTGTCTTTTCAGTCAACTTTCTTCTCCTCTGAAGTCAATGCCATCCTTCACCTTAGGTACTGTTCTATTGCCATGAAGAGACGCTATGACCAAGCCAACAGTGGATCTTTAGTTCAGGGCTCACACTCTTGTGTCAAGAGGAAATCCATCACAAAGCACTGGATGGCCTGCCAGGAATGGCTCTGGATGGGTAAACTTGCCCCTTCACCACTGTCTATGATGGGAACCTTGCCCCTCCACCACCCTGTCTACATAATGGAAAAATGCTGACATATTAGCCTTTAGTCTGCTGCCACATTTTAATCCCAGTAGTTGCCTCTATAGCAATGCTACAAGGAAAAGGTCACTGTCCCCATGGCCAAGGAATATTGAGTAGCTTTCTCAAAGACACACAGCTAGTCACCGTGGTTGCTTCTAGACCCTTCAGCTTTCCCCTAAGACTACATCTTACTACACACAAGAGACACGCAGAAATACATAAGACACACATACACACACCACACCACAACCACAAGTTTCAAATTCTTTAACCAAAAGGCTGAAACAAAACAGTACATCAAACTCAGTTCATAAGAGTTGTAGAATTCCAGGGCTGGAAGGGATACAAGGATTGCTCTTTCTGGCAAAGATCCACACACGCACACACCCCAACCCCTTTCCCTCTCTCTCTCGAGATGAGCTGAACTAGGGTCATTGTGTCGAAATGTCCAAAGTCACATAGTTACTCAGAAAAATTAACTTAATTTAAAATTCTCATTCTTAAACTATACCATCCCCAGGGGTTTCTGGCACCCCGAGGGCACATTTTTCTCTTCGGAAGCCTGCTTTGTTGCTCTCACAGCAACCATGGGGAAGAGGAGAAGTTCACAGAATCTTCTACATGCACCTGGGACCTCTGAGCAACACCAAGAGATTCCTGTGTCAGGCAGGAGGGAGGAAGGAGGTCCCAGATGTCTTTTTGGCAAAGCATAGCTGTGCAAGAAGTTATATGGCAAAGACTAAACCAGCAATTCTCAACTCTTTGTTTGATAGTATTACTTTTATAATCTATGGTTCCCTTTAAACCCAATGTAACATAACAAGCCTAAAATGCAAAACACATTTGTGCAAGATGTAAAATACATACTGTACAAGCCCACGAATATAAGAAGCCACGTCCCCTTCAGGCCTCCCACGGAAAGAAGACAATCCTTTGTCAAATAATCTGACTCTTTTTTTTCTTTTTTGTCTGCTTGCTTTTAGTCCCTGCTTTCCACTCACTGCCGTTTTCCTATCAATTAACTGCGTGGCCTCATACGCATTCTCTCGCCGGTATGTGAGCGCATGTGAAGCATTTGTTTTCCTTGAGGACAGACATCCCCTGCTGTGCTTTTCCTGGATTTGGACTATTTTTATTATTTACTTTATGTTGCCATGGAGACGGGGAGATCACAGATGTTAAGAGTTGGAATCTAGGGCCACAGGAGACATTTATCATTGTACTCGGTATGAAGCGGCCTCTTGTTCCCTGTGGCTGTGGAGTCGAGTGTTTATTTGATAAAGAAGCTTTTAATGAGGATTGAAGCCTAATGAATAACATGAAACTCAGCTTCGCCTTCACCCAAGACAGCGAGTGAGCTATTGCAGGGGACGGTGGGCTCGTGAAAACAGATTATCAGCTCTCTGTCAGGGTGGCTCCTTTACCCCTGTAGGAAACAGAACTGTGTATCTGAACAAGAGACCCATTCATCATTGTTCGCAGCCCTCCCAAAATCCCGAAGTGAAACTTTCCCAAATTATTCACTCCTGCTCTGCCAGGAAACTGAGCTAAGCAGGACTCCACCATCATCACTAGTGGGCATCTGAGTGCGGCTGGGCAAAGCGTGAGTCTGAGGAGACAGACCCCAGTGGGTCCCACCTGCAAAGACTGCACCTAAAAGCTGCTAAGCCTGGGCTACAGCATACACACTGTCCAGAGTGGCTAAACACTCAACTTATCACGTTCAGTACTCCACACAGCCCAAAGCTTACCAAATCTAGACAGGTAAGGAAATAAAAAGCTGTGGCACGATTTTCTGGTCTTTAGTTCTAAGCAGGTTAACTTCAAATTCTTTCCCTGAATTGCTGATGGTCACTGTCACTGTCTAACCCTGACCTGTGTCCCTAGAAGTTCTCTTAAGGTCAAAGACAAAGCTAATGGTGTCCAAATAAAACAAAGCAAACACGCTTGATGGTGTCCAAAGGCTGTGGCCATTATAACATTCTGGTATAGCTTTGAAGAATCATTCCCATTCAAACTTTTTTGAACCCCTTGTCTGTTATCCTTCTAGGGGACTCTGTTTCCTTGACTCTTGTTAGTTGTCAGTTAGAGCGACACTTTATTTATGTTGGCTCTTTGCCTCCTCCCAAGCTTCACCCTGCTTTTTCAAGCCTCATGAGCTGTCTTGAGTTCCTCCAGCCCCATGGCCCCGCCTGCACCTAAGCTTGCTTTTGGGAATTTTCTCCATTTGCAATGTAAGACTTCCCCCACACACACACACCTCTCCTCTTTATTCATTCTTCTCTATCTCTCTGGTCTTTTTTTTTTTTTTTTTTTTTTTTTGTTTAAAGCTCACACTTTCTCTTTAAACAACTAATTTTCCTTTTCTAATGTCTTTCCATATTTGGTTAGAAAATTAAGATTATAGTAATCAAAAGTAATGGTGGCAGAAAGAATGCTGGGCTGCTCCAGGCCTTAGCTCTAACACTTACTTAACTGTACAGGGTTAATGTCTCTGAATCTAATTTATGATACCAGTGTAATAATCTACACTGCAGAGAGCAGCTGTGAGGACGTGAGAAATTTTACTAGGTTCTCAGCAAAAGTGACCGATTCTCCTTCCATCCTTTGTCTCCCCCTCCGTCTTTTCATCCCTCCCTCCCCCCTCTCCTTTTTTCTCTCCCTCCCTTCTTTCTGTGTTGTTGTAAATAAAAGATATTGGGCTAAATAATGTTATTATTAGCCCTCTGATTATTGCAGTGGTATTATTTAACCCACTATCACAGTTAATAAGACACAGACACCGGCCTTATTTGCTTTGGGCTTGGCAGATATTTCTACCTATGCTGTCTCAATAACCATCCACCTCCCAAACCCAACCAATGCCATCCACCCTAACCACTCCTATCTGGTTATCTTTCAAGCATAATCTTATAAATTCTTGCTTATATGTTTCATCTTGGTGTTTCCTCCATCCACACCATCCTCAGAGTCCTCCCTCCTGGCCCATGTGGTTCCTTCTCTATACTAACCCATCATGGTGTCCTCCTTCCTACTTTATTCCCATCTTTCTCTCTCCTTCCCATGATTCTTCTATCCCCAAAGCCAGGGAAACTTAGCCACGCCTACCTCCTTCTATCCTGCCCAGGTGCAGGCTCTTTTTATTAACTTACAAACAAGGATAGGGCAGCAACTAGATCTTAAGGGCCAGTATTTAGCATCAAAATACAAGCATCAGACCAACCCCAACATTTCTGTCTATATTTGTTGCTGTTGTTGTTCCTTCTTTTTCTTTTTGTATACTGAGAATTGAACCTAGGGCCTTGTGAATGCTAAGCAAATATTTTCAAGTGACCCATATACCTAGACTATTTTTAAAATTGTTTGAAATATAGTCTCATTAAGTTACCCAGGCTAGTCTTGAACACATGGTATAACAACGATGGACCTTAAACTCTTGATCCCCTTGCCTCTATCTTCTGCATAGCTGGAATTACAGACTTGTGCCACCAGGCCCAGCGAGTCTTCCATTTAACAAAACCATCTGGGAAGTGTTATTTGTGTAGGTATAACATCTATGAAACAGTGACAAAATGTTCAGAAGAAAATTTTAAAATCCACAGAGTTGCCAATAACTGCTAAGATTTCATCTTAGAACCTGAGATTTCATCCTTGCAAATCAGCGACTTGAACTGCGGCAGTGTATGAATACTGGCAGAAGACAACCCAGGTCCAAGAGGAAAGACCTTACAATAGCCAATCTTCTGACAACAAAGGCAGTCTAAACACTGACCCCCCTCCATTTCAAAACAGGTTTCAATCTGTGCATTTCCACACCCAGAACAAGTTTGTTGTTGTTTTAATGTGGCAAATAGTTTCTGTTCCCATTTTAGATACATGCTTATATAGAAGTCCCTTTCCTTTCTCATTAAAGAAACAAATTTGACATAAAGTTAAATTTAAACAGTTACAGCAGTGCAGCGTGATGGTTTAGAACTGAGGAGTGGGAGTTAGCCTGTGCAGGCTTAGATCCCAGAGGGAACAGGGACAGAGTACTTCACATTGCCCCACTTTACTTTCCACGTCTGTGAAATGGACATAATAATAGTATCTACTTCATAAGATGGATGAGTGGACAGGAGGTTGTAATCCATGTGACGTCTTCAGGATGGAAAGCTTCCCATGAGTGTTAGCTGCTACTAACTGTCTATGTTTACATGGTCCTTTGGGTATGTGTTCTTTCTGGATGGAGGACTGTTAAAAGGCTTTCAACAGACAAGTGAGGTGTCAGAAAACATTCATGGGCATTTATGAATGTGTTTTGGTTTTTATGCCCTTTACTTCAGACCAGCTTTAGCATTAGGTTATCAAAAAAAGAGCGCACTTTCTGAGAGTACCTCATAATTATTAACAAGCTTTCTTTGTTACAAGAAAAATGTCTACCTAGAGTCAATAAATGCACCAAAGCTAACTGAAGATAATTGTGTTCTGAATTGTTAACTATGAATAATCTACGTGGTTACTTTTTATTTTAGCCATTTTCTAAGCATATCATTTACTGGCTAAGTCCATAACCACACAAAGTACAAAAACCCTATAGTTATGTTCTCCTTGGCTACTTTTCAAAAATCATTGAAATCTCTAAGTGTAGTCAGCTTAAAAAAAAAAAAAAAACAAAAAACTGAAGCTCAAGAGAAATGTTTTCCAATCTTCTAAACACACATCAGCCTGACCTTTACTCTCTGTGCCTTTCCCAGGGCAGAGATGGAAGTGTTTTGCCATTATGAAGTTCTACCCTTTCGTTTATGCAGCAGGAGCCTGAGATGTGGGGAAGGGAAGTGATGAGCTGGGATTGAGGTGCAGTCATCATAGCTTTTCTTCCACCTCCTGCTTCCTGCCCTCTTCCCCGTTATCCTCCAGATCAGATGAGGTGCATGAAACTCAGCAATGGTATGATGGATGGAAAGGATGTGTGTACTGTTTTCATTGCTGGTTCTTTATTTGCCACTGTGAACAAAGAATTATGCATTTTCCAATTTTCCTGTTGGGATTTTCCAGGTCACTAAAACTTCAGTGGTCTTTTTGGACAATAACACCATTCTGCAATGTGCAATATTAGATATGTCAAAATCTATAGAACACACACACAAAATAAACCTTAAGACAAACTATGGGTTTTGATTAATAATAGTATGAGTTAATTATGAAACTCCACTTATTAATTGTAACAAATGTACCACAGTGGTACAAGATGCTGATATAAGGGGACACCGAGGAGGAAGGGAATGTCGCAGGGAGCTTGCTGTATTTTCTGCTCAGTTTTTCTGTAAACCTAATGTTGTTTTATGTCTTAATCTACATAGCCAGATAAGTTTACATTTCTTAAGGGTTGATTTCATTTACTATGTTGTTTGTATGAGTGCTTCGCCTGCATGTATGGCCATGCATCACACATGTTCCTGGAGCCAGATACCTCTGGAAGTCAGAAGAGAGCATTCAGTCCCCTGGGACTAGAGTTACAGATGGTTTTGAGTTGCCATGAGGGTGCTGGGAGTCAAACTGGAGCCGTCAGGAAGAGCCACAAGTGTTCCTAACTGCTAAGTCATCTCTCCAGTAGCCAGAGCAGGTTTAATTTTAATTCATTATATATATGAAACTCAATTTACACACCTTTATAGGGTTCGGGTATATGTACAAAGACACACATGCACACATACACAAAACTTCACTGCTCCAACTTGTTATAAAGAAGAGACCGTGTACTGAGGGTGTCATGCCACTCGTTGTTAAAGCATGAAATTCCCAAATTGTTCAGTTTTGCCAATAGTCAGGAGCCAGATGCTGGGGTGAAAACCTGCTATCTCAGAGAGGCAGAGAAAGCACCCAGCTGACCTTCCTACTCAGCTCACATCCCAGAGGAAAAAGGCCTGCTAGCTCACCCAACAGCCAGGAGGAAAAAGCCAAAGCTCAAAAAGCTAAAGGCCAAGATGTTGAAGAGCTCTCCATGCTGTGTTAAATACCCTTTAACTTTCTACTCTCTACTTAATCCCTTGTCAACTGATTTCTTGTTCCGCCTTTTGATCTAGGGTTAACTTTATTAAACTCTGTGTTCGGAAAGCCCTTGAATTAAAGGTGTGTGGTAGGGCTGAACCACACTATAATCTGTTTATAACAAACAGAAAGTTCTTGGATTAAAGGTGTGTGTTAGGGTTGAATCACACAAAACAAGATACAGGTTTTTACAGTTCACAGTCTCAGGGTTCACAATGGGATCAAATATCCTGCAACAAAAACCAGTTAATTCTTGTTTTATTTGGTGTTATCTTTGATGTGAAAAAAAAAAAGTAAATTCTAAGGTTTGCCATTCATCTCAAAAATCAAAGTGTGTCCCAGTTAGGGTTCCTATGGCCGTGACCAAAAGCAACTGGGGAGGCTTACGAGAACACAGTGTAGTCCATCACTGAAGAAAATCAGGGGCAGAATCTCAAACAAGGCAGGACAGCGGAGGTAGGATCTGATGTAGAAGCCACGGAGGGGTACTATTTATTGGCTTGCTCTCCATGGCTTGTTTAGCCAGCTTTCTTAGAGAACCCAGGACCACCAGCCTAGAGATGACACCACTCACATGGGCTGGGCCCTCTGCAACCAATAAATAATTGCGAGAATGCCTACAGCTGGGTCTTAGGGAGGAACTTTCTCAATTCGCCCTTCTCCAGTGACTCTAGCTTGCATCAAGTTGACATAAAACTAAGTAGTACACAGTATAAGGCTGGCAAGATGGCTCAGCTGGTAAAGGCACTTGCTGAGCAAGCCTAGTGACCTGAGTAAAAAAATAAAAAGAGAAAAATGCCTCCAGAGAGTTGCCCTTTGGCCTGCACACACACACACTACTGCACGCCTGCTTACATACACACGCACACACACACCATGAATGGAATGAACATAACTTAAAGCCCACAATGTCACTGTTTTTTCTCCCTAACCTCAACTTGAGAACAGTTTTGATAGGCACTGTCATTTTGTTAATAGCTAAGCACACTCACCCACAGAGACTATGCGGGATCATCATTGGTAATGGCTCTGCTGTGAATATCTCCATTGGAGGCTTTTCTTTGCTACTGTTTTCATGGTGCTTGTTCAGCTAATTTATACTTTTGGCATTGTATTTGGCAATACAACAAAGCCTCATCTAAACACCTATTTTTAAAAAGCCCTCTTTTTCTGTTGTACACATGTCAAGTTTTACCTAGCAATACATTTTTCTATGTTTGCCTGTGTTATTTTTTTTTTCCGAAACAGTTTTTCTGTGTAGCCTTGGCTGTCCTGGACTAGCTTTATAGATCAGGCTGTCCTCATACTCACAGCAATCCACCTGCCTCTGCCTTCCTGAGTGCTGGGATTAAAGGTGTGTGCTACTGTGCCTGGCTAACCTGTGTGGACTTCTTGCACACTGAAATTATGAAGATGTCATAAAAGTAAGATCCTCAGGTGAGCACTTCTGCATCGCATGTTGGACTCCAGCTGGGTGATGACAGTGGTTGAGTTTTCATTCCGGTCAGCTACATGGTTATTTAACAGTTAGCAGAGCTTCCCTCAACGGTACACTCCATCCTTTCCAAGAGTGTCTGATCTGACTCAGCATGTGAATTTTGATGGCCAGTTGTGACTGGGGTTCAGGTTCTCTTTTCCAGGGAGAGTAAGCCCCAGCAGCACTGTGTGAGGGCAATAATGTCATTGTATACTGTGTCAAAAGACTATGGCAGGCCTCCACTTGGCAGACACAGAAACGTGTTCGCACATTTCACTACATGAAATGTATCCAGAGACTCTGAGAACATAAAGGGGGAGCCCCAGTGATAAATAGCTGTAACGATCTGCTTGTCTTGGTGTGACTTTGTTTTCCCACCAAAGGCTTTCACTTCCAGTCAGATGTGACATTTTAATCGTGATTCTTTTTCTGCTATAAAGTATAATGTAGAAGGGAGTCCGACGCAAATCTAAGTAAGCTGCTGCACACACTGACGTGTTTGTGTTTAATGCTCATGAAGGCACAGGAAGAGGGCCACATAACTCATTAAACTCCTACAACATGCTACCACCACAGTTCAGTGGGCTATGTGTCCACTTGTTGAGCAGCTGACTTTTCACCCCAAGAGAGAACATAGTCTTGAACATATGAATCCAAGCTTTTCCCAAAATATAATGGAGTATGGCCACTCCTGTGTTAATGAAGAGTATATTTTTGTAATAATTTACCTGAGGGGACATGCACAGACATGAATTTATGGACAAATCAGGGTAGAGATCCAAACTCTATTCAAAGACACATCAATAAAACATTCAAATGTGTACACAGATGTCAAGAGAAATGCTGTTTCTGGGTTTGAACTAAGCCAAGCTCGCCCAGTGGCAAAACCACTGTAGTGGTGGTCTCCAGGATGCTAAAAACCTGGTGCATGTCAAACTAGAGCATGGGTTTCTTGTCGCAGTTTCTTTTTTAAATAGTGAAAATACACATGTATAATCTTAAAATGAAGCTGAACTTCTAAATGTGAGGGATCTTGGAAACAAAACTCCATGGGTAATGCACCATGAGGTAATAGCTTGAGGAAAGATTGAGCCAAGCAATCAGAAAAACAAGTCTCCTCTCTTTGGGCACAAAAGTGAAACTAGACCTGGTACCAGATGTGGAAAAGTGGTCTGGAGAGAACAACATGGGCAGAGAAGGGCTCTTCTTGGTGTAATGCTGAGTGAAACGTGGGCAGACACTAGAAGAGAGGGGTCGAAAAGGAGCAGGCAGGGGGTAGGATAGGCAAGTTAGAGAGAAGAAAGGTGCCAGATGTCTACACAGTGCAGCACCAAGGTACCATTAGATTGTGATAATCTCTTTCACTATCTCTTTTGGTTTTGATTTTTTAAGACAGGGTTTCTCTGTGTAGCTCTAGCTGGCCTGAAAGTTGCTCTGTAGAGCAAGCTGGTCTTGAATTCAGAGATCCACCTGCCTATGCCTTTGCTGGAATTAAAGGTGTACACCACCACACCTAACTTCCTCCTCCCTTATTAACCAGCCCTCTCAAGTTCAAGGTGTTTATCTATGTTTCCTGGAGTCACCTGAAGTACCACGGTTTCTCCTTATTTTCCTACATCCATTAAAGTAGGCGTGTATTTCCCAAGCTGCTGGCCTAAGGACCATCTTTTATAAGGGGTCAAAGAACCCCATGTGGAATTACTATGAAGCAAAATCAAAAATTAATGGGTTTCTTCACTGTAGGGAAGTGAGTTTTTCCATGCTAACTTGAAATAGAGATTTCCCCCAGGAAGGATATGTCATACTTACTATATTCCTTTAAGTTCAAGGTTTTTTGTTTTTACTCTAGTATACCTGTTTATATCTCCTGAGATTCTTGTTCCATAAAACCTGTGGTCTTAGAAATACTGTATAGCATAACATTCTGCATCTCTCAAAGCCTTCTGACAAATTTGTATGTGAATATATTATATGTGTTTTTATTATATATGTGTGTAATACACATGCATTGTTGGTGTACTTTTTAAAAACTCTTTATTTTTTATACTCAACCCTAATCCCTTCCAACATCTCAACACCAGGCAGGAGAGAGAAAGGGTTAGTGGGAGAGGGGGTGTAGTTCTCTTAGCTGCTTCCTGCTGGTTAGGGTCACTGGGTTCCTTGGAGCCAGGCCAATACTCATTTCATCTCCAGCTTCTTGTCTTACTGCATCAACAGCCACAGGAGCCTGAGGAGGAAGCAGCAGCAGCCTTGCTCTTTCTCAGAGCTCCTCCGTACTCTCTGGGCTCTGGCATTTATTCTCTCACCTGAGTCCCCAGATTTAAAATATTTACAGCGAATAAAGAGCTCCTCCCAGAGCCCACATGAGGTAAATAGTTTGCTGTTTGGGACTATCTGAATCAGTCCCACATCCCACACCTGGGATAAAAACAAAAACATGTTTACATCTACAACAATGTATAGTTATAATTTACCATCATTTCCACAGTCGGAAGGAATCAGATGTTCGGGAGACATTGCCAACTAAACTTCTTAAAGGGATTTTGTCTTCCAGAATTATTTCCCACAGTGTCATCCAAGCGATAAGGAGCAGGATTGAGGAGGGGTGGGTTTGCACAAGAATGGAAATTAACAATTAAGAATAGATCTTGGGCACTAAATAGAACTGGCAAAGGTAGAGTTTTGCAGAATATCTAGAAAATGAGGAAGCCAGAGAGGGGAGGGGCGAGACTGAAACAGGACCACTTATCTCTTGGTGCTGACCTGTTTGGAAATAATCATAGGTAATTTCTAGAACTTCATTTATCAATGTGAAAGGTAGGTTAATTGTTCCAGAAGACCTGTCTAGGACTGTCCTGAGGGATATGCAGCCCTTAGGCCCTGGGCAAGAGTATGGCTGTGTTGTGGACGATGATGGTACAGCCAAGGGACAAAAAGCAATGTGTCTAATCCCGTGAAGCCTTTTCAGGATGGAGCTGCCTAGCAAGCTGGGTATGTACTTGGATCCATCTCTCTCACTAATCCACCATCAAAGCAACACATTATGGAAAGCAACACATTATGTATCTCATTGCTAAGGTACCAACACGGCAGAGATGAGAGAGGTGTCTGATGAAGCAAAGATTTTGGATGACATTGTAAAATACCTGTGTTTGTTGCTTATTTTTAATGTATGCTGAAAGGGAACACTGTGCATTACTTCAAGGATTAGAAAAAGGAAGTGACAACCAGAGCAGAGCCTTGCCTCAAACCTCTCTGGGAAATTCCCTCCTCTGCCTTTCTTTCCTTCCCTACCTTCTCCTTTCTTTCTTTGGGTGCTGATATACCAGCAACTGTATTTGGGCTACAAAGTTTAGTCCCTATTCTGAATATATCCAATAATCCCCTTTCTGTCTCTTCTTTTTTCTCCTTTGTTGACTTGATTACAGTCTTACCTATTTGTCTTCTCATCTGACCTGTCTACTTTTTCCTGTGCTTTGTATGACTTTCTGGATAAATTGGGGGGGTCTCCAGAGACTCAAAAAAATAGAAAATATCTGTTTGTCAGTCTATCTGTCTGTCTGTCTATCTATCTACCTACCTACTGATTGCCTGCCTGAGACAGAGATTTCGTTTCAGGAGTAGGCTCATGTGATTGTGGGAGTTGCCAAGTTCAATATCCGTAGGCAGGCAGACAGTCTGGAGTCCCAGAAAAGTTGATTCATCCCTGCTCAAAGTCCAAAGTTAGTATGATGATAGAATGTATTCCCCTTGGAAGACTTCAGGTCCCCCCCCCCTTCATCATCCTTCCAGATTGAATGAAGTTTACTCACACCTTGGAGGATAATTTTCTCAAAGTCTAAATGACTGAAATGCCATGTATCTAAAAAATATACCATGGCATCTAGATGATGTTCAGCGGAATATCTTGGCACTACTGCCTGTTCTACTTGATACAACAAACAGGAGGCTGCACCTGCCACCAGGATGGGCTTGAGACTCAGCCTCCCCTTGTGGCTCTTCTCAGAACTTAACCCTCCTTGTTCCCTCATCAAGATTTCCTCCTCACTCACATACTGATGTAACAATGATCCTAGCTCACATTTACTGGTCTCTTCCCATTTGTCAGCCATCATTCAAATATGGTTTCTTAGTCAATTACCATTGGAACACTATTAATAGACACTCCTCTTATTGTCTTGCCTCAGTTGTCTAGGAACCTGGAAACTCCTGAACCAGACTGCCTCCCTTCATATGCAAGATAACCACAACCTAAAACAGTGTCCCTGCCCTCTCTTGAAGGGATCATTTGAGACTGTAAAGGTCCTCAGCAATGAAACACTTCAACCGCTCATGGATTCCATGGAAGTCATGAGGCAGCCCAGGAACAGGACAGTGGGGACATCAGAGCAGGCCAGCCTTCCATGGGATGCCCTCTCCTGCACATGTGTTCTCCAGAGCACAGAGTAGGCAGGCAAGTGTGGACCCAGTGTGACTGGTGAGGCACTTCCTGAACTCCAAAGAGAGGGCACAGAACTCATTATGAAGGAGTACTCTACAGCCACTAGAGAGAGACTATCAAAGACATGGAAAAATGCTTGTGATCTACATTAAATAGACAGTTCCAGGCCGCAGAGTCTGCTAGGTAGATAGCACACTTGCCATGAAAATATAACAATAGGAGCTTGGGTGCCCAGCAGCCACATACAAAGCTGAGTGGGCATGGCGCCCTGTCTGTCACTCCAGCCTTCAGAAGCTGGAAACTAGCTTTCTGGGAAGGCTGGCTAGCTAGACAAATCTCTAAGCTCTAGGTTTAGTGAGAGACCCTGACTCAGTAAGTGAATGGGAGAGTGGTCAAAAAACATACCTATTGTCAACCTCCGACCTCCATAAACATGTTCACCAGCACGCGTATGGCTGCACATGTACAGACACTTATATGTATAACACACACAGACAAGATTCCCAGCCATTTGTAAATATGAGCTTATTAAACGTATTATGTATATCATATAATATATAAATCCATGTTTATAAATATATATAAAAGACCTACAAGACAGATTTAAAATGGAGTACGATTATGGGTAATTTTAATTTTGTTTTTTATGCTTTTTTCATTGTTTAAGTTTTCTACAAATAAACATATAAACATATTTTATAGAAAAAAGTATAATGATTCTTTTGTGATTAAACATGTAAACATTTTAATTAAACTTGCTTGTATTATAGAGTGATACACAAAATGATGTACTTTTGTAACTGAAACACACGTTGAATATGAAGGCATTTAAGTGTTTGTGGGCAGGTTAATCCTACCCCAATCTAGTTTTTAATTTGATTTCTAGAAACCTATGTCTCAGAAAGATTACTATACCAAAATCACTGGCGTCAGGTGGGTGTCAATCTCCAGAACTGAGGTGCTGGGACAGGACCAAGCTTTGGCTCCCTGTGAGGAAGTTAATCCAGTAAAGGTGCCTGGCCTCATGACAAGACTTTTCATTGCAAAAGCATTTTCCATTTTTTAATAGAAACTAATCCTAAAGAAACTTCAGATGCCTGTCATGGTACTTCCCATTTTAAATTTGCACCTCCCATTCATTTCAGTCTCAGTAGCATTCCTGTGTTTGTAGTTGAGAAAGAAACGTCAAGAAGCTGCAAAGGTCTTTGTCAAGTTGCCAGCGTTTCTGTGAATCTCTCTAGCTGTAATAGTGTGTCTTGGTTTTTAGATAGCACTTTAAGACAAATAAGAGTTGTTTGCTTCGTCAAGACAAAAAAACATTTCAATTTACATTCATGAGCCCAAACATGTTCAGAAATTTTTATTTGATCAGGATATACATATACCTTTAAATAGCAATAATATGCCACCATAACTGTGCATCTTACATATTATTATGCATTATAATTCACTCCTCATCAGAAGACTCTCAGAGATCCATATGACTTCCATGCTATAAAGTGACCAAGGCACTGAAGCAGTACTTACTAAGAACATATAGCTCACACACAAAAAAAAAGAAGAAAAGAAGGAAGGAAGGAAGGAAGGAAGGAAGGAAGGAAGGAAGGAAGGAA
>NW_026586550.1:10542317-10556097 GCF_907164565.1 Psammomys obesus
GGAAGGAAGGAAGGAAGGAAGGAAGGAAGGAAGGAAGGAAGGAAGGGGAAAGGAAGGAAAGAAAGAATGTCTGACCCTGTATAGGGTCTTTTATCCACTTCACAACATCTATTTCTTTGAAGATAGTTTGTGTTACAGAAAAAGCTATAACTATTTAGACAAAAGTCCTAGATAGTGAAAGGGTCAATCAGCAAATAGCTAAATCATTGAAAAAGTACTGAATGGAGCTGGAGGGATGGCTAAGTGGTTAAGAGGACTGATTATTCTTCCAGAGGACCCAGGTTCAATTTCCAGCACCCACATGGCAGCTCTCCAGGATCCAACACTCTCACACAGACCTGAAGCAAACAGAACACCAATGCACATAAAATACAAATAAATAAATTTTAAAAAGACAAAGTCCTGAATGGACTGTGTCCATGTACAGTATGGTATTTCTTTGGGAGTTTACCAGATGAATAACTAGTAGTCCGTATTATCACCAAATTAAGCTGATAATATTAGGGGGCTTGTTTTTACCAAAAAAAGTCACATTTAATGTAATAACACCGGGTGTGTGCATGTGTGTGTGTGTGATAAACCTTCCCTGAGGACTTTCATTAGGAACTATCTCCCTGAAGACATCAAAAACTTTCTAAATGTTAGGCAATGCATGAACCCTAATAAATTCATTGGCTTCCCATGGGAAACTTAGGTGGAATTGTATTTTTCTTTGGGGAACTTTATGAGAAGGAATTTTCATCATAGATGATTTGGCAAAATGAGATGCCATCCAACTTTTGTTAGCCTCCAGACCCCCCAACTTGAAGAATTAAGTTATTCTGGCTCATAAATTCTAGCAGTCTAGTGCCCCTGGCTTACGGAACATACAAATGCTGTGAGCTGCTCCCTCTGTATCTAGTGACTCACTTAGAGACTGCTATCTCTGAACAGTACAAGGTTTGGGAACAGCCACTCTGAAATTGCAAACTTTTATTTTTAATTCCTTTCTAAAGAACACTCATAGCAACATAAGCTCAAGAAGACCAAGAACAATGCCCCTACCACCACCACGTTTCCCTCCTTTTGTTGACTGTTAGAAGCAATCACATCTTCCTAAAGAAACCTAGATGTGTTATAAGAGAAGTGGACAGCACTGGCATTTAATAGCAAATGCTGCAATTGGAGAATCACATCTGCAGAAGCCTTCCTGATAATGTAACTGTGTTGCTGGGTAAGGTCAGCAGTGGAGGAAGCTACTCTGCTTAGACCCTTTCAGCTGTGCTGCTGTCTCCCCCTGCCCCCCCCCCCATGATCCAGGGCACTCTACTGTGCTCTTTCTATCTTCACAGATCATTCTGCAAGGGACAGAACTCCCTCTGGCCCAGGCTGCTGTGCAAAGCTGCTTACAACTTGTTAAATGAAGGATGGGTCCTCTTCTGGCCTTGGCAAGTTGACAAATGTTTGTTTTTCCACATCCTTACTGTTTGTGTTTCCAGGTCTACAGGTTGTTTGACTGTTCCAGACAATCCTGGGTACATCACTATCCAGTCTCTTGCAACCACCCTTGAGCATAACTCTTAATGCTGGGCATTAGGTCGAAAGAGATGACAAGTCTCGGTGGGAAAAGCTGGTATTTGTTTTTAGTTTCCAAAGCTTGCTGTTTTGTTTTGTTTTCTTGTGTTAGGATTCCTGCCCCGCTCCCTCAGCCATTCTTTCTCTCTACTCTACTAACCCACTTCTTTGTTTCTACTCTACTCCAACAATAAGAATCATAACTGTTGAGTGTTAAGAGCCTTCTAAAATCAAAAAACAATATTGGGAGCTCAATGCACTTATCATCTATCATCCACTACAGTGTGTCTTTGGGGCTTTGGGAGGCATCCATTTGAACTCTAACCCTGCCAGATCACTTTAGTGGACTTTTGAATGAGTTGCTCTGTTCCCCGAGGTCTGTGTCCTGGGTTCAGTGCTTGCCAGCGGAAGCTAAGCACTGTCTCTGCTGAGCACTCAGCCAGAAGGGTTTGTAGGAGCTACAGTGGTGGATCTGGTTCTCTGTCAGCTCCTCCCCTATCCAAGGTACACTGACAGGTCATTCTCAGTCTCACCAGTTAGCTTTTCATCACTCTTAACAAAATTGTGTGTGCATGCGTGTGTGTGTATGTGTGTGTGTGTGTGTGTGTGTGTGAGTGTGTGTGTGTATGTGTGTGCGCACTTGCGTGCATGCAAATGTATGTTAGGGTAATATGTTAAAGACAAAGACCAATATTAGATGCCTTTCTCTCCATTTTTCTTTTTTGAGACAGGGTCTCTTGCTAAGCTGCTCACTGATTTATCGAGACTGACTAGTAAGAAAGCCCATGGGCCCCTCCCATCTGCATCTCCCAGGCACTGAAATTATAAGCACACAGACATGTGACTTCCCAGCTTTTTATCTGGGAATCCCAAGTCAGGATGCCATATTTGCTCAGCAAGTGCTTTAAGTTCTGTCCATCCCTCCAGCCCAAAGGCCACCCATCTATTTGTGGGAGGGAAAGGTTGATTTTGGCTCACAGTTTTGAAGTTTTCAGTCCGTGACCTGTTGGCCTGCATGTCCGGCCTGTGGTAAGATCAACACATCTTGGAGGTAACATGGAGGAGAAAAACTGCTAAGCTGACAGCCAGGACCCAAAAGAGAGGAAGAAGAAGAGAGCAGACTCCCACAGTCCCTTCTAGGGACATTCCTAAGTGACCTGAGACACTCCCACTGCACCCCATTTCTCAAAGGTTCTATTGCCTCCCTGGCAGCATTGTCCTGGAGACAAAGCCTTTGACACATAGGCCTCTAGGACAAGCCAACATACTAACTAGAGAAAACTTCTTACTGGGAGCTGGGGTATCTTGAACTTTTCTAAAAGTACATGAATATTTTATAGTTCCCAAAATAATTCCACATTTCTGAACCACCTTCTAGAAGGGCAATCCAGCAACAATCTCAAAGTACTTTGGAGAATGGTACATTGCAAAGCTTTGCCAAGCAAAGGGAACCTCTTTACTGGGTAGTTACCACTGGGTTATGGGTGAAGCCTGGGTGACTGGGAGCCTTCAAAGTGTTACCATATAGTGTTTTTACTAAGTGACCAATACTTACAGACATGGTATGAAATGGCATCACAGAAGGCTTCGTGAAGGAGTCCCTGAAGTCCATGCTGCAGAAAAGTCTTTTTTAAATTTTATTTATTTATTTATTTTTATTAGTTACATTTTATTAACTCTGTATCCCAGCTGTATCCCGCTCCCTCATTCCCACCCAACCCCACCCTCCCTCCCTCATCTGCTCCCTGCCCCTTTCCAAGTCCACTGTTAGGGGAGGACCTCCTCCCCTTTCATCTGACCCTGTTTTATCAGGTATCTTCTGACTGGCTGCAAAGTCCTCCTCTGTGGCCTAAGAGGGCTGTTCCTCCCTTGGGGGGGTGGGGAAGTCAAAGAGTCAGCTATTGAATTCATGTCAGAAAGAAAAGTCTTTAGAGAAAAGTTACTCCTGAAGGTTCTTAGACAGAAATATTTAAAGATCTGAGCACACAGGATGCCAAATTTGTCTACCCAGTCTGCAAATAAATCAACCTATTACTTTGCTGTCTGGTGCTACACATTTCCTAATTTATGCATGCCCCAAATCAAGCTGGCTAACTACTTCCAGAGAGTCTGGGCCTCTGCTGGGCAGAGTTGGATGAGGCAGCTTGCTTACATGCAAGTCTAGTGAAGCCTTCATATCTGTTAAGCATTCTTCCCTTGAATGAATGAGTCAATTCAAGCTAAAATGGGGATTATAAATACAGGTTTATTGTGGGCAGCTCTGGGGTGGGGATTGGGGGACAGCACCAGAAGCTTTCAAAAGGAGGAAAGCAGAGAGAGGAAATGCAAAGAAAGAGACAGACAGAGAGATAGAGACAGAGAGGGGCAGAGACAGAGAGAGACACAAAGTACGAAGGCAGCTTCTGACCTACAGCACAGGACCTGTGAGGCCTTGGGCGGCTGTCCTCTGCACTCTTTCCTTTTCTTTTACTAACACTGGGTCTCTGTTCACACCAGCAATAACACAACCAGCAAAAGGAAACCGGACCTGCTGTGGCCTGATACTTGGAACACATCCGAGCCATTTCTCTATATTCTGTTCTCTTCTGACTTCCTGTCTCCCTGAGATGGTACATTACCAGAGGGAGTGAATGCTGGGCTCAGTCTCTATACTGAACAGATCTCGTCTGGAAAGAAGTAAAGAAAGCAAGCTAGTCCTTACTGTAAACAGGTTACCAAAACTCCAGGTTCTAAATCTCTTCTCAAGTGCTGATTAAGACCTCACCCCTAGTCCTTCCCCAGTGACTTGAGTTCTTAACTTCAAATGGCTTCCAGACTAGTATTGAAGTAACCTTGATGATCACTGGGGCCACCTCAACTGATGCAGCTTGAAGTTTCAGACCCTGTAGATTTCACTAGTCCTGGTTTGGGGATAAATACCTGACAATGAGTCTTTTTTATCAAATCCATAGCCAGTCACTGTTCCATTAATATTTGATGAGACCTGGGCTGTGGCCAAATTCTCATCCACTCTGTCTTCCTTAATAGTAGCTCCTGTGTTCCTCTTCCTCTGTATTCCAGCACCCCAAAGTAAGGCCAAGAGAAATGAGAGGATCTGGTTTGTAGTTGAGAGAAAGCACATTTTTGATAACTTTTCCCACCACTGTCCACTTATGGAGATCTGGTTCGATTTTCTTAATATTTATAGAGAAGACCGTAAGAGAGGTGAAGAAACTTGTCAAAAGTCACACAGCCGACAAACAGGAGCTGTGGTAGGGCTGGGAGCTACTGTTCTGGGCCCAGCCCTCATACCTGTAACGAGAATGCCCTGCAGTTATCGACTGAACGGGAAGGCCAGGCATGGAGCGCTGAGGGTGGACCATAGAACCATGTCAGGAAGGCGCATGTGCAGTTGGGGATCAAAGCACACGTTATGCTCCTCTTGAATCTTGGGTTCTATAACTCAGAAGCAGAGGCAGGCAGTGAAGGCAGGACAGCAGCTCCCCTTCAACTGGGCGGCCTGGGGCCCTGCTGTCAGCTCTGCTGCCTCCTAGCTGGGCAGGGCCCATCACTTCACCTCTCTGGGTGTTGGTGCTTTGTCAGCTGGGGAGAAGATTTTTCAGTGTGATTGCTAAGGGTAATTGACAGCATGTGCGTGGGGACTAGGGCATTTATGTGGCTCTTTATGTCCCAGAGGGTGATGAGGAATGGCGTGGTTACGCTGCCAACATAGGACAGTCTTGGATTGATGCATGTGTCCACTCTGAACTGGAGGACCTTCATGGTTCTTGTCACTCCTCTAAGCATTCCCAGCACTGTGCTGCCCTTGTTAGCCTTTCATATTGTCAGCTGGCTCTCTGTGGGGCCAAAGCCACCTGGGGTCACCCCAGGGTATTGATAAGACATCCTTCCAGGCATTTTCCTCTTCTCTGCAAGAAGCCACTCAGAATTCAACAGGCAGAGTCAGCTGTGAGTAGGCCAGAAGACAGTCTCTTTCTTTGACCCTTGGAGGCTGCTCCCCCTGGCCCTTACAGATACCTGACTGGAGACAAACTATCAGTCATTGTGTTTGTCGCTGGGGTTGTCTGGAGCCCCCTCTGAATTTTCTTGATAAAACAGAGTGTCCAGTCTTAAAATACCCTAAGTACCTACTTGTAACTATCAGTCTTTCCCATGTCTTCCATGGGGCCATATTTACATCAAGAGGGGTCAACTCTGGTCTCAGAAAGCTATAGAGTGGACTCCAGAAAGAGAACCCGTGACAACAGCGTGAAGAAACAGCATAAGCTGCTACACAGGAGAGAACTCTGACCAGAAGGGCCCTCTTCCTAGTTAAATGTCATAACAGCCAGGCTGGTGAAAGCCAAGGATCCATTCTCAGGAAACTGTCAGAGGCTTTGCCACTCAACAGCACAGCTTGGTTCTAATCCAGCTTCAGAGCTCTGCACCTTGGCTGAGGCCATAAGTATTTACTATGAATTCATTGAGGCTAGGAAGACGGCTCAATCAGTAAAACATTTCAGAGGCCCTAAGTTAGATCCCTCTGTGGACTAGATGTGGTGAGGTACGCTCATAAATCCAGAGTACTGGCCAGCCAATTTAATCTACTTGGTGAGTTCTAGGCCGGTGACATATCCTGGAGAAGGGGCTGTGGGAGGAAGAAAGGAAAGAATGGAGGAAAAGGGAAGGGAAATGAAGGAAGGAAGAGAAATAAGGAGGGAAAAGGACAGAAGTAAAGAAGGGAAAGGGAGAGAGGGAGGGAGAGAGGAGAGAGAAGGAGGGAGGGAGGAGGGAGGAAGGGAGGAAGGAAGGAAAGGCTCACTTCTACCTGAGGCACAAGCGGAAGTTGATGATGGCTGGGGAGGGAAAGCTGATTTTCTTCCTGCCCCACACTTCAGCGGATGGCCGCACATGCAGGCAGGCAGTGCCAACTGAACTCAGTGAGTTATTTAAAAACAAAAGAGAAAATGCGAAGGCAGCGGGTATGAGTGGGTATGGATGGTAGGTGGTGAGAGAGGGGGTGGTGCAGGGAGCTCCGGGAGAGACGGTGGGGTGTGTGTGGACCCATGATACACATACAGCATTGCTAAAGAATACAATTTAATAAAGCGGACCGTGCCGAAAGAGCAGCGCCTGAGACTAGCTGGTCTACATGCCACTATTTTTTAACTGCTATTTTAATGTGTACAGGTGTGAGGGTGTCAGATCCCCTGGAACTGGGGTTGCAGACAGTTGTGAGCTGCCATGTGTGTGCTGGGAACTGAACCCAGGTCCTCTAGGAGAGTAGCCAGTGCTCTCAACTGATGAGCCATCTCTCCAACCCCCACTCCACTGTTTTTAAAGTAATAGTCTCTGCACTTTCTGTGCACCTGGCTGCCACATGTGCATGAAGATATTTTGGTGCAGTGGGGCTGCCTTAAATTTCAGAGACTCCCATGTAAATATCAAACTTTAAGGTAATAGGATTAAAATACTGAAGAGGGGACTTAGTGGGACATAAAGCACATATAATAAAGAACATTTCTATTTCAAGAGGGATTTTCTGAAATCTTTAGGTCTTTAGGGATTGGAGTAAGCCCTGGGATTTCTAAACCCTTAGGAGTCTTCAAACTCTTTTCAGGAGTTTCTGAAAGGCACACAGAGGCCCCAGCTCTGCCTGCTAAGCCTGCACAGGCTCATGAAAATGCCTACTGCACTTTGCTTTGAGCTGGCATTCTGTTAGCTGGGTGATAGTGCTGGCGCACCCTGATGCTCAGGTTCTCTAACTGGTGAGATGAGCAAAGGTCTTTGAACAGTTGTTTTAAGATATGGAAACATGGATCAGCTGATTAGCAAATTGTTCGATGGAAGATTCTTCTGAAGCAAGGAGGGCTCAAAATAAGGGGTGAGGCAATGAAAAGAGTCTCTGAAGACGGGAAAGTGGGTCTCCCCACACTGATTGCTGAGCCTCTTCTAGGTCAATGAGCTTGGTAGAATCAATACAATACTGTTTCCTTGCAGGACTAGAGGTTGGCAGGTGATAACAGCCTGAAAGTACTTCTGCATCCGGACTTCAGCTCACACACATGACCCACAGTCCACAGGGGGAGCTTCGGGGAGGCTGCTCCAGGGAGCCAGGGCACATAGGTGAGGGCCTGCTGGGACAGCCACTGCAGCGGCTCCACTCATATACTTGACCTGGAGGCTAGGACCCTGTTCCAGCCCAGACGGTCTAGCTTTGAGTCCTAGCCTGACTCTTATGAGGCTTCTGACATCCTTGGGCTCAGGTTCCTTTTAATGAAAATAAAAACCGTGTCCTGAGGCTTGCTACCAAGGTAAACCTGACATAAAAGCCACCTAGAACCATGACAGGATCAGAGGACGAGCCAGCACACATGGACTCCTGATCTATGCCAGGGATTGTGCCATACAGTTACACACCTTCTTGCTGTCCACAGAACATCCCTCAAGGTAGTCACTGTCTGTAGTTCTGTTGTTCAGGTGACAATTTAAGGAACTTGACTGCATCACTCAGGTCACAAACGACAGGAGCTAAACTCAAACAAAGCCTTAGCAGTCACATCTCAGCTGCCCCAGGAGGTGGTGGCTGTGCCCTTGGAGGCTGTTAATGCTCTCACTCATGTGTGGGCCTTTGGGCAAGTTTTCAGCCTTTCTCGCTAGTTTTTGTATTCATAAATCTAGAGGAAATTTAAAGTTTATACCATGGCTTTGCAAGGCCCTCACTCGAAGCAGCCCTCTGCATGAATTTTAGTGATCTTCTTGAATTAAAAAAAAAAAAAAAAAAAAGGTAGAAAGTCTAGAAAACCACCATGGAGATCTGTTACTTGTCAATTTCCCTGGCATAAGACATATAATTGGTGCTTGATAGATTCTTTAAAATTTCCTTTTTGTATGAATGCTTTGCCTGCATGTACATATATGCACTGTGAGCCTGGTGCCTGCAGAGGTCAGAAGAGGGTTACTGGGTCCCTAGAGGTGGAACCACAGATGGCTGTGAGCTGCCATATGGGAACTGGTAAGTGAAACTGGCCCTCAGCAAGGGCAGCAAGTGCTCCTACTTGCTAAGCCATCTGTCTGATAAATACTTCTTGAAGTGGTTTGGTTTTGAGGCAACTGAAACAGCAATGAGAAGATTGTCTTACGGGATGTGGAAAACTTGAGTGTCACTACAGTCTCTCAATTTCAGGATCAAAAGCAAATAATTGACAATTACGGCAACATTTTTCTCTTAAAAACAACACAAAGGTAGTAGGGATAGCTCAAGTGGAGTGCTTGCCTAGGCTGCACAAATGCCTGATTTTCATTCCCAGCACCACTTAAACTGTGGTGATGAGCACTTTTAATCACAGCACTTGGAGGCAGTAAGGTTAGAAGTCTGAGGTCACCTCAGCTACATAGTGAGTTCAAGGCCAGCCTGGAATACTTTGGTGTTTCTTAAATGAATAAATAAATATAGCACAAGGACAGAAGAATAGTGGGGTAGCCTGGGGTATATTGCAACACCCTGCCTCAAAGAGAAAATAAAATCTTTCATAGTATTGAAATTTTATATTAAAAGAAAAAATGCAGGTTGTATGTAGAGGTCTGGCTCAGGACCATTATGGGATGCAGAAAAAGTAGCTCCTTGAGACCCTGCAGAGGCCGGTGCTGTTCAGAGCCTTGGGCCACTGGTGATTTTTCCAGGTTCCTCTCAGTTTAGACACTGCCATCTTCCTAAACACACACCTTGGGAAATTGGTTCCAAGACTCCATGCACGTACCAAAATCAAGGGATGCTTAAATTCCATATCTGAAAGGGTAACGTTTACCTCTAATCTTCACACCTCTTCCTGCACAACTTGAACCTGTAAGTATTAAGGTATTCGTATCACCTAATACAACGGAAGCGCTGTGTGAACAGGTTCTGTGTTCTGTGTTTAGGGGACAAGGGTGTGAAGAGTCTACATGGATTCAGCTCAAACATGCTTTCCCTGCACATATCTTCACTCTGAGGTTGGCTGGATCAGCGGCTTCG
This sequence comes from Psammomys obesus, assembly GCF_907164565.1. Lineage (NCBI taxonomy): Eukaryota > Metazoa > Chordata > Mammalia > Rodentia > Muridae > Psammomys > Psammomys obesus. Next base: position 10,551,865 of record NW_026586550.1, read on the forward strand.
GATCCTGAAATGTGAAAGGCTGAGCACGCTCTAATGTGTGATTTGCAACCCAGAAATAATAACTGCTTCATCATCAGGAGCAGCCGAGAACCCTTCTCTGCCAGGCGTGTGCTGTCTGGTCATGTCTGATCAATGTGAAGGTGAGCAGAGAGCTGGGGAAGCTTCTGTGTTAGGGCATGGGCCGGATCTGGGCAGGAGAGTCCAGCAGCTTTTCTAGAAATAGCCACAAAGGGAGTTCTTCAAAATGAGCATTGATGCTGCTGTTACACGGTCTGGGAGTCTTTTGGTTTAACACTCCTGTGGCTTTTGCTGTGGACAAAGAGCTCTATGGCCAATCCAGAGCACATCAGTCGACCTCTGTAACTCAGTTTACCCATCTGCTATAAGCTCTACTCTGTGGGGAGGACATTTTCTATACTGGGGGAGCGGGGGAAGGAAGCAAGATAGCAATTAAAGGCTTCTTTTTCCTTATTTTAATCTGTGGCTAAAATGAAAAGCAGTTCATTTTAAAAACTCAACTGGCAGAAGCCAGCCAGGGCTGGTGGGGTCCCGGGACTAGGCCGAATAGAAAGGAATGACGTGATCCTAATGTGGTCCCTTCATGAACAGCTCTCACTGGAGCTGCTCCTCAAGGCCAGGCCTCCTGGGTCGTCCTAGGCAGCAGATGGAAATGATTTGGGCACATCTGGTATAGCCTGAATTTGATCCTTAGGGTAAGATCTAAAAAAAAAAAAAAAAAGAGAAAGAAAGAAAAGAAAGACAGGAAGAAAGAAAGAAAGAAAGAAAGAAAGAAAGAAAGAAAGAAAGAGAGGCAAACCATTTCCCTTAAAAAAAAATATGCACGCATGAGATTTAATGTTCACCCCTTAGAGCTGTATTCTTAACTCTGGGTTTGTAAGACACAACATGTTTTCCCCCTAATCCTTCCCAAAAATGCATTCCATAAATTGTTAGCATCCCTGCCAATGGCCCCAGTAAATTCACATACCAGCTTAAAGTCAGTCCCTTTTAAACCAATGCCATTAGTCCCCTGAGTTAGGGGATATTATTTCCAGATTCCTATGGCTGTTGCCCCCCGACACACACACATACACACACACTCTCTCTCTCCCTCTTTCCCTCCCTCCCTCCTTGTCCTTGCTTACTTGAGTTGCAAATGTTCATGTTTCTCTGTGGCTGTTACTTTTGTGACAAATAGACACATTTCATATAAACAGTAGCTATGCCCTGCTCAGAGCCTCTGAACACATTCTAGGTACCCTAACAACATGCCATCCATCTCCTTGTTCATGGGCTCTCTCCTGAGAGCTCGAGGCTCCTCATTCAGAATGTCTGAGAAATCCTGATGTGTGTTACTGAGCCTCTGCTGTTACTGTTGCTCTAACACAGAATTGGTGAAGCACAGTGAAGGGACCCAGAGCCACACCACCCACATTTGATGCTAAGCCGTACCACTTGCGTGGCTGCTTTGTGCCTTAGTTTCCCCATTTATAAAGTAACACTGATAATAGTACGTACTTTGTACACTAATATATTTACCAGTGTGTGTGCTCAAGCAGAGCTTGCACAGAACAAGTTCTATTCACATATATGTGCTTGTGGAATTGAGAGTCACCCATGATTTTCAGCCAGACATGGAAGATCCTGTCTGACAGACTAACGAGTATGCAGAGAATGAAGGAAGATCAGGTTAACGGTGTTATTACTCTCCTGCTTTTAGTTTAGATCCCTGGAAAAGCTGATGGACATGGCTGTCCCTCTTGCGGCCTGTACTGAGGCTTCGGCGTGTCTTACCATCTGTGCTCTTTTCTCAGAAGCCCACACCCATGCTCTTCTCATGAACACCTCTTTCTCTTAAGACTTGTGTTGCAGCTTATAATAAAATACCATTATTAAGGTAGGTATGGTGGATACATCTTTAGTGTCAGCAATTGGGAGGCAAGGACAGGCAGATCTCTCTGAGGCCAGCCTGGGCTACATAGTGAATTCCAGGACAGCCAGAACTATGTAAAGAGACCGTCTCACAAATACATACATACATACATACATATATATATATATATATATATATATATATATATATATATATATATATATATATATATATACATTCTAGGCACCCTAACACCACACCACCCCTCTCCTTGTTTGTATGTATGTGTATATACAAATATATACACATATTCATATATGTACACACACACACAAAAGGCTGAAGGAGAGAAGGGATTGTTTGGGTGAGCACATTCAGACCATAAGGCTTTCTACCCGTCTAGAATTTGCTGACAAGTTGAGAGTAGACTGGCCCTGGGTTTCCCGGCCCCAGTCCTCAGGCCCACTCCTCCCCACCCCCACAGCTGTCTCCTAGGAAAGGCTGCAATGGCTGGACCTGGTACGCATCATGACTTATGTTTTGGGGTAATAATAACACACAGGGAGTTTAGGGGCTTTCTCCTCCTTTCCCCCTCTTTGCAGAAATCCTTTTGCTCACAACCGACTTTGTCTTACCCACCCTGGCATCTGAAAGCCTGCGGGCGTCTCTCTTGTGTGTGATGTGGCTTTGCATGATTGATTTTCACAAGGCAATAATAAAAAGAAAACCAGTTTTGTTAGCTCCATATTATGTCACTTACTCCCATAGGGTAGGTTCTCAATAAATGCTTATCACCAACAGAGAGGGCAGGAACACAGCAAGGTTGATTGACACATACAAAATAGCTCCAAAATTGTATGTTAAGAGGAGGCAGCAAGTAGCCTCAGGGTTGAAAGACATTCCTGTCTCCCCTCCCTGAATGGCAGGAGGAGTCTCTAAAGGGACCACCTCTACCCAAGTGATTGAGGAGGTGGCATTACTGTGATTCTTGAGCCAACTGTGACACACAGTAGAAATACCAGAGCCCGTGTTTATTGTCTAAGTCCCTTGAGATGGTAGAGAGAGAAAGGACCTGAAGTAACCTTGGGCAGCAAAGAAGGTCCAATTAAAAAGTCAGAAAATTGTGTGGTTGTAACGAATCAGCGCTATTCCAAGTCAGAAAGCTCTTAATGAGGATTCCTGGGGTCCTGTGGCCCCTGGAAGCTTATGCAGCCATGAGAGAAATTCTCTATTGTTGATGAGCCCCAGGCCCGCTGGCATCAGCATGCCCCAGCTCCTATGCATGGGACTTGGGTAGCCTCTGACACCTGTGGGTGATGCCTATGATGCTAGTGCTGGAGGAGGCAGAGGGTGTGTGCGCGCATGCATGTTATAGTTCTGGAGACTGAATGGAGGGTCTAGATACACTAGCCAAGCTTTCTACCACTGAGCTACCATCTTGTTTCCTTTTACTATTTCTTTTTTAATCTTGAGACAGGGTTGCTTAGGCTAGCCTTGAACTCACTCTGGAGCCTGGGCATGCCTTGAGCTTGTGACCCTCCTGGCTCAGTCTCCTAAAAACCTGGAATCACAGACGTGTGCCCTCAAGCCCAGCTTGAGCCACCATTTTTGAGTCATTAAGTCTCAGAGATGAAACAACTCTGCCAAGAGTCCTTCAGTGGCAGCACCCAGATAGAGCCCCATCCTGGCTCTGCATCCAGGCAGATTTCACCTCATTTTGTTGTGCTGTAAATTGCCTCAGAAACACATATCCCTTGACTAATGACACTATGGGACATACTGAGGCCTGGTGAGCAAGAGCAAACACATGATTATCTGTCTCCAACAGTCTAGGAAACAAAGGTGTCACCACACCAAGCTTGGCAATATCTTGTTCTGTCCTGTGCATCCCACGTGAAGATAAACAAGGCCAAACCCTTGTGTAGGCCACTAGCCAACAACTTTCCAGATCTTTCTTCAGCAGCAGTTGCTCCTCTTCAGCATCCTTCTCTTTGTCACAAGGAGAAATCTGTCACTAGTAATTCTTCCTATGCTGCAACTGATCACCCATTCACTGTGTTCACCATGCTTTGTTCCTTCACATTTGCTGTTAAAGTTTTGTCTCTAGAGGTTGGAGAGATGGTTCCATGGCAGGAAGCACTTGCTGCCTTTATAGAGGACCACGGTCCAGTTCCCAGCACCCATGTGACCAACAGCCTGTAATTTCATGACAACCTGTAATTTCAGTTCCAGGTGGTACAATTCCTTCTTTGGCCTCTGCAGGTCCCACATGCATTTGTGCATATACATACATGCTAGTACACACACACAGATGATAGATAGATAGATAGATAGATAGATAGATAGATAGATAGATAGAT
>NW_026586550.1:10556107-10556853 GCF_907164565.1 Psammomys obesus
GATAGATAGATAGATAGATAGATAGATAGATAGATAGATAGATAGATAGATAGATAGATAGATAGATATAGATGATAGAGAGATAGGTCATTACAAAATTTTATCTCTAATGATTTCAGAAAGATTTTTGCACCTCATTAAAAGAATTTCAGGTGTCTGCCATACTGAAAGGGAAAATGCTTTTCCTAAGGTTGGAGAAGATGTCGAGATATCAGATATTAAATTGAGGTATCCTTAAGTAGTTCTAGGACTGAAGCCTGTTTTCATTTTTAAAAGGCAGAAATCCCTTCCTCTTACTATGGGCCTGTGAGTATAACTGAGGCATGCTTGGTTGGTTGTTTTGGGGAAGGGGTTGATCTTGAAGGTCTACTGTTCATCCCAGGCTGTTGCTATGATCCTTCTTCCTCAGCCTCAGTGGTGCTGGAACTAGAAGCCTGAGTCACTACGCCCAGCTCTCAAAATCCCCTCCATGCATTTTACCAGAATTCTGCTTGGTCAAAGGGGGCATGCAAGTGGTGGTGGGGCCACCTCCCAGCCCACCCTCTTCCCACTTGACTGAATCTTAACTGTCCCCACTCTCTGCCAACTCCACTGTGGTCTCAAGTAGGAAGAGTCAGCTCCGTCTTCATTTCTTGCTTCAAAAGGAGAATAGCATGAGATTCCTCCCTGGGCAGGGTAAGAGGTAAGGTCAGAACACTGGTGTGTGTGTGTGTGTGTGTGTGTGTGTGTGTGTGTGTGTGTGTGTG
>NW_026586550.1:10556863-10574311 GCF_907164565.1 Psammomys obesus
GTGTGTGTGTGTGTGTGTGTGTGTGTGTGTGTGTGTGTGTGTGTGTGTGTGTATGCGCGCGCGCGTTTAACTAGAGCCTATAGTTCTCATTCTCTCCCTCCCCTTCAGCCAGGAGCCTGCCTCAACACGTTGGAGAATCTCAGCATCTCTCCTCTCCCCCCTCCTGTTCCCTCTACAGTCTACCCTCTTTAGCTTGCTGTCCTTCTGCCCCAGGGCTCCTGCATTCCTTCCATCTTCTGGTGTGCTCACACATGTGCATGTGCACGTATTGGCTGATTCCACATTAATAATAGCTCCCCATTCTGTTCTTTTCCTTTAAATGGACTAGTTACTTTGGGACAAAGATTTGTGACAAAACTTGTTTCTGGGATAATTGCTTTTCATACTTAATTGTTATAAATGATTCATCTGCACATGAAGCAATTCCACCCTGCTTCCTAAATTTACTAGTGTTCAGTTGCAACCACAAGCAGGAAACCTTGAATTGCTTGCGCTGAGGCTGCTGGCTTTATGGAGCAGGATAGACTCCAGAGCCCAGATTAGGGTTCCCCAGCCAAATACTACCTAAATTTCACTTTCTAAGCCATAGACTGTTCTGAATCTCAGTCTTCAAACCTATAAACCAGAATTAGAAAGGCAAGATGTATGTGTTTAATAAGTTTACCTTAAAAATAAGTTTTGGGAAAAACCTATATTTCTTGTAATGAATAGGGTTTCAAAAGCAAGAGAAGAAGGGAAAAAAAAATCATACTCGCCAAAAGAGAGCAGAAAAATAAATCCCAGTGGAAAGTTTGTGTCTCTCTGTGGCTAGATTCATTTGGTCAAAAAATGATGAAATTACAGATTTCTGAAAAGGGTGTGTATTTTGGAGTTCCTGAGGTCCAGGTCTCAGCATGAGCCTTGGGCAAGGCAGGCATTTAAGTCCAAATCGGAATAAAAAGAAGGAAGTGAACAGAGCCAGCTTTTTTTTTTTTTTTTTTTTGCCACCACAGCATTGCCTCTGAGGGCTAAGCCTGCCCATGAGCAAATTCATTCCATCTATTTGGAACCCAACACCTACATTCTCAATATCTCTTGCTATGGAATTTACCTTCCAACTTTCCAGGAAAAAACAAACAAACCAACAAGTAGCTGGAAAAAGCGAATGGCAACTGGGAGCTCAGCAGTCAAACTCTGTACAAGGGCCTGCGTGTGCAGCTTTGTTGACCAGTATATGGCCCTCGCTATTGGCATCAACACAATCCTTTTAACAACTAGTATCGGCCTTGAACTAACATGCAGGTGAAGAGAAAGAAGGTGGCTCTGTGGCTGAGCTCCCAGTCACCTGAGAGGACAAAGTTCCGTGAGAAGGGAGAATGGATGGGCATGGTGAAGGACTGTGTGGTCATTGTTGTAGTCATTGCTAAGTGGATAGCAGCAGGAAATTTCTAGCACGGCCAGCAGGGAGGCAGTGTCTGTGCCTGGCACCCAGTGCCCAGCACGGCCAACAGGAGGGCAGGGTTTGTGCCTGGCATCTAGGGCACTGAGTCCTTGCTAGAGCACTCCATGGTATGATCCAAGTCTTACTGTCAGCTGTGTGTCCTTCCAGACTTCGCTCTCTGGCCATCCCTAAGAATCTGTGAGCTACCTAACACCCTTGTCAGTCTAGCCCAGCCAGAAATGTTAGCATTTCTCAGGGTCCAACACTGAGACAGGAGCTTAATGCCTCTGGCCCCCGCTAAGCTGAAGAAGGCTCTGTTTTACTGTTTTGTTTCCCTTTCAGAATATCAAACATTCTGTATGTCTACCCACTTCAGCATTTCAGCCAGACTTTCACACACATGCTCTGGATTCTCCAAATATCAAGACAGATAATTTGAGAAAAGAATGAAAGCAAACTCAGGCAGCCACTTAGGAAAGCATCAACTTAAATTTCATGTAGGAGAAAATCTCAGCTCTCTGGCTCCACACAGCGTCCTATGGGACTAGAACAGACAGCACTGTGCTAATTTGCAAGTGACTGAAAAGGAAGCATGCTCACTGTAGCTTCACCTTGTTCTTTCTGCAATTTTGGGTGGGTTTCTCTCTCCACTGAAAACAGTAAAAGGGGGCTGGTGAGATGGTTTAGGCAGTAAAGGTGTTTGTGGGCAAGCCTAAAATTCTGAGGATCCCCAAGACTCACATGGTGAAAGGAGAGCACTGTCTCAAGTTGTCTTCTGACCTCCAAACATGTGCTGTGGTGAGGTGCATGCGCACAGACACACAGACACCACAGACACACACACTCACTGAAAAGAAACTCTAAGTATTCTCAGCCACTGGGCTATCTAACTAGCCCCTAAAATCAAGATCTTAAGTATGGTACTTTTATCTGACTTTAACAGTCATGCAAATAATTATGCCATTTTCCTCTCACTGGGATGCTATTTAGAAGTGGCATAGCTAGAGGCAGTGAGGAGTCAAAGCTTCCCTCTTAAACTCCTTTTAAATATGGTAGGACTTCCAACTCTCAAACTGTAGATAGAAACTGTATCTCATAATAGAGGGATGTATTACCCGGAGGTGGGTTCTGTATTCTTAAATGATGACCTTCTTTATTGGCAAAAAAGGGTTTGGGCTACTGGGCTTCTCCTCCACTGGGAAAGCCTGGCTTGTCTTCCATGCAAATAACCGTGCTCAGTAGGCTTGGGATCTCTCCAAGTGTCCCATTCCATGCCAGTCAGACCCATTACTGTGTCCAAACCTTTTTTTGAGGCAGGGTCTCTATACGTACCCCTGGCTGTCCTGGAACTCACCATGTAGATCAGGCTGTCTTGAGTTCACAGCTATCCACATGCCCCTACCTCTACTGAGTGCTGAAATAGTATGCAGTACTGCATGGAGCCAAGCTACCCTGATCTTAACAATTATCTACTTCAAAAAAATTTTTAAAAACCTTAATATTGTATGAGTGTATGTATGTGCATGATTATGTATGCGTGAATGTATGAGTGCATATGCTAGGCACATGCTGCGGAAATCAGAGAACAACTTTGTTGAACAGATTTTCCTCCTTGTAGATTCCAGGAACTGAATTCAGATCATCAGGTTTGCAAGGCAAGAACTTTTACTCCAGAAGCCATCTCTCTGGATTCTATCATCTGTTTTTGTTTGTTTGTTTTGCTTTTATAATGTCAGGGATTCAATGCCCAGAGTTATTTTGTTCTTATATATTCTTTTTGCCTCGGAGTTACTGTCTATGTTATTTCTTCAGCCAAGTGTATGCACAAACACACATACAGATTATATAAGGCTTAGTATGTATGATCCCTCTTTTAGAGAATACTACCATAACCATCCTTGTTGATGTTGTAATTTACAGCCATATAAAATGGCTTTATGTAGCTTTTTGTTTTATTTTTCAAGACATGTTTTCTCTGTATAGCTTTGGCTGTCCTGGAACTTGCTCTGTAGACCAAACTGGCCTTGAACTCAGAGATACACCTGCCTCTGGTTCCTGAATGCTGGGATTAAAGGTGTGCACCATTACACCTGGCTTACATATTTTATAATCTTATTGTGAAGTTTTATATTTTAAAGCATATAGCTAGTTAACAGTATGTTAGCTTAATTGATATTCTTGACTCAGGGTTTCTCTGTGTAGCCTTGGCTGTCCTAGACCTGCTTTCTAGACCAAACTGGCCTCAAATTCACAGAGATCCACCTGTCTCGGCATCCCCAGTACTGGGATTACAGGCATATGCCACCATACTCTGCTCTTAATTGATTTTCTTTTTTTAAAAATGTATTTATTTTTGTTATTACAGTTTATTCAATTTGTATCTCAACTGTAGCCCCCTCCCTCATCTCCTCCTAATCCTACCCTCCCTCCCTCTTCTCCACCCATGTCCCTCCCGCAGTCCACTGATAAGGGAGGTCCTCCTCCCCTTCCATCTGATCCTAGTCTATCAGGTCTCATCAGGACTGGCTGCATTGTCTTCCTCTGTGGCCTGGTAAGGCTGCTCCTCCCTCATGGGGAGGTGATCAAAGAGCCAGCCACTGAGTTCACATCAGAGACAGTCCCTGTTCCCCTTAAGTCCCTGTTCCCCTTATTAGGGTACCCACTTGGAGACTGAGCTGCCATGGGCTACATATGTGCAGGGGTTCTAGGTTATCTCCATGAATGGTCCTTGGTTGGAGTATTAGTCTCAGAAAATTAATTGATATTCTTAAATGTTATTACTTATTATAGAAAAATCGCAAGTACTGTCTCAAATATTTTAAGTTCTATCCAAACAACAGAATAGCATTCAGATGTAGAGTTCGCTTGGACAGAGCCCTGAAATATGGAGAAATGTTTATGATAAGTAAAAGAATGCAATACAGAATGTGAATTAAGAATGTATCCATGTGAAGCATACACATAGAAATCAACAAAATTAGAGAATATCTTTCACTCACAAAATATTTGTATTGTTATGCATACTCTGTAATCTGAATGACAACATGGCAGGTCTCTGTAAATAACCTGTTTCTGTGGCATCATGCAGCTGCCTCAGGGGAAATACTCTGAGCTGATTATATATTAGGCCTCCTTCGCTCTCCTGTGCACCAGCAGCAAGGGGATCATCTCTGTATAGAGGGGAGCCAACTAGAGTCTAGTTAGACAGGTTAACGATCAAGGGCTGGTTATAACAAAAACCTCAACAACCAAACTGACACTGAAGGAGAATAAACCTGGGGAATTCTAGAGGGCAAGTGTGTGTGACTTTGGCTAGCCAGCCAAAGAGACAAGTGAACAAGTGAGAACGAATAGTAAGGGCTGCCTAACCCCATTTTCTTCCTTTCCTTTTCTTTCTTTCTTTCTTTCTTTCTTCTTTCTTTCTTTCTTTCTTTCTTTCTTTCTTTCTTTCTTTCTTTCTTACTATAAACCCATTTTTTATTGGTGCCAAGGTGTAGTAAAGTGAACTGTTTCATACACATAATTTTTTAGGGTTTTAAAGTAAAAATACATTTATGTAAATGCAAAATTTCTAGCAAATCTTAATTAGTATGTATCAATATTTTGCACTTATGAAAGTTTTCACACTCATTTCATTCTGTGTTTATCACTTTACATATGGGAAATGGGTCTGAACTTTTGCCCCATCAGTCCTGAGGGGTGAGCAGACATGAGGCAGCAAATGAGCCGGGTAGAGACAGGAGTGATAGAAGGAAGAGCCTAGAAGGATACTAGCATGAGGCTCTGCAGGGCAAGACTTGGAAAGTGTCACTCTCACCCTGACAGAGAGGAGGAGGAAAGCTGAGGCAGGAGAGCTGACATGAAAGCTGCTGAAATTCTCCAGGGAGGTGAGGGCTTTATTTAAGCAGCAGCAATTGGTGTGGAAAAGAAACAAAAACTGTACTTGGAGACAACACCACAATTAATTGAGGTAAGAGTCAGGGGTGGTGGCCAGGATGCTGGCTGAACATCCTGGTATGGCCAATGTTGTCAGACAAGTCCCCAGAAACCAAGAAGGACACGGTATTACTTTATATTCAAAACTGCCTCTTTCCCAGGCTAAAATTTCATGAGGATCCAGTGTTTCTATTTATGTTTATTGTTATTATATAGGTAGAGCTCTCTAGTTACATGATGACAAAAAACAAACAAACAAACAAACCCACAGAGGAATTCCAGGCCTTCCTGTACAGTTAGTTGTAGATTGCCAGAGGTAGGCTCGGAGCCAAATACAGAAGCATTTGTGAATAAATACTGACCCCCAGTGTCTGCGTGCAGAAATAAAAATCATCAAGTCATCCTCTGGCTGTAGGTACACCTCACTAGCAGAGTCAGGAGCCAGCACACTTCAAAAGCAAAGACACCAAGTAGTGAACCTTCAGCTAGAGGCTGCTTGGGGGACTCTGGGTGTTCATAGATTCTGTCAGAGTAGAGCAATGGCCTCGGGTGTAGACACAGAGCTCAGTGCTAGCTTTTAGCTTCTGGTGCGGCACTTACATTTGCCAGGGCCGCATCTCAGCTGCCATAGACTTATCACTGCGAAATAGTAGATTACAGGCATCCCTTACCCATCCCTTCAAGAGAATTCATCTGTTTTCATTTTAAACTGCATTTTTCAAAGTGAAAAGACTTAAATGCTACAGTTTGGATATGAGGGTCCCCTCTCCCCAAGCCCCACCTGGGTTAACACAGGGCTTTGGTGGGCAATGACAACACCAATAAACACACACTTACAAGATGGGACTCTGGGCAACTAATGACTGCTGAGAAAGGGAGAATTGACTATACAATACCAAGTGCTCAGCCCTGAAATCATGTTCACATGGGCAACAGCAAACAAACTCAACTGGTTGTATTTATATAAATGTTACATGAATTTAATTTTGAGAGGGAGTAAAGGCAGTGGACATGGGAGGTGTTGGAGAGAAAGGACATGGAAGGGGTTGGAAGGAGGAAAGGGGAGATGTAAATTATGTAATTACATTGTAATTAAAAGATAAGAAAAAATAAAAAGGAAATCTTTTTTTTTGTTTTGTTTTTTTAAAGATGGGGCCTTGGAGGAAGTAATTGGATTTTGACAATTCTGATCTAAATAGATGAATGCATTGAGGGCCTGCCTGCACGATATCTCAGCACGACGTGAAGGCATTTGTACTAAGCCTGTTGACCTGTTTGAAGTCTGATAACCCCAGTTCAATCCCGGGGACTCACATGGTAAAGGAGAGAACCCAGTCCCCAAAGCTACACTGTTGCCTGCATGTTCCCTATAATAAATGTAATGAAAATGTTGAGTACTTCTTAGTCTCTTATTCTGCACATTGACTAACCGTGGGTTCTGTATTAATAGCTATCTATTGCAAAAAAGGAGCTTATTTGATGAGGGTTGATGCATCAATCTGTGGTATAAAGATAGGTACTAAAAGTGGGAATAGGTTAATACTATATACTATGTACTATTTGTTAGCATGTTCTCCCCAGAGCCTCTGTCCACCCAGCCATAGCTTACATCTTCTGGAGCGGGCCTTAACTCGAATCAGAAGGTGGTTGGTTATTTTGTAACATTTGTACCGTTACTGCACCAGCGGGCATGTCTTGCCAAATGTTACTGGAGCTTGCAGGCTTCACGGCTGAGTAAAACTGTGGTTTTCCCCGCCCCCTCCTTGTGAGCACAGCACCTTCCAGCAACATGAAAGGTAGCCGGTAGGGATGAAACTTCTAGGTCTCTACCGACTTGATTCCTCCACGTAATACAGAACTAGGCATATGGTGCTTTCCTTTCCGCTCAAGGCTTAAAAATCATCACAAAAGCAAAGATGGAAGGATTGTAAGAGCAGAGGCGGTCATTAACTACAAAAAAGGGGTGTTTTCTGGACACAAGAAGACCGCTGCACACAGGAGCACACGGCAGCTGGGACAGTGAGCACACTGTCAAGGCAGAAGTCTGAGCATGCGTGGGTGGGGAGTCATGAAATCCTTTTGCGGGAGGAAGAGTCTGTTTTCTTCAGAGAGGCAGTCCCTGAGAGGTTACCCACGCTCCGCTCCAGTGGGTGACCCCACACCCATGCACATGATGGCAGCATGAGGTGGACACAGTGTTGGAGGGGAACAGCAGGGGGCAAATAGGAAATTGGAGGAAAGGAACAGAGGGTGAGATGAAGCTGATATTTCACTTTTTATAGCATAAACTTAAATAAAAACTGAATAGTTCTGACGGAACAAAAAAATACACTGACAGGGATATAACTGCATGGACCTTGTGGGGGGGGGGGTGAGCCTGTTTTGAGCCTGGTCCCTGGTGGCATGTCTTTGAATATATTATCTCCGACCTCTCTCCTCCATCTCTCTCCCTCCTCCTTCCTAGCTACCTCTACTTTTCCACATGCTTCTTGCCATGATGTTCTGCCTACCACAGCTACGGACAACAGGGACAAGTGGACACAGACTGAAACTTCTGAGCCAAAGAAATCTAAAGTTGTTCATGTTGTTTGTCAGTGACAAAAAGCTGAAAACGCAGATTTAAATGCCCAGCTGCACTGTAAATAAAAGGAAAACCTTTAATGCTAAGAGAATGCATTTGGCTTCTGTTATCAGCAGCGAGGTGCATCCATTTCAGGCCACTGAGCCTCAGAAGTTTCAGCATCAGGATACACAGAGGAACAGAAGGAAAGGCTATTTCCTAGGCACTTAACTTCAAAATGATTATGACACTGAGCTGAGTGATACAAGGGGCCTCTGAGAGGTGCATGCAGCAGGAAGCTCAAACTCAAGGAAAGGGAGGCCCAGGAACTAAGTAGAACTTAGGTGGCACAGGGTAGCATCAAAAAGTCATGTCAGTCTAAAATACTGAGGAGAAAAAAAAATAGAAATGTTTGCATCAGGAGGGAGATTCCATTATTATCCAGATGAAGGTGATGCCAAGCATAAGCACATTTCTGAAGTATTACATTAGCAGGTAAGCTAATTTTGTCTGCTGCAAAGCTGTAGTTTGAAAGGAAAGGAAAGCGAAAGACTGTGTAACTATTATTACATTTCTTTAGTGTGTCTACATGTGAGTACCACAACATGGATGCAGGAGTCAGAAGGTAACTTTGGGGAGCTGGTTCTCTCTGCCCACCCTGCTCTCAGGCTTGGCAAGGAAGTACATTCAGAGCCATCCCACCTGCCTGGGTATACAGTTTGTACTCTACATAATACATGTTAAGAACTTTCCTATTTCCCTTATCTATTGAGAGTTCACAACGGAAGAGATGGAAACCAGCTACCTTTAACTGGCTGCTTCATACAATAAAGCAATATAAGGGTGGCTGCATCACAACACGGTCTGTACCACGTTTTCTCCTGTCAATTAGTTCCGCATTTGAGAAAAATTTAGTACTTAGTTCCTCTCTTTAAAAAGTAGGGTTTTATTGGCTATTTTTAAGATTCAATGTCCTATAACCATCATTGTTTTAAAATTAACTTTCTTAAATTGTCCTTCAAGCCAACCGTTCTGTGCCATGAGGAAGCATGTCGCTCTTTGTGGCCTGGTGGAGACGCTTCAGGCTTACGCTGTGCTTCATCTGTTTCAGATCTGGAACCATTTCCTTAAACATCCCCAGTTGTGTGTAAAAGTACTTAGGAACTAAGATCAAAGGGAAGAAGGCATGCTAAGGATTAGTGGGTGACGGCTGCTAGTCCCTTTCAGAGGATGCAGGTTGGCAGGGCTGGAGGCAACAGTGGAGACATACACATGAAACTAGACATGCATGTTCATGCAAATGCTACCAGTTCAAAACAGTAGCAAAGGGGCCATCTTTGCCTTCCTCTATCTTGTGTCTCCCTTCTCCCATCATGATGCCAGAGTTACAATATTGGCAAATTTACTTTCCTATAAAGTCATTGCAGGGATACATTTGTCTCTGTAATGTCATCTGGAGATAATCACAGTTTTCCACAGATCACACACAGCAAGCCGAGAAGAGTCTCTGCAACATTATCTCTAAACACATTTCATGCTGGAGGTACCCACAAAGGCCTCTCGACAGCAACCAGAAATACATAGACCATATACGGGTCAAAACTTGAGTTGCAGTACTTTGCCAGAGCTGCTTTTTGGTTCTGTAGAGCACCAGGAAGTAACAAGCGCCGTGACTTTCCTTTTACCTGAGAAGACTATTTAAGCTGTCTGTTTCAAATGTATCACCCTTGCTGTTGGTTTTGTTTCAACACAGTCAGTGGGAAATAGAGAAAGAAAGGAGAAGACACATTGTGGTGTTGTAAGTTGACACAGTAAGCTATGTGACCACCACATGAGTGCTCTTTATGCTACTTATATTCTCTACTTAATGGATATCAAATTTTTGTTATGAAAAGATTTTCAGTGTACTGACAATTTATAATAAGTGGTGAGCCCCAACTCAAACAGAGATTAAGTTGCGGTTGTATGAGGTATACGCGGTAAGTGGTACTGCTCTCTAGCTTGCTTTTAAAACTTTGTCAAAGCAGGAACTGGGGAGATACACTCAAGTGATGAGTTTGAGCCACAGAACCCATGTTTAAAAAACAAAAGCAGAGAAAAGCCCGGCATGGTGGTACATATTTGAAATCCCAGTTCTGGGGAGGTGAAAAATGGCCAGCCAACCTAACCTGCTTCTTAAGCTCCAGACCAGTGAGTGATCCTGTCTCAAGACAGACAGACAGACAGACAGACACAGACAGGCAGACGCACACACACACACTTTACTACTGGTAAAGAGAGGCTAATTTAGCTCTGGAGCCTAGCGGAACCAAAAGCATGGTGCTAGGAGCTGTTGGGAGCCTATCTTAAGGCAGCCGAGTGTACCACGCGGAGAGCTAGAGCAAGGACAATAGCTCAGGTCTCTCTTCTGAGATAAAGCCACTAAGGCCACCATCAGGTCACTCTCATGACTTCATTTAATCCTAATTACTTAACTTCCCCAACTCCAAAAACCATCAACACAGGAATTTGAGGATTACGTTTCATTCAACCATAGCACTCTCGAATAAATGTAACTATCAGTTATAGAAGCATTTCAGTTCAGCCTTTAATTCTGTCAAATAATTTGCCATTAAGAGATTGGATAATTAAACTTATCTTTTTTTTTTCCTCCATATTTGCCGTGGTTTAAATTTCTTTCATAGCTTAATGTTAAAACCCTGCCTTGAACTAGCATCTGCTACACGTAGATCTCCTGTGAGACAGTTTAATACAACAAATGCATTAAATAAGTGAACTCCAAATTTGTAACAAGCCAATCATACAAAAGATAAAAACAGAAAATATGAACAGGATCTGCCCTGTTGAAGAAATGGTAGGGTGATTCTAAGAGAAGGGAAGTGTTTTTCATATGAGGAGCTGAACTTTATGAAGATTCTTATGTGTCACTATAGAATAAAAAATGACTAAAGCTGACACCATGGATGAGGAGTCTTCATCTTGTAATGCTTTTCTAGGGGACAGCCTAGACCAAGGACTCCAGGCCACTAATGACTGCTGAGAAAGGCAGAACTGATTATACAATACCAAGTGATCAGCCCTGAAATCAACAACAACTGCAGAGTAAAATGTGTCTGTGGGGAAGGAGGATACTTGATCTAACACCTCTCCCAGAATACGCAGTGCAACCAAAAGGAAGACACTGCATTTCAGTAACAGTGGGAAAAGTCTAGCATGAGAACCAACTTGCTGACTAGAGGCAGAATCAACTTGGAAATAGATCACGTTGATTTTCTGTGATGAGGCAAACACATTAGAAAGCATCCTTTCTAAGGGTGTGTTGTTATTTCAGGGGCAGCAGGACTCAGTGTAAAACCATTCATTTCCTGGAACAGAGCTGCTTTAAAGAGACGGGTCCACAGTGCCAGGGGGTGCTTAACTCTTCCCACACACTGCTCTGGCTCTTGCTTCATCTTACTACACTGACATAGCAGAGGAGACCTCTTAAGATGGCCCCCAGGGAATCCACCATGACCTCTCCAGAGACCACATTTATAGAGGGGCTGTCTTCCTTTGCTTTAGAAGAAAAACTGCTCATGTTTGTCCCGGTTTCAGAAAGAAGCCAAGAATACGATGCAGGTTAGGCCCACCTCCAGAAATTACAGGTCCATGTTATAAAAACAGAGAACAGCTTCACCAGCTGATTGTGAGACTGAGGTACTGCAGTTAACAGTAATTTTATGTGAGTTCCCCCATAAACAGCCCATCTGCTCATATGTTTCAGTCCAATCTCAGTAGATATCAGAAAATACTGCCAAAAATCGCCTATTGAAGTCCCTAAGATTCCAAATGCTTTGTTCATTACTTCAGCCATCTTTGCTGTCAATCCGTAAAGATACTGAATCAAAAACCAAAAGCAAGGCAGCAGCAATGGCAGCAATGATTTAGAATTGATTGTGTCAAAGGCCAATTCTACTATAAAATGGATAATGGATACAAGTAAACTACTCTTTCCCTGGGAAAGCATGAAAAATGATAAAATGTTAACTGTGACTGCAAAATGTGTACATGATCGTTCATCATGGAAATATCCATGACTTGCTTCCAGTGAGGCAACAGCCTAAAGATGACTGACTCACAGCACCTAAACACACACATAGCTTCTCTTCACAGCCCACCTGAACCAGGCAGGACACATGCCATAATCTTTTGTACTTAGCCGAGGAACAGCAAATGTAGATGAGAAGCTCCCATATGCCTGTCACCGTGCTCAGGTGAATAAAATCCCATGCACCAGGATTTCCTTCCCTCCGACCCCGCCTTCAATTCAGGAGCAGCCTGTGTCCAACTCAGTATAAGCCTTGGAGTTTTGCAGGAGATGGTGTCAAGGACAGGGTCAGAAGCTGGCCAAAAATTTATCACACACCTGAGACACTTTGCATGTGTTGTTTGCAGTCATAAAACTTTATTTTAAACTAACTGTTAAGTACCCAAAGATTAAAGTCCAAAAACTACAACTGAAACAGAAGAAGAATATAAACTGCGACAGCTGTGCATATCCTGGTTGTTCTAATGGCCACAGGTAATTTCTACTACGGCAAACAGGACAGTGCTGGGCTAGGGGGAATAAAGGGCCTTGAGCCATCACGGCAGTTGGTTGCCTTCCCTAGGACCCATCTGTGACCTCCCATTCGATGGGCCTCTGGTCTAAATGGCTCATATGCTACCTAGCAGTCTTCGTTCAGCTCAGAAAGTATTAATTTAGTAAAAAGGTGAGCTGCTCACTGGAATAGTGCCTGTCAGTGCTAACTCAATGACGACTTGTTAAGTGACGAACACTTTTATCTCCATTTGTTATTCTGTCTCCAAAACTCATAGAACAATCTTGATCAAACCTCACTAGCCACTACTTGGCAAACTAAATTCAAACAAGAGTAGAAGAAAAGTTAATTTAGGCTTAAGACAAAATTCTTCAGCATCCTCAGCTTACATCTGACCTAAATAAATTACCTAGCTATCTACACAAACTCTACCTCACAGCCTAGCCTTGGAGAAAGAAGGGACAATGGGGGTTGGAGAAACCTGCCCCATCACACACTGCATGCCACCCCTGTGCTGCTTCCTGGCCACGCTGGGGAAGGGCTTTACTGTTTGCTTTGTTTCACTTTTCCTTGATCGTCCACTTTCTTAATGGCTGCCCGGATGGCCTCCTGGTCACCCAGGAACTGGTGAGGCCCAACAGCACACAGGTTCTCATCCAACTCCAGCAGAATCGGAACTCCGGTGGGAAGAGTGATGTTGATAATATCTTCATCTGAGATACCTGTTGGGCAGGAGAAGAGAACAGGGTGATATATAGACAAACTGGGCAGGAAGTCCACTAAACTGTTGGACTGCACACTGAACTATGAGCCCCAAACCAGGCCCAAACCCATGAGGGGTCCCACCTGTAGCTCCAGAGCACCAAGAAACTTAAAAGAAAGCTAAGACACGGGGCTAAGTCCCAGAACTGTGTGTTCCTTCTGGGGCAACTTGTTCCTGGCTGTTTCCTATCTAAAACTGGAAAAAAAAAAATGTCTTCTGAATAGTAGTCTTAAAATGAGGGCTTCTCATTAAGCACCAAATCTAATTCAACTGATTTTAAAAAGGTAGTCGTTTTTCCAACACTTAAAGGGTCTGGGCTAAACCGAGTGAAGCAGGACCTCTCCAGAGAGCCAGGAAGCACAGCCCAGGGGAATCAGAACAGGACTGGACTGGAAGCCAGGAAACAAGGCCTCTTTCTCTTACTGCCCTTAACATCCTACCCGCTAAAGGAGGAAGGTATGTGTGTTGGGCAAGACACAATTAATACTTTTTAATATATGAAAATTATAGATAATCTACCTTTGACGATGGGAGTAGGAATGGCAGCAGTGGCTGTGGTTGTAAAATTTTTATTATTACAACTACTTTTAACTTAAACATCTAAAATCCTGGCAACATATTACAGGACAGTACTTTTCTAAGCACTGTATATGTTATGTATAAATAGCTCATGTATTCATCACTGTCACCTATGAGGAGATATGCTATCATTTTCTCCAAGCAAGGAGGTGTGGCACAAAGAATTTAAGTGAACAAAGCAAGATAATTTAAACCCAGTTACCTGTACCTACCAAAATCTGAGTTCAAAATATGCAGAGAAAGTATAGTAAAAACAGAGATGGAGATTAACAAATTAAAAGGCAAGTGAAAGCATTCAAATTATCTACTTTAAAAACCCGTTTTTAAGACGAAAAGCCATGCTGTGTACACTTGAAAACTCTAGCCATAAGTCTCTCTTCTGCACTAATGGAAAGGATCTAGCTGCAGCAATTCTGAGCAGAGGGCAAGGGTCTGTGTCTTCACTTGGCAGTGGCAGAATAAATTATTACCGGTTAGTTATAAATGTGCCTTGTTACTCTAATTAGTCAATAGTCAAAGCTTTGCACCAACAGAGAATCATGGAATCACTGCGCTGGGTCCTTACTGGTGGAGTAGCTCTTTATTCTAAGTTCATGTCTAGGCCCAGAAGAGCCATCTAATGACTGCCATGCACCAACTACTCACATCTGAACAGCATCAGGACAGTGGGAAGACTCCCAACTTTAGAAAGCCATGTTTCTTCCAAGCACACTACCTCAGAGCGTCAACAGAGCGCGCAATGGATGTAGGGAAGAGGCCTTCCTGGGCCTCCAACATTCCCGTACCACAAGTTCCACGCTCACAATCAGGTACTCACATTCATTCATTCATATTTTCTCTCTGACCTTGTATTATGAAAGGGTTGTACAGTAGAAGACATGGCTTAAAGGAGCATAATACAGGAAAGAAGAGAGCAGTGTTTGCCCTTTCCCTTCTATGAATTCTAGACAGACTTTTAAATTTTTTTTCTTCACAATTTATTCATTATATATCCTGATTGAACTTCCCTTCCCCTCCCTTAACTTCCCCAGTCCCACACTCCCTCCCTCTTCCCCTCATCCCCTTCTCCTAGTCCACTGAAGAGGGGAGTTCTCCACTATTGCCATCTGCCCATAGTTTGCTAAGTCTCATCAGGACTGCTTGGATCCTCTTCCTCTGTGGCCTGGCAAGACTGCATCATCAAGAGTGAGTGATCAGAGATCAGTCAACTGAGTTCATGATAAGAGTCAGCTCCTGATCGCCTCACACAGAGAGCCACATGGAGACTGAGCTGCCAATCGGCCACATCTGAGCAGGGAGTCTACATCCTTTCCTTGCATGGTCCTCCACTGGTACATCAGTCTCTGCAGGACCCTCTGGGCTCAGATCCTTTAGCTTTGTTGGTCTCCTTATGGGACTCCTGTCCCCTCCATGTCCCTTTAATCACACCACTCTCTTCCTCCATAAGACTCCCTGCACTCTGCCCAAAATTTGGCCTTGAGTCTCAGCATCTGCTTTGATTCCCTGTTGGGGAAATCCTTTCAGAGGACCCTCTATAGTAGACTCCCATCCTGTTTCCTCTCTTCTACCACTTCTGGTGTCTATCCTGTTTGCCATTTTGAATGACATTTAAACATCCTCCCTAGGGTCCTCCTTAGTGTTTAGCTTCTTTAGGTCTGTAGATGGCTATCCTATATTATGTAGCTAATATGCCCCATCATTCAATAAGGACATTTGTTCAACTATGTTCATAGCAGCTTTATTTGTAATAGCCAGAATCTGGAAATGACCTAGATGTCCCTCAATGGAGGAATGGGTACAGAAATGTGGTATAGCTACACAGTGGACTACTACTCAGCTATTGAAAACAAGGAAATCATGAAATTTGCAGGCAAATGGAAGGAACTGGAAGAGATCATCCTGAGCGAGGTAACCCAGAAAGTTCACAAACAGATTTTAAAGAGAATGCAGCCACTCCACTGCTGAGCCCTGCTGCGCCCCTGAGCAATCTTATACAAGATTACCACCACAAGCCGAAGATGGCAAGAGCAGACGCACTCAGCCCAGACACCCAGCGGCTCAGCAGAGAGATGACTGTTCTCTGCCTCCATCAGTGAGAAAGTCGGCGAATGAGCTTTGCAGCAGCTGCCCCTGCTTCCCTGAAGGTGGACAGGACAGCAGGCTCAGCAGCACGTGGCCAGAGCCAGAGTACCACTGAGGGTTTGGAACCCACTGCCTCTCACTCCCAAGTCCAGGGAAAGCTCTGGAGGCCCTGGCGCCCAACTCAACCAACCCCCTCAGTAACCAAAGGCCTGTCCATACAAACAGTACTCTTGGCAGGCTTTTACCTACAGTGAACTACTTTATTATAAAAGGAAAGACAGTCTCTCTCAGCACCAAACTTCCTTTACTTTATTGTTAGTGGACAAGAAAAGCACAGATGACGTAGAGCAGTGACTCTCAGCCAGTGGCTCTCAACTCCTTTGGGGGAGGTGTTTCACAGATCAGATATTCTTCAATCAGATTTACAATTCATAACAGTAGCAAAGCTGCAGCTCTGAGGTAGCAATGAAAACAATATTATGGTTGAGGGTCGCAACATGCGGAATTGTATTAAAGGGAATTGTATTAAAGGCAGCCTTAGGAAGGTTGAGACACACTGCCTTTGGGGCATGAGGGACATGGGGATGGAGAGCACTGCTTCCAGGCAACGGCCATGCTTTATTTTCTAATCAGCAAGCACACCGCTCCCTGAACTGAAAAGATAAACTTACAGATCTATCAAATCTGTATTTCCTCTATATAAATCAATCTATTAGCTGCTAGCTGGTAGAAATGTCTGTGCATGACTAACGTCTGTCAGGAGGGACAGGACTGTGTGTACATGTCTCCTCGCACCTCACGTGCACCTCACTCTCGTTCTAGAATAGGATCCTACTTTAAAAAGACTAAGCATCGCACATCTTATCAACTTTGCATAGGAACATTTAGCCAGGACAGGCATAAGAAAATGAAGTAACAGTGGCCTAGATCAGAAAAAAAAGTGAAACTATCTATTTGCAGATGACAAAACCACTACAACCCCTCCACACACAAACACAAAGGACAATGACAGCTAATTGTGTACACAAGTTAGGGAAGTTCAAGATCCACCATCAACACAGAAGTGTTGTTACACAGTCCTAATCATAGTAGCATCAGAATGCATTTAGCCAATAAATTAAAAAATGAAACTCTGACAATGCAAGAGCATACAATTTGAATTAAAGATTGTCTCTATTCAAGGAAATCCTATGTTTATGGATTAGAAGGGTTAATATTAAGATGGTGATACAGTTGATAAAGTGCTTCCCACACAAGTGTGACAACCTGAGTTTGAATCCCTAATACTCAAGGGAACAGCGGGAACAGCAGGGGATGGCAGCATGTGTCTGCAAGTCAGACACATGAGAAGGACGACAACAAGCTATTCCTCAACTGACCAGCCACACAACTGTCAAGTTCCGAGTTCAGTGAGAGACACTACAGTAAAAAAGAAATCTGAGAATGAAAAAGGAAGACACCGGAAGTTGACTTCTGTCTTCTACACACACACACACACACACACACACACACACACACACACACACAC
>NW_026586550.1:10574321-10593875 GCF_907164565.1 Psammomys obesus
ACACACACACACACACACACACACACACACACACACACACACACACGGCAATTTTTCCTATGTTAGTATATAGACCCAATACAATCCTTGGCAAAACATCATCTTCTTTTTATAAAAATGGATATGACCTCAAAACTCACAGGGAAATCCAAAGTACTCTTAATAGATTAAATACTAAAGTGTAGGAATTCACAATTCCTGCTCTCAAAACTTACCATGAAGCTTATAGGGTTCAAGAGAGTAGAGCACCTGCAGGTGGTACGTGGCTCTCACGATAAGGACTAACAACAGATCAATAGGAGAGATGTGAGACCAAAATTAGCCTTCACATTTTTAATCAATTAATTTCCAACAAGTGTACTAAGGCAATTATCTATAAAAAGAATAACCTTCTCAACAGGACGTGCACACACAGAAATGATCTTAAAACTTGATCAGAGACTTAGTTGAGAGGATAAAACTATAGTACAATCTGCAAGTAAACACAGTCAGGAGCAAAATCCCCTTGAATTAGGGCCATCAATGGTTTTCCTAGACTACATCAAAGCACAGCACAGAAGAGAAGAAAAATGAAATCTGTGTGTAAAATAGGCTCCAAAGACACCATCAAGAAGATGAAAACACAGCCCAGAGAGTAGAATAATTTTATTGTTTACAAGATCATAGAGACCTGTATTTAGACTACATAAAAAATATACTACATCTCATGAGGACAGTGGCTAGGGAGCTGGCCCAGTGGTTAGGAGCACACACTACTCTTCCAAGTTCAGTTCCCAATACTCACTAGGCAGCTCACAACCACCTGCAACTCCAGCTCTAGGGGATGCAACACCTCTGGCTTCCCTCAGTAACTGTACTTGTGTAGGCTGTACAGGTTCACTGTCACTGGACTGGAGCCCAGTGACAGTGCTTGCCTAGGATGCATGACCCAGGATTTGATCCCCAACACTGCCAAGAAAATATTTTTTTTTTTTTTAGAAATAAGATCGTCATTAAAAAGATAAAACAAGACATAAAAAGACAAATGACATAGTGAAATAGGCAAAAGATCTGAGCAGACGTTTCTCCAAAGATAAACAAACCACCGAAAAAAGCATTGGAGAAGATGGTCAGCATTCTTGGTCATTCTGCAGATGTGAATCTAAGCCACAAGAATATACCAGTTTGTGTCAATATGATGACCACAGTAAAAAGCCAGATTATAAATAAGCATTATCAAGGAAGTGAGAAATTATAATTTAATACAACATAAAATCAAGAAGTCAGAAGGCTAAAAAGGTGCATAGCATATGTTCACATCAAAAGTTGTATATAAATCTCCACAGTAGCATTACTGCTAATAGCCAAAATGTAGAAGCAACTCATCTGTTCATCAACTAATGAACAGATGAATGTGATCAGACAGTGTGATGGAATATTATTTTGAACAGAAATGAAGTACTGATATATGCTATAATATGGATGAGCCTTGAAAATACTACAGTAAGTAAAAAACAAACAAACAAACAGCTATGCTGTGGAAACAGCTTTTAGTAGTGCTTACATAGAACTCACAAGGCCTTGGCTTCAGTTCCAACAATAAGTACACATTTTCTTTAAAGCCAGTCACAGATGACTACTTATTGTACAAATTACTGACAGAAAATGTTCAGAGCAGGGAAGTCCACAATTACACAAAGTCAATTAACCGCTGTCCAGTGCTGGGAGAACAAAACGCTGACAGAGCACATTTTCCTTTGGAGGAAATTAAAGGTCTATATCTACGTTTAAATCAAGTTAACCACCTGCCTTAAATTACTTCTTACAATGAAAACATTCAAAATCCTTTCTTCTATTGTTCTAAGCACAATGGATCCTGAAGAGCGCATAGCTACTACTGTCCTCCTCTGCAACACCACAACAGAACTCCTTAGTCTGATACAGCTGTAATTCAGTATGCTTTGATCAGTGTTATATTCACGCCTTCCTTCTAAGATTAATTATGCTAATGACTGTGGACATCAATCACATCCACTGGCCCCTCACACACAGCCTCAACCAGTCACCAATGGAAAATGTTTGGAAACAAATGCATCTGTTCCAGTCTAAACCTTTTCCCCTTGTCATTCCTTAAACATTAGAGTCTGGCAACAATCCACACAGTCTTAGGTGTTACAAGTAATCTGAGGAGTAGGGGAGAACGTATATAAGCGATATACAAATATCACGTCATCTCACTTAAGGGACTTGAGCATCTAACTTCAGATTTTTGGTAACCGTAGGCTTGTCTGACACCATCAGCCTATAGTTACTTGAAGACAATTTTACACTAAAAACCGCACTAAGGGCCAGATGCACGTGGATTATAGCTCAGCAACGTTGTTAAAAACACTAAGCAGTCCCCTCACCAGGAGAAGTCCTGGAGAAGCTGCCCTGCCACTGGGTTTCTTGTTCTGAATTTAGTTCTGCTGCTGCTCATGCACTGTGTTTGCCCTGAGGTTTGGTCAGTTTAGCTAGGGAGACAGGCTTCGCTTGGGAGACAGGCTTCGCTTTGGAGCAGTGTCTGGGGCTGCTCCC
This sequence comes from Psammomys obesus, assembly GCF_907164565.1. Lineage (NCBI taxonomy): Eukaryota > Metazoa > Chordata > Mammalia > Rodentia > Muridae > Psammomys > Psammomys obesus. The sequence goes on from NW_026586550.1 coordinate 10,576,878, forward strand.
GTGGGTCCCAGGCTTCTGTAGGTCTGAGGTGGAGCTCCCAGGACCCAAGTGGTCATCAGTGGCAGGTGAGCACAGCACACAGGCATGTGGCTGGAGGTTAGAGCCCTGAGTCTTTGGGAATCCAGGAACTTTTCTGGGGACCTCACCTTGGGGTTTTTCTCCTGACACGGAGACCCAGTCTGTGGTGTTTTGAGGTCTACAGATCAGCCTGGGACGGTGAGTGGCGCACACAGGCACAGGTGAGCAGCTCTGCGCTGGTGACTGAGCACCTGCCAAACTGGGACCTTTTCCAGGGATTGGGGTGTAGCTGGGTGACCTGCGGTTGTACCTGATGTTTCCCTCACTGTGGGTCTTTCTCCCAACAGGGAAACCCAGTCTCTGGTGTTTTAGGGCCCATGGTTCTGTCTGGATCAGTGAGCAGCGTGCACACAAGCTCTGGGCTGGTGACCAAGCGCCTGCCAGGACCCGGGAAATCTTCCTGGGTTTATCTGGGTGACCTGAGATTGGACCTGATTGCTTCCCATACCATGGGGTTTCCTCTCACCTGGGAAACAAAATCGCTGGTGTTTCAGGGCCCACAGTTTGGTCTGTTGGTCGCGGTGTAGTCACTACTGTCCTGCTCATCAGACATAGTGTGCTCTCGGTGCCCAGATGCTGAGACTCATGGCCAAACTCTGGGCAGAGTGCAGGGAGTCTTATGGAAGAAGGACGGTTAAGGATAGAGGGAATTGGGGGGACAGGAGCCCCACAAGGAGACCAACAAAGCTAAAGTATCTGAGCCCAGGGAACCCTGCAGAGACAGATGCACCAATGGAGGACCAAGCAAGAAGAGGACCTAAACCCTCTGCTCAGATGTGGCCAATTGACAGCTCAGTCTCCATGTGGTTCTCTGTGTGAGGGGAGCAGGGGCTGCCTCTATCATGAACTCAGTTGACTGATCTCTGATCACTCACCCCTGGTAATGTGGCCTTCCCAGGCCACAAAGGAAGAGGTCCAGGCAGTCCTGATGAGACTTAACAACCTATGGGCAGATGGCAATGGTGGAGAACTCCCTCTTTCAGTGGACTACGGGAAGGGGATAGGGAGGAAGAGAGAGGGAGGGTGGAACTGGAAAGAGTTGAGGGAGGGGGCTTCAATCGGGATATATAATGGATAAATTATGAAAAAAATAAAATTTAAAATTAAAAAAATACTAAAAAAAATATACTAAGCAGATCTAAAAAGGTTGTTCAAATCACAACCTGTTCAAATCACAAGGTTATTAAAGCCATAAAAATGAACTGTTCTTATAGTCAGTTCACTGTTGTTTCTAATACTGAAGGTGAAAAGAGATGTTTTTATTTTTGCTCAGCTCTGGTGAAAGCCTAGGTACTAACTGTATATACCAGTCCCAATGTTCTCACAGGAAAAGGGAAAGGGCAAGTTGGTCTGAGCTTAAAATAGCTAGGCACAGATAGCAGATGGGCCAGGGTTACAGGTTACCCGTGTGAGCTTAGAAACAAGTCCTAGGTTTGCTGCAGGGAGGGGGAGCATATACCACATGGGACTCAATGGTTTGACTAAGATGCAGCTGGATCCAGCAAGCCAAGACTTTGTCCAAGGCTTGCTTCATTAATGACTCATTCTCATGTGAGTCCACTGAACAAAGGCCTCCAGACTATAGCACGTCACTAACAAAGAGAGCTTTAAAAAATGAAATGTTTCCAATGAAGTTAACATTCTATTTTAATAATGCCTCAAGCTATTCGCATAGTAAACCAATTACTTACAAATACTTAAAATACTTAGACTGGTTAAAAATCAGCTGACATTTTAAAATAGCAAATTAAGAAAAATCACAGGGAAGCCATTACTCGGTACCAAAATTTGGCATAAACTAAATTTATCATCCTAAGAAAGCTAAGAAGACAGAACCCCCAAAGTTAGGTCAATGCAGCTACAATGCATGAAAGCAAACTGCACTAATACAGAAAATACTATGCATTATCTTAGAAATTCGCTCACTGGAACATCAAATAGAAGTTAAAACGTGGAGACACAACACCTCCCAAGTGCTACGAAGACAAGCCTACACCAGCATATCCACTTTATACAGTGTTGGGGATCAAATGGCAGGGCTGTGCACTCTAGCTAAGCACCACTCCAACTGAGTTACACCCCAATCTCTAGTTCACATTTGATAGAGTCCAGGAAGGTTTTATTGGCAATGGCACCAAGTTTTTTCCTATCACAGTCCATCTGAAGCTGTCTCTTCATGTTCTATACTTGGTGTCTTCAGCATTTAACTAGGTAGCACAGGCTTGCCTTGAACTTGAGATCTTCTACCCCAGCCTCTGTAGGACTGGAACTACAGCCAGGCAAGTACCATAATACCTACACCATCTTTAATTTTGATTCTCTATGCAGGAGCTTCTCGGAATTCACTGCAACTAGTTGAAATGACTAAAGCATGTCAAATACAAAATAATTAAAGTTTAGGAGAGAACCAAGTGAGTAAGTCCATACCAAGAATGGGAAATTGAAACAACTTATTTTCTATATGCAGGAGTAACTTCAGAAAGTCAATCTGCACCTCCAAGCACCCCTCCACTTAAGTCACTGTAATGGACACACACTGTGCCTTGACTGCTATACCCCCTCACTGCCTTCTGGGGCAAGTGCTTAAAGGGGTCCTGGCTTCGGGCAGGGTTGGGAGTTCTTTGAGAATGAGATCTCTGCTGTGCCCACTCCTGTGACTCCAGTCTTCAAGCAGTGCCCAGCACTGTAAGAATACAACCAGTGTCTGAATGTCCATGAGCAGTGCTTTTGGATTTGCCTGCCAGGAGGCAGAAAATACGCAGATGTTCGTAAGGTCTACCAGATAGATTAGGTACGTCACAACTAGGTTTACCAAGAATGCACTTTTTGCATGAGATTGAAGGCTGTATGGAATAAAGGTTAAAGATTCCACAGAATAAAGCTTTTGCATGTGAGCAGTCTAACAAAGGTCTTGTCAGATGTGCATTTTTGGTGAAATTTCTGCAAGATTATAAGAACACATAGGATCCACAACAGACAGGACCATGTGTGTATCATTCTCGTGTAGTCTAGCCCTTGGCCAAGAGCAGGACTTGAATCACTGTCCCCTGGCCATACAGTTGAATTGAATGAATTCTAACTTTCTTGGCTTTCAAGTTAAATCTAGTCTTTACTGTTGGAAAACTTTACTGATTAAAGACTGTTCCCATTATGAACTGAACAAGAAAAGGGGTGCACAGGGAATGGGGCACATTTAAATAATTCTTAGCCTGAAACAGAATGCTGTTTATAATCTAGTGCTAGTCAAGCAAACAGCCCAAATTTAATGTGTTGTATGTGTTTGGCTTTTCTCTAAAATGCCGACAAATCTTTTAACAGCAGGAAATGGGAAAAAAGCAAGCATTCACTGGGGACACAGAAAAGTTTGTTACAGGACAAAAAGAAAGCCCACATTATCAGGGAATAAAAACAACAACAACAACAAACAAACAAATAAAAAACTGCTCCAGTCAGCCAGTTCACACTCAACTGTGAGGCCCTACCCACTCCCGTCCCTCCCTGTCCCCTGCTGGACTTATGGGATAAGAATTTTGTATTCATCTATTATCAGTGAGAACTGAAAGAAGAGACTTTGTACTTTACAGATTACTATACAACTAAATTTAATTTCAGGCCTTTAAAATTTTAGTTTCACATACATAAAACTCAAAGATAGACTAGGGGAACCAAAAAAGAGAGGGGTATTAAATACTGTAACTGATGGCAGAATAACAGCTGCTGATTTAAAATAAAGCAAAAGAAAAATATATTTACCTTTAAATTTATAGTTAAAGTCTTATACTTAAAAATAAGGGCTACTATAGATTTTGAAGATTTCCATAAAAGAAAGCTCAACTCTCCCACTAAGCAACTATTTGTCTCCCAGCAAAGAGGGTTTGAACTTCATGACTGAAAATATCACACTAAATGCCAAAGGTGACAAATACCTCCGTGACCATCGGCAGCCAGCCCTAGCTGACCTTTCCTCCCATTTCTCTCATCTCATGTCACCATGTTGTTCTCCTGCTGTGTATGCAGTTGCACACAGTTCTCCAGGGACAAAGCCCAAGTCATACACAATTTTTTTGCCTCTCACTCTTTCTTATCCCAGGCTTGCAACTGCCTAATGCTGTGCTTAAACCCAGACTAAACAATGTCCTTCATCTGGCAAGGTGCAGACCACATCCAGCAGTCAGTTTGGTAACTGGCTTTTCCTTCAGGGTGGACCAGCAGGAAACAAACAGGAAGTGACTGTGCCAACCACAAGAAAAAGAAACACACGCCTGTCTGGAACTGTGGAGCACAGGATGCCTTTAACTCTCCGCCTGCACTGAAGTTCTCTTGCAGCTTTGTGAGAAGCATATCCAAGCCTGTGAGGCGTGCTATCTGCTTTAACCTGAACTTACAAAAGTGTAGGTAATGGTGTGGTAATTACGTACGCTTCAAAAATCAAACAAACAAACAACAAAAAAAACCCAGTAAAGTAGTCCGGGGAGAAATTTTCTTATTATATAACATCCCATGTCTTGTTTTGTCTTCTGAATTTATTAAGCATTCCCAGATCAAAACTAAAGCAATTTCAAGATTACATACAATCTATAAGATACTATATAAATAAGTCACTTGGCAGGGTCCAGGCCAGGCTTGTCAGTCAAGAAGCCTGTCACAGATGTTGCCACAAGACTCCTAAACCAGCAATCCTTAGGGAAGAATGTTAGCTGACTTTCAGCCAATAACAGTTGTCTTCAACTGTACTGTTTACACATAAAACCTTAGATGATATCAGATGTGGGGTGCGCGTGTTTTTGTGAGAAAGGCAGGTGAAAGCATGAGGCTATAGAATATGGTGGCGAATAAGGGGTCATGGGTCTGGGATTGAAAGCCATTATTATTAGAAGGGTTCACAGTCTATAAAGTATCATCAGAAGACTAACAAAATATATGGCTGGGCTCGGGGCTCAGTGACAGGGCATCTGTCTGACAGGTTGGGGGTCCTGGGGTCAATCCCAGCACCATAAAAACACAAATGACACAAACTCTTCCCGTACCTTATGCGTAATGTCTCGTGGAGGACTTTAAAGGGTACCGATGGCTTAGATGCTGAACAGAGTCAGCACCACAGCGCTCTATAAGACTGAAAAGGCCTTCTCAAGGCCTGCGTGAGCTTTCAAAGGCACAGGGAGGTGTGTCAGGCAACGTTCACCCGACCCTACTGGCACTCTTACTCAGATGATTACTCGGTGGGACAAAAGCTAAAGCCCCAATGAAGTGCACTTCACTAACTGATTACACTGAATGAGGCAGGCCTTTTCTGAGGCACCATTTTCACTACGTTAACCCAAAACCCTTACAATCCAGATCTGTTAGGGTTTTCATACAGAACTATAAACCCCTGCAGCGATGAGACCCAAGAGCCCGGCATCCCTGCCCCCAAGCTCCCTTGCAGTCATGCGGTCTGCCTTTTGTCACTCATCTCTGCTCGGTCCTCATAGCTTGGTTTCTTTCCACACCCACATACACGGGGTGAGGCAGTACACAGCCTCCTCAGGAATTTATTTTTTTCATTTAGCATGATGTAACAGATTCATCCATGGTACTGGGATTTAAAAAGCTTACTGGTTTTAGTTAGAACAGTTCATTCATAAAGTGAAACAATTTACTGATCAGTGAGTGATCCCATGAAATAAAAGAATATGGAGACAGCAAGCAACAGAATAAAATCCAATATTGAGCTACTGCATTCCAGGGAGCTCAAAGCCACATTCAGGCCTCTACACGAAACAAGATGTCTATGTAAAATGTCCAGGACTATGCTTGGCAGGATGCATGAGCTTCAAAAAGGCCTCTTTGTACAGCTGTGCCAGGGAATGCCATTCACAGACCACAGCGTGACAATGGCAGTAATAATTACTCACTTCCCTGCATTAAATTACCTTTTAAAAAAACGGTTTATCTGCTAGGGATACTCTTGACTCTGCGGCTCATACTATAATGTTCTGAACAAAGAATAAGCAGGGAAAGAACTATTTTTCAGGAAGAAAATTAAAATGAAAAAAAAAATCTTGTTTGCAATCCTGTTTAGAAGCTGAGTGAAATGGATTTGGGGCAGAGCTGACAATTCTGACTGATGATTATGACAATTCTGACTGATGATTATGATCATCATGACCAAGTCATCTGAGGCCTTCCTGAGTTTTACACGACACTGGTACCTGTCTTCTCAGCACAGTCAGGCTCTGACTACAGTAACAACACAGTACCAAAAGCATGAGAAGCAATATAGCATCCTAAGAATCAACACTTTGCGGCTACGCTACACAGATGCTATCCCTGTAGGTCAAAGGGCGGGTGAATGATGTGAGCATTACTTCCAACTGAAGAACAATACTATAATTACTTATTTAACTGGAGTCACATTACTCCTGTCTCTGAGTCAGTTCTTAACTATTAAGAAAGTAGTTTTATGCTTTCTGTTTGTCAAGCAGTTTAATGACAACACAGGGGAAACTTTCCCACTTTCTTCAAAGACCCTATTTTATAGGGAAATTTTTCATATAAATATTTGTACCTATAGAAAGCATGAAATTAGACACACCTACAACAAGCAGTTTTAGCTTTTTTTTTTTTTAAATCAATGTAAGAATTTGGCAATGTTTGTGTTTACAGGAAGTATGCATTTTAAAGACAATCAATTCTAATGAATTCAGGGTAGTTGTTAAGTCTAAAGAAAGCATCCATAAAGAAAGTGTCTGAGCTGGTGTAATTCTGTAAGTTAGGTTATAGTATTACATCAAGATAATTACTATACATCAGAAATGGATTTTGTGGAGTAGACAACTACAGTAATGTAAACTGACGATGTGGTAAATTTTCATAATAAACACACATACTTCAAGTGTTGATTCCTATGAAAGAGTTGAGATGGGGCCCCCTAAGCTAGGGGAGATTCATTCAACTTTTCGGAGAAAAGCTAGCTTCTAGGGCCAATGAAATATTTTAGGTTAACAATTTATCAAATAGCACATGAAGCCCTATAAACTTTCTGAGGCATTGACATATAAGACAATAGGAGTAAGGCTGTTGCTCCTATGTTGGTGAGTGAATATGTCCATAACAAATTTTAAAATGCTGAAATCTCATCAAATAACAGATGATATGGCAGAAACACTACTCTTCAAGATACCACTTCAGATCATGGGAAGATACTGATGCGTCATTCCTCCCAGTGTATTCAAGGCTGCAGTGAGGTCACCTAATGCGACACTCTAGACTAACTATGTATTTAGATCAAAATTAAGCTTGTTATTGTTGTGCACTCAGAAACCTTGTAGTGTTGTCAGACTTTCCACAACCTCACTTTGTTACAGGGCCCCGTGTTTTGATTCAATTCCTTATGGGTTTCTGACCCACATTTAAGAAGCTGTGCAAACACTTGGATTTTAACTTCAATATATATTATAAGAGAAAACAAGCAAGCATTTTGAGCACTCCCAAACAATGGATGACTACCTTATGAAATAACCCTAAACCCAGCCTATCTCACGCACACGAAATAACCTCTTCCATGTTAGGCCGGCAGCCCACAACCAGGGGCATGGTCATATCAGGGAATTCCATGAATCTAAACAGTGGTTCCAACAGGGGCTAAGCCAGGCCAAAGAGGGGGAAATGTCCTCCAAGGACGGGCAAGAGCCAAAGCCGAAAGCTCCGTTTATGTTTTCCTGTGGTCAGAGTTGAATAGACACATCCACTCTGCTGTTTGTTGGATTATGGACTGATGTCTATTGGCATCCTCTGGCTTTTGTGCCTTTTCCCCAACAGAAAATCTGTCATTCTCCCTTGTACTGAACCCACCGTTTCTATTCTCAAGCTCCTTTACAACGGTTTCTCTTTCTCTACAGCTATCTTCTAACCCTCTGCCTTTTCCCATGTTAGCATACTTTCTACCTAAGTCTTTTCTTCTCATTTAGTTCCACTGCCTTAAATCTGTACCACAAAATGAAAACATTTTCCTACGTTCAGCTACGGTGGTAAGGATGAGCTTATAACAAGATTATGCCAAGTTTGTTAACCCCTGAAAGGTCACTGAATCCTATGTAGCCAACCTTCAGAAAGGCGTTCAGAAGTGCTGGCAGCAGTCTGTAGCCTGAAGCTTGCTCATTTCTCAGAAAGCCCTAGAAGTTCTTTTCCATCCCCATGGTCAAAGCTAAGGTTTTGTCTTTCTTATTTTATAATTACTTATGCGTATCTGTGTTACTATCAATTTTAGAATATTCATTGTCCAATAAGCTACTCAGTACCAAGTTAGGCTCACTCACTCTCACAGACTCCAGACACCCCAAGTCCTGTCAATATGGATTGTAGTCTATGTTCTGTCTCTAGATTTGTACCTATTCTGGGTTTTTTTTTTTTTTTTGACAGATTCATTTTATTTATGTGTATTACGTGTGGCTGCATGAGTATGTGCCACACATTTGTGGGTGTTTGCAGAAGCCAAAGAGGTGTCAGATCCCTTAGAACTGGAGTTACAGGCTACATGGATGCTGGGAGACAAACTCAGGTCTTCTGGAAGAGCAGAAAGTGCTCTTAACGGCTAAGCCGCACCTCCAGACCCTGTTCTGGACATTGAACCCACAATGATCTCAGCACTCATCTGTTACAGCACATATAGTACTTCAATCCTTTTCACTGCCAAAAAGTATCCTACTGTGGTGATGATAAAAATTTACTCTGCCCATGTGTTAGTTGGATATTTGCATTGGTCTACTTTTTGGCTACTATGAATATTCTGTTATTAAAGTTTGTATACAAGTTTTGGTGTGATAACTTTCATTTCTCTCGGGTGTTGATACTGGTTGAATTGTATTCCTGAAAAAAAAAAAAAAGTTGACAATTCAACCTTTAAGACCGCAGAATATGGCCCTATTTGAAAATTAGGACTTTAAGAGAAATAATCAGGTTAAAATGAGTTCACTGAGGCAGACTCTAAACACAATAGTATTGGTGTCTCTACAGCATGAAGAAATTTGGAGAAGGACCCTAATCCCACAAAAATACAGGGGAAGCGGACAGAAATGATGGTCTACAGATCTAGGGAGTATCGAAGACTGACGCAGTCACCAGCACCTGGAGCACAGTCGCAGCGCTGGACAGAGAGGGTAACCCCGCCTATGTCTTAACACTTAGCGCTTCTAGACTCGCAGAGTGAGCTTCTGTTGTTTTAAGCAGCCTACCCTGGGCACGTTCTTCACAGCTACACTAGGACAAACACAAGCCTGAGTATGGGAGTGAGGCCGCCACAACCTGTGTTGGAGTCCACCAAATCCCGCCTCCACAGCAGGTACACTACTTAATTAGTAATTTTTTTCAATAAATCATTAATACCATAAGAATTTCTCTTGGTTGTTTTTGTTTGTTTGTTTGTTTGTTTTTTCGAGACAAGGTTTCTCTGTGTAGCACTGGGTGTCCTGGAAGTCGCTCTGTAGACCAGGATGGCCTCAAACTCAAAGATCGGCCTGCCTCTGTCTCCCAAGTGCTAGGATTAAAAGTGTGTGCTACCACCACCCAGCATGCAGACAAATTTGTCAATGTCCAACCTCACCTTCCATAGATATTTTCCCTTTATTTCTACCATGTTGATCACCTCTTTCAGCACCAATGGTAAGACCTTTTTCCTAGCACCCTTACAAAGATCATTAACAGCAAATTATCAATATGCTCATGACGGTGGAGACAGCATCTCAGACTACAGAAATATCTTAAAGATATCTAGGCCTTGTAGACAGGTGAGAAGTAAATGGTACTAAACAGCAGGAAACTTTTTTTTTTTTGTTTAAGGAAACACCTAGCTAATGGAAAAAGAACCCCTGAAGAAGACAATGGTATTTTCTTTGGGGAAGGGAGCCTGGCCATATACGATCTAAATTTCCTCTTTGTAAAAAGGGTTGCACAGAATATAAATTCTGTCAGAAATATTGGAATTTTAAATTTCAATTTGTTGCTTCAATAGGTCCCTCTACTCTTCAAATAAATTAATATAGTCTGTTAATGATATAGTTATATATAATTTGATTTTCTAAGCAATTAAAAACAGAAGTCTGTTTTTATAAAACAGAAGTCTTTATATACCTTAATAAATTATATACATAAACAAAAAGATAAGCACTATGTTTATTCAATAAATTTAGAACAGCTAATAAAGTTTGTGGATTAGAGATCTTTGCATGACTAGTGGATGTCAAGTATGCAAGTAATACATTGGGTATGGATAATGTCATTAAAAATTAGGGGAAGATGGTAAAATGGTCACTCTAAAATCACATCACTTTGAAGTCAACAACCTACATCCACTTATCTCCCACAGAACACCAATCTTTCCAATTTTGTGGCTTCTTATGGGAACGAGCAGTTGGAAGGAAGGGTGAAGCAAGAGATTCAAAAACAGCAAGCTGTGGCCAGTGGCGAGGCAGGGAAGACATGGTACAGAACAGTCAAAGAAATAGCCATGGGGATTAGAGAAGGAACAGCGAGAGTGAGAAATGTTACCCTCAATCATGAGCACCCCATAATGGTGAGCTCAGAGTCCTCAACAGTTCTTGTCTTACAGCGCAACATCAAGTGACTGAAATAAATTTAGTCTCCTGGTCTTCTCCAAGATTTAGCAGAGATATGTACGTAAGCCAATTGTTTTATTTTCCTCCCCTCTAACATTCTCATAAGCAATGACTAAGCATAGAGTCTGAAAAACTGGAGCAAACGAGCTCCTTAGAAAATCCAGGTCTGAAAACAGCTACGATATAAGGTCCCTGCACAGCTGATCTGAGTCTGAGTAGCTGGGGAAGGTGAGGGCTGCCGTGCAGCAGTGTGTGCTCTATGGACCATGCAATGCTTGGGATGCCCAGCGTCCTTGACTGCAGGGCTGGGAAGACTTGGCCATCTCCATGCTGGGCTGGATTAAGTGCCTGATGAGGACGGTGTTTCAGTGATTGGGATCAGCATGTATGGTACCTTGATATGGAAAACCATGTGGTTCATCTCAAAGTATTGTAAGGAAAACTCATCTCTGATTCAGTGTCCAAGAGTTCAGTTTCTGTTCACCAGCCATGCAACAGAACAGAGTCCCACCCAGCCAGCAGAGGATGTGGTGACATCTTTTGCTGATGTTGTGTGGGTAGCCACAGAAGGAGAATGCTCAACAAGACTCAGGGCAGAGGTCAGCCCCATGCCTCCTCTTGAGAATGACCTTTCTTGCTTTGAGAAGCCCCCAAGCAGGCACATTTCCTTCCCAAGCTTCTCTCAAGGGTAAGCCTCCTCCAAAGACAAGTGAGAATGATGGAAAGCTTAGGCCAGTGGAATTCCAGGGCTGGGGAGATGCCTCAGAGGTTAAGAGCACTGTCTGTTCGTCCAAAGGTCCTGGTTCGATTCCCAGCAACCACATGGTGGCTCATAACCATCTATAATGAGATCTGATGCCCTCTTCCGGCCTGCAACCCCAGCACTTGGGGAGGCAGAGGCATACGGAACTCTGAGTTTGAGGCCAGCCTCGTCTACAAAGCAAATCCAGGACAGCCAAAGGCTACACAGAAAACAAACCCTGTCTTGAAAAACCAAAAACCAGTTTGTTCTATGAACCAGCTCCTGTAGGGTTTGTTGTTGTTGTTCATTGTACAATTGCTTCAGTATATGTGGGTCAAACAGGGCCAGCTCTGAGATGGCCTCTGACTCTGGCTTTGGAATTCCTCTTTCAACTTCACTATGGCTATTGTGTCGATACTGATAAGCAAACTTTTTTAGAGCCTCTGCTCTAAGGGCAGCAGGGTCAGCAGTATCCACTGGCCTAAGCTTTCCATCTTTCTCTGACCTCCTGACTGACCATAGCTTCACACTGTTCATACATTTAAGGATCTCTAGCATGTTTGCCTCCTTAGCCTTTTTTTCATTTTATAGCAGAAGCCATGTGACCCTTCAGATCAGAGCTCTTCAAAGCGCAGAGCCCCTAAGGCAGCTGCTATCACCAGTAACTGCTAAGAAATGCAAGGACTTAACCATACATCTTGATTCTGAAACTCCGAGGGTGCAACCCACAACTCTGTCAACTTCCCCAAGTGACTGATGTACCCTGACACAGCCACAATGAACACCGAAAGCTATACGAGTTGGTCTATAGAACAATGGCTTTTTAAATGTAAGTGGCAAGGGACATCAAGAGGGAAGAGTGCTGTGGGAGAGCACAGTTGGCTCAATATGTAGAGTGAGACCCGACTACTGCACTTAGCAAGCTCCAAAGCAGGACAGAAAGCGAGTACCTTCTAGATGTTTCAGGAGGGCTCTGCTGCTATTCCCGTGAGCAGATATCAGAATGGTTTTGCCCTTTAATACTTCCGGAGCAATCCTTTCCTTCCAGTAGGGAAGAAGTCTTTCCAGAACGTCCTTCAAGCTTTCTGACCGTGGCAGTTGCTCCAGGGGCACATCGCACACTTTATACCTGCGGTCACTGTAGATCTCATGGAAGTAGGGATGAGACTCCTCAATAGGAGGTGGGGTGATGTCGTAGCTTCTCCTCCAGAGCCTCACCTGCTCTTCGCCATGGTTCAAAGCCATTTTCTCCCTGTTGAGACCAATCAGGGCTCCATAGTGGCGTTCATTCAGACGCCAGGAGCTCTCTACAGGAACCCATTCCTGCCCCAGCTCTTCCAGGATCAGCCAGGCTGTGTGAATGGACCGGTTAAGGATAGAGGTGAAGACAAGATCAAATTCAAAGTTCAGTGCTTTGAGTTGCTTCCCACAGTTCCGAGCTTCTGCTAATCCGTCACTGTTAAGTTTCTGGTCTACCCAGCTACAAAATCGGTTCTGCTTATTCCATTCACCCTCTCCATGTCTCAGTATAATAAGTTTGTGCTTCGGCATGCTGGTGGCTGAACTTTCCTAGTGTTCTCAATGGGACAATGTTTACGAACAGCAGTATATCTAGAAAGAAAAGACAAAAAAAAAAAAAAATACAAACCATACTCCTTATTCAAATGACTACTCAGTAATGGAGAACAATTATACAATAGCCAGTTTCTATGATAAAATTCCTTTGAACAGTTTTGACGTCAAACAGCTGGTGTTCAGACTCAACACCATGTACAGGAACACTCAGATAATGACAGACAACCTTGTTGACTTAACTTTTCTGACGGCTAGATAGTATGTTAATTACATGACATAGAATGACAACACTCCATACTAATGGTGTGTTTCTACCCAACAAGTAGGCAGTTTATGCTTATTAAGAAGAGGACAAAATAGAATGAGTTACAGATTTCAAAAAGAATGACTAGTAATTGGGAACACCCAGATTCTAGCAGCTGACTACACTGAAAGCATCCTTGCCTCTTGGGGCTTTCTGTGTTTTTCCAGTTTTGCCTCATTATGCACGTGATAAAACATGTTAACTCAATGAAGCACTACATCTATGTCACACATCTCTCTGAAAGGTGGCAACTAGCTTTCTGATGCAACAGGCTCACATATCTAGGGTATGGGAGTCACCTTAGTTCAACATTCCAACAATTATAAATGCTATAAAGTGACCTTAACAAGAGCAGACATAGTACCTCACTGAAGTGACTTTTCACCTGTCGCTGGCAGGAATAAATCCGGATGCAAAACAAGTTATCAAATGTAAGCAGCTGAGAAATGGATGCTGCCTGCAGGAATAGATTAACAGAAACAGGTCTGTGGGAATGCAGGGAAACATACTGATAAGAAGGCTTTGCCTCCTCCTCCCCCACCCTGCAGAACTTCTACCCACACCAGCCATGAGATTCTGTGCGAAAACCTCGTGAAAGTGAACAAGCAACCCTAAAGATATTCCAAACTCCCTTATGATGATGTTGCTACTGCCCCAGAGATCTCTGGGCCGATTCTGTCCCTGGAGAAGCTGGAGACCCGGCTGCATCAGTCTGCCTTGAGAAGAGTGGGTCACTACTGACACACATTGCTCAGCTGGCACTTTCCACCTCCATCCCAGAGTTTTTTCCACACTGGAAAGGAAAGACAACCAGGGCCTGGCTTCTGCCATTCTTGGCAACTACCAGTAATAGGAGATTTTCTGTCCTGCTTAAGCTGTGATTCACCCACAGTTACATAAGAGCCAGTGACAGTATTTAGAGGAGTCTATCTTGATTTACTCTTTTTTTTAGTAATTCCTAGAGATTCTGAAAGGGAAAAGCTTCAATCAAGTAGGGCTTCAAGAATAAGGGCTGCTGGTGGTGACTGAGGTGGTTTGTAAGTAGCTGAAAGGCTACAGGAATTGGAATTAATTCTCTTTCTTACCGAGCTTCAGGTTTGAGGTTTTTGGTGCCTATGGAGCAGGAATGCACCAGTGCCTGAAAGGACCAAGGCTCGGATGGAACTACTCACAAGGCTGAGAACCTGCGGGGAGATAGCACAATACCTATCCTCTCGGCCTCATAGGGGTATCAAGGTGGCAAAAGAGAGAAGAGGGTGAAAGTCGCCTGGGCAGTGCTCTGCCTGGTGACTCCTTATGCCCAGGGACAATCACGTTGATGAAGCTCCTGCCTCACCTGGGGAAAAAAAAATTCATGCCAATGCGTGTGGTACACAGAGTTAGAGTTGTGTATAAAAAAAGATTTGTGTGTATGTATGTGAATGGATGTTTTGTTGGCATGTGTGTCTGTGCCAGAAGAGAATGACAAGTCCCTAGAGTTACAGATGTTTGTTAGCCACCATGTAGTGAGAAGTGAAACCAGGTCCTCTAGATCAGCCAGTGCTCTTAAATGCTGAACCATCTCTCCAGCCCAAGAAAGGTATTTTTATATTTCTGCTTTCAAAACCCTCCACCAGTCAAGTAATAGAAGCTTTGAGACTATTGAAAATCATATCTAATCTTGCAAATCATGTGTTTTGTTTTGTGGGAAGAAATGAGAAGCATGCCATCAACTGTTCCTCTACGTCAACCTTTAATCTGGCATGCGAAGTAAGAAGCCTCCAGGCTAAACAGTTAGTGAAGGAATTTTCCCTTCAAATGAAGATCAGCATCATCTGACAACTTGACAGTCTAGAATCACTTAGGAGAGGAGCTTCTGAGCATGACTGTGGGATGATCTTGACTGTGCATAACTGACGTTAAGAAGACTCACTCACTGTGAGCGGGGCATTCCCTGACTGAGAGCCAGGACTATAGAGAATGGGAGCAGAACACTAGAACGGATGCATTAACTCCCTGCTCTCTGCTCTTGACTATGGATGGAATGTGCCTTCACATTTCTGCTGCTTTGATTTCTTCAAACCTGGAATTGTGAGCCAAATAAACCCTTTCTCCTTCAATTTGCTTGTCAAAGTATTTTATTACAGCAATAGGAAAGAAACTAAAACAGGCACAGTAGACAGATTCTGTAAGCAAAAGCGCTTTTCAATAGTTCTGATTACAAATTCTATCAAGGGAACCAAACAAGTAGTGACAGCATTATCATCACTGAGATTCCTACCACCGAGCTTCCTAGTAACTTAATCTACTACAACTACTTCTGTGATTTTTTTTAATTTTAATTTTTTTCACAATTTATTCATTATATATCCCAACTGAAGCCCCCTCTCTCCCTCTTCTCCCCATCCCCTTCCCCTAGTCCATTGAAAGGGGCGAGTTCTCCTCCTCTGCCATCTGCCCATAACTTATCAAGTCTCATCAGGACTGCCTGGATCCTCTTCCTCTGTGGCCTCCAAGACCACATCATCAGGGTCAAGTGATCAGAGAACAGGCAATCCAGTTCATGACAGAGGCAGCCCCTGCTTACTCAAGAACCCAAATGAAGGCTGAACTGCCAATTGGCCACATCTGAGCAGGGAGACTAGAATCTCTCCATGCATGGTCCAGGGTTGGTGCATCCATCTCTGCAGGAACCCCTGGGCTCAGACTTTTTAGCTTTGTTGGTCTCCTTGTGGGACTCCTGTCCCTTTCATGTCCTTCTATCCCCCCTCTTATTTCCCCTCCCTTCTTCCATAAGACTCCCTGCACTCTACCCAAAGTTTGGCTGTGAGTCTCAGCATCTGCTTCGATCTCCTTTTGGGTGAATCCTTTCAGAGGACCCTCTATAGTAGGCTCCTATGCTGTTCTCTCTCTTTCACTGCTTTTGGTGTCTATCCTGTTTGCCATTCTAAATGAGATTTAAGCACCCCCCCCCCCAGGGTTTAGCTTCTTTCAGTCTATAGATGGCTACCCTATATTATACGGCTAATATCTGCTTATAGGTGAGTGTATACCATACCTGTCCTTCTGTCTCTGGGTTACCTCACTCAGGATGAACTTTTCTAGTTCTGCATGGAACTAGAATTTGCCTGCAAATTTCATGATTTCCTTGTTTTTAATAGCTGAGTAGTATTCCATTGCATAAATGTACCACAAGTTCTTCATTCATTACTCCGCTGAGGGACATTTAGGTTGTTTCCAGATTCTGGCTATTAGGAATAAAGTTGCTATGAACATAGTTGAGCAAATACAATTCTGATTTTCTTTTTTTATCTATCTCAGGTAAACTAAACTTCCTACTCTCTTACTTGGTACTATCAACTTATTCCCTAATTAACCAGCTGGTGAACCTATGCAAAGGCACTGTTGAGTTTACAACCTTTAAGACATCTCTCAGCATCTGCTGAAGCTGGCCTACCAAACGTTTAAGCAATAAACATGCGACACTTGTCAGCTTGACAAGTTCAAGGTAGGGGCTGAGACTCAAACATCTATAGCAGTAAGGCTAGCGTGTGAGGACGGCACCACGGGACTACAGAAGAAAGATGGATTCTGAGGGCTGAAGGTGCACAATGGAGGCGACTCTTAAGAAAAGACTCAGCTTCTATAACCCATACTCTTTCTCCCTCACCACAGGACAGGGTGTGTGTGTGTGTGTGTGTGTGTGTGTGTGTGTGTGTGTGTGTGTG
>NW_026586550.1:10593885-10652513 GCF_907164565.1 Psammomys obesus
GTGTGTGTGTGTGTGTGTGTGTGTGTGTGTGTGTGTGTGTGTGTGTGTAGAGGTGTAGAGTGTTGTCTTAGTTAGGCCCAATGGATTTCACTTCACAGAATCATCTCGAGTCATAACCTGTCCCTTCAGGTGCATGCAGCCGTTTCAGAAAATGCACTAAAATACATGAATACAGAGAAAAGCTTAGCTTCTTCCTGCTAAACATAAGCCTTGTCAGGCCAAGCAGTCATCACAACTTTACAAAGAACGACCTTTTAAACTAAGAATATACTCCTCTCATCCCAAATTCATACCTATTAAAATCC
This sequence comes from Psammomys obesus, assembly GCF_907164565.1. Taxonomy (NCBI): domain Eukaryota; kingdom Metazoa; phylum Chordata; class Mammalia; order Rodentia; family Muridae; genus Psammomys; species Psammomys obesus. The sequence continues at coordinate 10,594,191 of NW_026586550.1, forward strand.
TTAAAATCTCAAGCTTCGTTTTTGCTTTGTTTTGGGTAAAGCTGACCATTGTGTAGTTGGTTCTTTGGCTACTCTTTTTTATCTCTCAAGGAGTTGCTGACACCGAAGTTAGGCACTAATTTTCAATCAGTAGTTTAATATCAAAAAAGCCTGCATAGTTTCTTGGGTTATTGTTTCCTAGAGTTTCTTCCCTTTGTTGTTTATTTAGTGCGTGGGGGTGTTTTGCCCGAATGTCTGTCTGTGCACTACAAGCAGTGTGCCTGGTGCCCCCAGAGGCCAGACAAGGGAGGTCCTCCCGGACTGGAGTTATAGACAGTTGGGAGCTGACATGAGGGTGGTGGGAATTGAACCTGGGTGCCCTGGAAGAGCAGCAGTGCTCCTAACTGCTGAGCCATCTCTCCAGCTCCAGCTTCTTCCTTTTAAGGTATGGTCTGCTTGGAGAAGAAGTTTACTAAACCAACATATCTGTTATATGACTCTAGCTCATTTTTCCTTCCCTTTCTCCCCACTGTTTTTCCTTCTTCGCAGACGTTTTATTATGAGTTATGGCTACTTGTGTGTATGGCATGTGTGTGTGCTTTACATGTGTGTATGTGTGTGCACATGTGTGTGCATACAGGCCAGAAGTTGCTGGTCAAGTGTTTTGTCTCTATTTCTTTTCAGATTATTGTTCTTCTTGTTATTATTTTGAGATGTCACTCCATGTTAAACCTGAGCTTGGATTTACAGTAGCTAGATAAAAGTTTTGTAGGCTTTGTGGTGCATGCCGATAATCCTAGCACTGGGGAGACTGAGACAGGAGAGTCTCTGAGGTGACCTAGTCAGCTAGTCTTGTTTAATCTGTAAGGCTCAGGTTTTCATACTTGCATAAGATTGTGTCATCTCCCTAGTCCTACACACTGTTTTCTTAGTCTTCTAACTACAAATGTGTGCCTTCTCTACCCTACTCAAATGATTTCTCAAAAGACTACGATTGGTCACTTCGGCATGGAGACCACCTTCCCTTAGGCCCATGCTGCTCAGAGCTCATGCTGCCCAGACCCCTCTGAAGCCAATTTCATCCTCAGGGAAATATCTGCTAGCATTTCCATACTGCATTACCTACTGTTCTCCTACTTTTACTGTCTGGTGTTGGATCTTCATTTTATCCTACCCCACCTATGTTATGATGGTGGTGATGGTGGTCTTAACCACAGCAGTTAATTCAGAGTTTATGTTCAAACCTTCAACCACTATTCATGGAGTATTTTTCCATTATGTCCATTTTACAGATGCAGAACCCAAAGGAAGAACTTGCCTAAGGTAACACTGGTTGTAAACAGCAGAACTACAATTCAGTCTCAGTTTGGGTCCAAGCATACAACCATGCCCCGAACCATTTTGCTACACTGACATACTGGAACCTAAGGCTCTGACCTCAAACCTTGAAACCTCAATTTTCTTCTCATTCATTTTCAACACATTAAAATGAATGATTCATGTGCTGAAAGCCCAATTCTCCTGAGCTTCCCAACCCAGTCAATTTACTCATGTTTCAAATGTGTAGAACTACTACTTGGGCCCAGCACAATGGTGAGCCTTTGAGGAGAACAGGCTCCAGCACGGACTATATAGGCCTTCGAAATATCAGCGAGAAAAGCTGACTTGTGCGTACATGTTTGGGTATCACTAAGAAGTGAAAGAAATTAACGTCATGAGAAGCTCATCATTCATAAAAGAGAAAATTAGGAAAGGAGAAATGACCTCTCCCTTCATAGACATAGCATTACTTAAGGTAAATTTGGAAAGATATTTAAATTTAGGTTGATATAAAAAAGGAATGGCGTTCTAGCCTAAGGTAACAATCAGGAACAGGTGCAGAGAGAGAACAGTAGGCCCATTCAAAATGGCTACAGCTGTCAGTAGGCGACTATTCATTCTGATTTGCCTAAAACAGTATTGCTTTATGCTTTTTCCTTCCCCAACATAATTATTACCAAGGCCCCTTTCACACCTAAGTGTCCCATTTGGAAAATTATATGGTCACTCTGTATAGGGCATAATCAGGAAGTAGGCGGAGACTAGTCTAGAAAGATAAAAGTGAATAGAGGCTCAAGGAGGACCTTGTGCCAAAGAATGCAGACTCTTCTATACATAGAGACATCATTAAAGGTTTAATAGCATGCTTTTGAGGACCAAGCAGTATTTACACTCACAGAGAAGTACAAATATTAACTGTGAGGGGTTTTGCAGTAATGCTAGTAACATGTAATGACAACCTGGACCAGGAAGATGGCTGCTAAAAAGGAATAAAGACAAGTGAAAAAGAATCTATAGCTTAACTAAGATGCTAAGATGTTGGCAATATTCCTTGTAAAAACATAAGCAGTTAATTCTTTTGTGGCTTTTCAGACTAAATGATCTCTGTCATGACTATGTACAATTGTATAATTCTGTGTCTGTGGCTGCAAATATCTATATGTAATGCACAAGTCAGTAAATGTGATGTAATATGATGGTGGCATCAAAATTAGAATTTCATATAATTTTCATGGAATATATTATTACTATTAATGGGTTAATTTCAACAATTTAAAAGGCAAAAGACCCTACCCTTTTCTATCTTGTGGGTTATACAGAAACAATGGGCCAGAAGGCTTTGGTATGCAAATCCCTACCTAGCTAGATAAACCCCATACTTGGACGTGCTCTTCGCACCAGTGTTTCTGACCTTAACCAAGTACCCTGTCACAGAGGACACTCCTAACATTATAAAATAGCCAGCTTATAGCAAGACCCTGTCTTGAAGAAACAAAACAAAACAAGCAAGCAAAATTACCAGCTTGTATTCTTGGCCTGAACTGCAAAGTACCTTGGGTAATGGAATCCCATTCACAATTATTTTTATTCCTCATAGATGTAAACACTGAGCACACTAAAGTCAGTCAAGTACCCAGTTTATGCTTATTTCAATATTTAGAGACAGGTTCAAGGAGGAACTGTGGAAAATGAGTCACCTGTTAACCTCCTACAAACATATTCTCTCATTTGACACGCTCTACCCTCTTCGTAAATCATGTTGTAGTGTTTTATACTAAAAGTGACGCATATTTGTTCAGAAGCTGGAGCTACTCAGTTGTCTTAGCAGCACAGAAAAAAAAAAAAAAAAACCAGGTGATTCAAGACACTTTTTATCAGTTATAATTATATTGTATGCTGAAATTTTATACACATATATGTATATAATATATACAATATATAATATATGTGTGTCATATATTCCATCTAGGTTATAAAAACAAAGGTTTTTTTTCTTATAAAGTCCACCACAAAGTTGTGTTTCAAAATTAGGTTCATTTGACAAGATAGAAACAGAGAGCTGATAGGTGAGTGATGGGCATGCAAAACAAAATTTACAGAGTTAAGATCTATATTTCAGAACCTCTAAGGACTTTCAACTTTTACAGCAAGCCCTTCCTACTACTGGTTTCTGTCCATCATCAAGCCATATAATTTTGCATATCCTTTCCCCATTCTGTTTACAAATTAACACTGGTAGGACTTTGCTTCCTTCTTTGCTCAAGTGTTTAAAAAGTAATGCACACCTAAGACTCTTGTATCATAACTCATTAAGAAATGGATAAATCACAGTGTAAAACAGGATGCAAAACTTCTATTTTCTTCCATTTTCAAAATAGCAATAGTATGTCAAGTAATATCACATAAGGGACATGGGGCCAGAAACCATTTAAATCCAAAGCTTACTCGTAAGAATTAAATATCCAAAAACCAAAGCCTTAGTCTAGATCCTCACTGAGAAGCTCTCAACAACCTTTTCATCCCACTACATGAAGGATCTCATTTCATGGGAGATGAACTGGCTATATTTGAGGAAACAGAGAATACCAATGTCTCTAATAAATTAAAAAGGTAGTGCTCTTGAGGCAAATGAAACCTATGATTTAATTCCTTAGAGTTTCAAGTATCTTAACAAAACACAGCTGTTAAAGAAAGTTTTGTTCGCCTGGTTTAATTGTCTGGGAGGCTCACTTCCTCCATCTGCTAACCTCGGAGTAGTAGTCCTACACTTTTCTAGCCTCCATGCAAGCTAATCTAGGCCTAGCATGCTTTCAGCCTCTGGGACTTACTGCTGAATAAGCTCACCCGTTCAAGTTCTTTCTGAACTCTGGCTGGTTCAAGTCAGCTGTTCTGGCTCAAACCCCTCGCCAAGCTGACTGATGCAAAATGGCTTCTCTCAGTTTCTGACTTTTTGCTATGCTTGGCCTCAACCTAACTCTAGCAATCTGCTCTAATCTTCCGGCTCCTTCTCATTCTCAGGCTCATTCTGTAGTCACCTGTGTCTAGTTTGTTCTTTCTTCAACCTCTCTTCACAAAACTCTTCTGGTAAAAACTGCCTCTGAGTTCCATGAACTGAACTGCCATGAACTCAGCTCTACTGCACTGCCTCTCAACTCACTGATCCAGCTGAACTCCTGAACAGCATGACTAGAACTCAGAGATCGTACATGCCTGTCTCCTGAGTGCTGGGATTAAAGGTGTGTCTGTATTCCAGCCAGATGACATAGATCTAGGTCTATGGACTTGATCTCTTGCCAGAGCAGCCATGTTCTGAAGTAAAATTCCTCTACACATGCCTTCCCCAGACTCAAGCTAAATATTAAAAATTCAAACTGAGTCCTAACGGCACTTCCACGGCCTATTACTATCCTAAAGGTTGCTACAGTAACTTTTAAATTCGTAGGTGCAGTTCTAAGAACACCTCTGCATTGGACGCTGCCACTCACAGGTGTCTCTCAGACATAGGCAGTCTCACCCTACAGCATTACATTTACTAACCCGCCCTCTCCACACACACACGCACACACACGCACACTCACACACACAATGGATCCCAAAGGCAACAAATTACAGCAAGTAGAGCCCCCTTTACATGACAGAGACACATGTGTAGTAATAACAAGTGACTTTGCCTGAGCAAAGTACTTGCTCCAGCCTGTTCGGAATCACCAGCGTGTGCAACACCCACTCAAGATTCTTTTCAGTCTCGGGCAACTTCCCTAGGGTGGTAGATTTGTCATTACGAACTGTGTCCATCAAATCTCAAAAGTATAAAGTAAAAAAAGACCTGGGCAGAAGTCCTCTTAGCAGCTTACTGACAGCTTGATCATGAATATATTAAATTATTTGGATCCCAGGTTCCAATCCCATAATAACAACAAAACCATCATCTCTAGGGAATATTAAATGAATTATGGTAAAGTTCTCTACCAAACAGAGAGGGAGAAAGGACTAGGCTCTGTCTAACTCATGAAATCTGGCATAGACCGCAGACCCAGACCCATCAAAGCGATTCTACTGGGTTGATATTCATACATAAAACCTAGTAACAAAGTAACATGAGGGAAAGAAGCTTACAGAGAAGCTTAAAGAGAAGAAAGAAAACCCCGATCAAATGTGGGTGAAAGGGAATGTGGTATGAATTGTGGGGTCCTAGAAGCACACAAATATTATTATAGTCTGCAATCCAAATGTACAGAGGTTAGTGCTAAATTTATATTCTATAAAGTATTTTTAATTAATTTTTTATTTTTTATATTAATTACAGTTTATTCACTTTGTATCCCAGCTGTAGCCCCTTCCAATCCCACCCTCCCTCCCTCATCTCTTCCCATGCCTCTCTCCAAGTCCACTGATAGAAGAGGTCCTCCTCCCCTTCCATCTGACCCTACCTTATCAGGTCTCCTCAGGACTGGCTGTATTGTCCTCCTCTGTGGCCTGGCAAGGCTGCTCCCCACTTGGGGGGGGGGGGTGGTCAAAGAGCCAGCCACTGAGTTCATGTCAGAGACAGTTCCTGTTCCCCTTACTAGGGCACCCACTTGGATACTGACCTGCCATGGGCTACATCTGAGCAGGGGTTCTAAGTTATCTCCATGAATGGTCCTTGGTTGGAGTATCAGTCTCAGAAGAGAACCCTGGGTCCAGATATTTTGGTTCCGTTGTTCTCCTTGTGGAGCTCCTGTCCTCTCCAGGTCTTACTATCTCCCCCTTCTTTCATAAGATTCCCAGCACTCTGCCCAAAGTTTGGTTATGAGTCTCAGCACCTGCTTTTATACCCTGGTAGGTAGAGTCTTTCAGAGGCCCTCTGTGGTAGACTCCTGTCCTGTCTATAAAGTATTTTTATTACCACACCTTTTTAACGAAAGGGTTGTTACTGGTATCTTGATTCAGGGTCTCACTATGTGGCCCAGGCTGGCCGTGGTTTTGCAGCAATCCCTTGCCTCAAACTCCTAAATCCTGGGATTACAGGAGCATGGCACCATGCCCAGATGGTAATACCTTTTTTCTCTTTCTCCATACACCACCTCACACTTGATTTCAATTCCCAGACTGTTCAAGAAGCCACCAGTGCAAGCATTGTGTGTCCTCTGTTCTCTAGACACAGAGTTGGGTGCATGGATGATGAATTTAGATATATCAATCACTACCTAAAGCAACACAGTACTATTAATCAACAAACCATAAAAGTAAAGAGAAAGAGACACTAAAAACAAACTACCTAAACACTAATAGTGGCTACCTCAGAGTAATGAGACTAAAAATGACTTTTTTTTTTCCTGTATTCTTCTATACTCTCCTTTTTAAAAAACTCTTTTTTCTAACAACGATCTGCTTGGTTTGGCTCAGTTTAAATACGAACACAAAAGAACACGTCCTTGAGGCTGGGCATTTTTACAAACTATACAGGATTCAATACGGTGAGATTTTCTTTGTGGACTTGGTAGTGGAAACTTGTCTAATCATCTTTATTTTTAAGTAGGCTTTAATAAGGGTATGGCCTCAGCAAATGTAACTTCTGCTGTTTTAAAAGATGTGAAAATTGGGCTGGAGAGATGGTCCAGTGGTTAGGAGCACTTGCTTTTCTAGGGTTCCCTTCCCAACAGCCACATCGTGGCTCACAGCCATCTGCTCCAGTTCCAGGGGATCCAGCACCCTCTTCTGGTCTCCATAAACACCAGGCACAGATGCACTGCATACACACACTCAGGCAAAACACTCATACACAGAAAAAGAAATATCAAAAACGATGTGAAAATTAAGAGTCAGCGTTGAAAGAACCTGTTTAAGATTACTCAAATAGCAACAAGTTCTGGACTAGAGCCAGTGTCATCGCTTCTGGTTCGCTGTTCTCTCACTATGCCATTTATTGGAATTACACTTTTTTTAAAACTCCAGCTCTATGCCGGGAGTATCTACAGTGTATGATGGTGCTATACCAACAGCTATGAGGAAAACCTGGTCTCTGTGCTCAGGGCAGACAGTTTGACAGACAAACTGACATGACTTCCTGCTTTTAGTAGATAAACTTTAACACCTGCTGATGATATTGTTAGCTAATAGTCTTGGACCATTCACAAGCTACAAGTCCTTCGTGATTTAGGAGGGAGGGAGGGAGTCATCCTGAAAAGTCTAATAGTAAACTTAATCACGATTTTGCATTTCTTTTGACTTACTGTAGTGAAATGCTTACTTCTATCCCTTAGAACAAAAAAAAAAAAATAGGCACACGGTGCTGTGGTGGTGGTGAGGGGTGTTTTCAGTGTTCCCCTGAACCTGTAACTTGGCTCCTGAGATCACTGCTTATGAGACCTCTTTGCCTTCCATGGTATTTTCCCCCATTCCCCTTATCAATTTATACTTTTAGGATTAGGTCTGCCTTGCCCTACATACCGAGGAGAGCCCTGATTCCTTCCAGGGAATCTACTAGCGAAGACAATTTGCCACACCGTATTTGAGTTCAGCCTTCCTGAGCCACATCACGCCACTGCTGGGCTCATCCTCCAGCTGACAGAACTCACCGTCTCAGAGAGGTGCATTCTGAGCAGGCTTACAGCGAGACCTGGGGGATTCCTGAGGGTCGCCGCCTGAGGGGGTGGAGCGGGCATCGCATTCCCGCTAAAGCTCAGCACCACGCCACTTACCCAAGAAAAGAAACTCTCGCAACTGTAACAAATCCACAACGAAACCACTCACCTGCAAAGAAACCACCAGCAGCCGCCGCTCCCCAGCGACGCCGAGTTGCGGACACCACGGAGGATTCATTGCTGCCGCCGGCAACGACTCTTTTCTAGCCCCGAAGCCAGACAGGGCAGAACCAATGGCGCCGTGTATTGGAGGACAGAGCTGTCACTCATCCACGGCCCTGCCTTCCATGCGACCAGCTGGAGTTCTTTCCGGTTTCACAATCGTCCTCGGGTAAGAAGGGAGGTTCTGATTGGTTTAATGAGGAGGCGGACGCATGGATAGACCAATAAGATCATAGCTCAGGCACAGGTGGGCGGGCTTTGGCCAGAGAGACCCAAACCCTGAGCATCGCTGGGTTAATTGTTGGTTGACGCGCTCGAGAGCAGCTTGTGTCTCGGAGAAACGCCTGCTGTGACGAGCGGGTCGGCGGAACCGTAGGGGAGACCAGGTGATATTTCTTTTTGTCGGCGGAAAATTTCAGATTCTACCTGGGCTGGACCCGGTAGGTCCTCACGGAAGCTCGTTTGCCAGGAGTAAGCGTCGTAAATAGAGATTAAAACGGAGGCCTTTAAAGTATCCTATTTCTAGACGGTAGCTCATTCTTACTTTCTCCTAACATTTTGGAAGGAAGAGATACGAATAATAGCATATCCCAAAAAGTTTCTAAATGAACGAGACCTGGCGAAAGGGGCGGAACTGGAAAGAATTGTAACCTTTCCAAGTTTCTGAAGAGAAACCAATGAAAATACCAGCTTGTCACTGGAGCTGGCACCAGAGCTGGAAGCTTGTAAACAGGCTTGAACTACCACGCAAGGTTTGAAGGATGGGTGTCAGAATTTGGGGGTGAATGAGAAAGATAAATGCTGTTTGCCTGACCGCACGGAAAAGCCCCCCTTCTTGATTTCTAAAAGCTGCTCTACCTACTAGTGTCTTCTGAATTCTTCCTAGTTAATACTATAAACAAGTCCAGTAAGTTTGTGACCAGCTAACAGGCTCTCAGATCACTTATCCATACATTTAGGAAGAAAACTTGCCGTACGTTAAACTTTAGTGACGCATTATGAACTGATGGCATTAAGACCTACTTTTTAGCAAGTTGTATGTCCCATTTGTCCATTTTAGCTCATTAGTTGCACCTGGGTTTTCAAAGCACAGACCTTCGTCCCTGGAAGAGCAGATTCAAAGCCTGACGGCTCCCAGCAGGTGATGGCTATCTCTAATGATAGCTGTAACTAGAGCTCAGGTGGGTGTTCCCCACCTGAGGAAGCTGGGGAAGGAAGCTTCCTAATCTTACATGCCAATCTGTTCTCATCATGCAGATGAAGATGGGTGAAGCAGAAATCATTCCCACTGTCCTGTAATATCAAAGCTTTCACCTCTGCAAAGATAACAGCAGCCATTCAAAACCAATCATAAGAAACAATCATACAACATTTCATGGTTAGGGATACTCTAAACCTAATGATGCCTCCTCATTTCATTTATTTTGATGTTATGAATACCCAGTTATGCTAGCTTGTTATATAAAACTTTAACAATACTCCTCTTTTAGAATTATTCACCAAGATCATTATGTATTTTTATAAAACAGAAACAACTTTTGTCAGTGATTGTCTTAAGTAGGAATTAAAAAACAAATGTTAGGAGCAAGCATGGTCTTTTAGACATACAGAAGCTAACAATGTCAGGAGTCACTGTTGTCATAGCAAGATTGTTCTCATAGTTGTCTAGATAACATCATATCCTGGACCCCATGTTCTGATCTGCCCATGAACTTTCTTCCTTGGGAACATTGTAAAAGTGAGTCTGTGCTCCCAAAGATTATCATAAACCCATTTAAGGCAAAGATGACTTTCAAAAATATTAGCCTAATGCCTTACTTCACAGGACCTAGAAAAAAACCTAGTTCCTAAACTTCAAATGATTTGCTCAGAAGTAGCTAAGTATTTACAGGGGATTGAGACAAACAACAAAGGCTGCTAATTTGTGATTCTGGAAAAATTCTCTCTTCTTGCACCTCCCACAGCTATATATTCCAGTTGTGAGGAATTTAATTCTGAGGCTGAAGAGATGTCTCAGCAGTTAAGATATTATACTACCCTTCCAGAAGACCTGAATTCAGTCCCTAGCACCCATATTTGATGTCTCAAAACTTCTAAAGCTGTAGCTCCAGGAGATCTAGCACCCATGGACTCCATGAGAAGCTACACTTAAATGTGCATATCTGCACACATTAAAAAAAATAAGAAAGCCAGATGAGGTGACCCATGCCTTTAATCCCAATACTTGGGAGCCTGGGGCAGGGAGATTTCTTATGAATTCAGACCTGGCCTGGTTTACACAAGGAGTTCCAGAAATACCAGGACTGTATAGTGAGACCTTGTCTTAAAAAGAAAAGGAAACTCGACTGAGGAATGGATACAGAAATTGTGGCACATTTATACAATGGTATACTCAGCAATTAAAAACAAGGACATCATGAAATTTACAAGCAAATGGTGGGAACTAGAAAAGATCATCCTGAGTGAGATATCTCAGAAGCAGAAAGACACACATGGTATATACTCACTTATAAGTGGATATTAGACATATAATATAGGATAAGCATACTAAAATTTATACACCTAAGGAAGCTAATCAAGGAGGACCCTGGGTAAGATGCTCAATCTTCATTCAGAAAGGCAAATAGAATGGACATCGGAAGAGGGAGAAAACAGGGGACAGGACAGGAGCCTACCACAGAGGGCCTCTGAAAGACTACCCAGTAGGATATCAAAACATGCTGAGACTCATAGCCAAACTTTGAGTAGAGTGCAGGGAATCTTAAGAAAGAAGGGGGAGATAGAAAGACCTGGTGGGTACAGGAGCTCCACAAGGAGATCAACAGAACCAAAAAAAGTCTGGGCCCAGGGGTCTTTTCTGAGACTGATACTCCAGCCAAGGACCATGCATGGAGATAATCAAGAACCCCTGCACAGATGTAACCCATGGCATTTCAGAATCCAAGTGGATTCCCTAGTCATGGAAACAGGGACTGTCTCTGACATGAACTCAATGGCTGGCTCTTTGATCATCTCCCCCCTGAGAGGTGGGGGTCAGCCTTACCAGGCCACAGAGGAAGACAATACAGCCAGTCCTGAGGAGACCTGATAAGGTAGGGTCAGATGGAAGGGGAGGAGGACCTCCCCTATCAGTGGACTGAGGGAGGGGCATGGGAGGAGAAGAGGGAGAGAGGGTGGGGTTGGGAGGGGACAAGACAGGGGGCTACTGCTGGGATACAAAGTGAATAAATTGTAATAAAGAATAAGAAAAGGAAAAGAACAATAACAAGAATATTTAAAATGAGGAACTTCATTCTGATGCAGTATAGGTATTTTTATAAAAAGGTCTTTTGGTTCATTGCTTCAGCTTTAGATGTGGTCCCACTTTTCCTCCAAATAAATGAAAAAGTAATAAATTATTTTAACCCTATTATTGCCTCTTTGTCTCTATTGTCTGCATATATTGGAAAGTCAGTATAAGCCCTTGTGATACCTTAAGAATTGTTCCATTAATAACCTGAATAAAGTATTATTTTATGGTAGTATACTTAGCTGGTCAAAATAATTTCACAGCATTGTACATACACAGAAGCTGCGGTCTTTTACAAATACGGCTTAGCTGGTCATGAAGCATAAAAACATTAACCACTGACTTAGACTGTTCTGTCTTTCTCCAGTAAATTACAGAGTTAATCTTATATCCCATGTGCAGGACTGTCTGACACATTAGGACACATCATGAACTGGCTGCTTGCTGGTAGTCTCCCACCGATTCTTTCTTTTTCAAAGTTGTTAATCTAGTGCAATGGGCTCGTATCTGTCCTCTGTCACTGACCTGTGTGTGTACTATATACTGTCAAATCCATACCCTAATCTGCCATCACATTGTGCTTGCAGTTTGTCAGCAGCCTCCTGGCAAGTCTCCCTGAACCTGCCTTCACTCTCTCAGGGAACCGGCCGTACTCATAGGAAACCTGTGTGATTATGCAGTGACTTCCCTTTGTTCCTCATGCAGACCTTCCTTTCTCCTGTGGATCAGCCCATGCCCATGTATTTCTCCCTAAATGTTATGTATATACTCATGATTTTAGCGCCAAAGAAAACTGAAAATGTATATAATTCTGTTTGTTTCAATTTGGCTTCTTGAATCAGTATTTACTATATAACCCAAGTTGACCTTGAACTCTCAATCCTCCTGTTTTAGCCTCCAAAGTGGTGTGATTACTGGCAAACAATACTCCTAGCCTTTTTTAACATTTACCTTTTTCAGTTTACATAATTATATTTGTACATTGATCACAATGTAATAATTTGATACATATATGCAGTGTCTCGTGATACAATGATAATTGACATTTCTATCCTCTAAACATCATTTCTTTGTGCTGGGATCTTTTGGACTCCTTCAGTCAAGTTCATTATAAAATGTATAATAATTGTATCATCACCTTACCATGCTGTAGAACACTAGAACTAACCCTATTTTGGTAGCTGTTTCTCAAACCCTCCATATCCTTCCCCCTTCTGCAAGCCCTCAGTAACCACTATTTTACTTTGTATTTCTATGACATCAACTTCTTTAGCTTCCATGTATGAATGAGAACTTGTGTCTGTCTCTCTGGTCCTGGTTGCTTACTTTGTAACCACAATGTCCTCTAGTTCCATCCCTTCAGCTCTCTCAGTTTATAGCTGAGGAAAAGGTAGTCTGGGTGAAAGAATTATTTGCATTAAAAAAAGAAAGCAAAGCTTAGAGTAAGAATGTCTGTCTCAGGAAGAATAGCAAGTGGATGTGTTGCTGGGAACTGATAATGATTCACTAGAGAACAACAGTAATGGTGGATTCAAAGCTGTACAGCCATGTAGGCTGTCTATTCTGCCAATGTGCACTCCAGTGTAACCGCCCGGGACCCAGTAAGGACTATCATTCTGTACTGTGTAATGTGGGGTAGCTTGTTTAACATCTTTCTCTCATTTGGTTATATAATGGGCATAATAATTGTAATTACCTCATAAAATTATGTTATTTAAAAAGTATATTCTTTGCATAGCAAGATTTCAATAAATCCTGGCTTTAAAAAGTCTCAAAACAGATACTCCAACCAAGGACCCTTCATGGAGATAACCTGGAACCCCTGCTCAGATGTAACCCATGGCAGCTCAGTGTCCAAGTGGGTTTCCCTAAGTAAGAGGAACAGGGGTTGTCGCTGACATGAACTCAGTGGCTGGCTCTTTGATCATCTCCCCTGAGGGAGTGCCTCTACCAGGCCACAGAGAAAGACAAGGCAGCCAATCCTGATGAGACCTGGTAGGCTAGGATCAGATGGAAGGGGACCTCCCTATCAGTGGACTAGGGGAAGGGCATGGGAGGAAAAAAGGAGGGAGGGTGGGATTGGAAGGGGACGAGGGAGGGAGCTACAGCTGGGATACAAAATGAATAAATTGTAATAATCAAAAAATAAAATAAGTTTTAAAAAGTCTCAATACAGGGACTGGAGAGATGGTTCAGTGGTTAAGAGCATTTGTTGCTCTTGCAGAAGACTGATTGGGTTCCCAGCGCCCACGTGGCAGCTCACAATCATCTGTACTTCACAGTTCCAGGGGATCTGACATTTTCTTAACCTCTGCAGGCACCAGCTACATACACAATACACAAACATACAGGCAAACACTCATATACATAAAATAGAAATAAATCTCTTTAAAAAGTGTTTCAATGTAAATGACCCAGTATAATTTCTTGCCTATATTGACAAATCAACTTGGTTGGTTCTCTTTCTTTTAAGAAAAATAATTGCAGTGTGTCACTTGGAGGCCTTCCAGGACAGCAGATGGCTGGTGCTAGCAGATAAGGTTTCAGACACTATGCTAGTAGAGAAAGGCATGTGATTACAGACTCAAGTGCTAGGCTACAGGTATCAGTCAGGTAAGAAAACATGAAGCCTTAGGGTCTTGAAAATTTCATGATGAGATAAACATTTTAAAGACATCTAGAATACCAATCACAACAGACAACAAAAGTCAGCCTATGATGAAATCACCGTAAGCTTAAACAAGCTCTTCTAAGGGCTGGAGAGATGATTGAGCATTTAAGAGCACATGTTCTCAAAAAGGGCATGGGTTCAATTCCCAGCACCCACATAGGTCCTCATAACTTCCCATAATCCTAATTCCAAGTGATCTGATGCCCTCTTCTGACCTCCAGGGACCAGGCATAGGCATGCATGTAGGCAAAACACTCAGACACATAAAATAATTTTTAAATGTAAATTTAAAAATTCAGATAAGTTCTTTTAACATAAACTATTATTTCTTTGGGTGTAAGCATTGGGGAGGCTACTTGCAGTACCAAGTAGCAAGTAACTGTTCTCTCCTTGCTTGGAGAGCTGTTTCTACTCTACCATCTCCAGGTGCTATTACTGTATTCTGAGGAGAAACTGTTTCACCTACATATCCATGACTCCAATGTGAGGCAAACAAAACTCATTATGTTTCCTGTTACATTCTCACACAGTTTTTATAGAATAAATTCAGGAAGTAGATTGGTTTCATTTGTAAGTTTCCAAGGAAGAAAAAGTACACAATTCATCACCAGGCTTGTTCATTCAGGTCCATTCAAAACTGACATCTGAGGTTTGGGGTCCCTATGCTGGCTGAGTGCCCTGACTATTCTCCCACATGGTTGATTTGTGAGGTGCCATATACAAGATAGATAAATACGTTGGCAACCACAGCATAGAAGATCAAGAAGAAAGCTACTCAAAGACCCGTGTTGCTTATGGAGTGAGAACAAAGGAAAGGTCTTTAAAGTCAGATGCCTCTAGGGAAGATGATGTACCAAAATTCAGGCTGTTGGGATCCATGTTGACTGTGACAGCTGGTGCAAGTAGCCACAGTGCCAGTGGCCTACTGAATGCCGAGCAAACATACGAAGGCCAGTGTATCGATGTCATGTTAGAGACTTTTCTCTGTGGTGAAATCTGTTCAGGGCTCGTAGGAAAGGACCTGTGCTTTCTACTCTCAAAACAAGAGTATTGTATTGAGCGAAACAAGAGTAGCCCTTCCTAATAAAATACTGCTGCAAATACTTTCCATATGTCTTTTGTAAATTCAGCTTTTTCCTTCAGAATTGTGCAGGACCCTACTTCAGTCAGCACAGCAAATTAACAATAATCTACACTGGATGTCTCTTAAATTTTGAAGGGAACTAAGTCCCTGCGTAAATTCAGGCTCTGAATAAGTGATCACTCTAGCTTGATGGTCAAAGAAGTGCCCCCACACACACACACATTCTAGCCAGTTTTCCTTGTAACTTACTGTCAGTGAACTGAAAGGAAATACTTACTTCAACTTATTATCTTTCATCTTTCTGTCTTTAAATGTTTCATAGAGCTGACAGGACTAGAGACTTGTAGCATTCTTGAGAACCCTACTTTTTCCTCTATTGAAGATATCATAAAATGAGTAAGAGAGAATCAGTCCTTTGGTTGCTTATAAAATGAGAAATGGAGTTTCTGAGTACTATTAAAAAATAAATAGGACACAATTTTTACTACTGCTTGCATTTCTTAACAACTTATGTGACATAAAAAACCTTTGAGACAATATATCTTATGATTCCAGTTATGTAAAACTAAGAAAAAGCAAAGTTACAGAGGGCATTGAGGAATTTAATAGGTAATGAAAATGTATTCCCAAGATGGACTGTCATGATGGCTACATGTTGTGTTAAACTTGTCCAAATTTGTGCACTTGTGTAATTTGTTTTTTTTTAATTTATAATCTTTTATTTATTTTTTATTAATTACACTTTATTCATTTTGTATCCCCCCATAAGCCCCTCCCTCCTCCCCTGCCGATCCCACCCTCCCTCCCCTTTCTGCATGCATGCCACTCCCCAAGTCCACTGATAGGGGAGGTTCTCCTCTCCTTTCTGATCTTAGTCTATCAGTTCTCATCAAAAGCGGCTGCATTGTCCTCTACTGTGGCCTGGTAAGGCTGCTCCCCCCCCCAGGGGGAAGTGATCAAAGAGCAGGCCAATCAGATTATGTCAGAGGCAGTCCCTCTTCCCATTACTATGTAACCCACTTGGACACTGAACTGCCATGGGCTACACCTGTGCAGGGGTTCCAGGTCATCTCCACGAATAGTCCTTGGTTGGAGTATGAGTCTCTGGGAAGTTCCCTGTGTTCAAATTATCTTGTTCTGTTGCTCTGCTTGTGGAGTTCCCGTTCCCTCCAGCTCTTACTATTTCCCACTTCTTACATAAAATTCCATTCACTCTGCCCATCAGTTGGCCATCAGGCTCAGCATCTGCTTTGACAGTCTATACTGCAGAAGCTTTCAGAGGCCCTCTGTGGCAGGTTTCAAGGTGGTTTCCTGTTTTCTTCTGGCTTTCAGAGGCCCTCTGTAGCGGGTTCCGAGGTTGTTTCCTATTTTCGTTTTCTTCTGATGTCCATCCTCTTTGCCTTTCAGGATGGGGATTGAACATTTTAGTTAGGGTCCTCTCTTTTGCTTAGCAGCTTTATTTGTAATAGCCAGAAGCTGGAAACAACCCAGATGCCCCTCAACTGAAGAATGGATGCAGAAACTGTGGTACATCTATACAATGGAGTATTACTCAGCAATGAAAAATAAGGAAATCATGAAATTTGCAGGTAAATGGTGGGACCTGGAAAGGATCATCCTGAGTGAATTGACCCAGAAGCAAAAAGACACTCACGGTATATACTCACTCATATAAACATACAATATAGAATAAACCCACTAAAAGCTGTACATCTAAACACTTGTGTAATTTGTATAACTTGTGTGCTTAAATAGGTAATTTACATCTTCAAAAACTTGTGACCATTTGCTTTGGAGAAACAGGCAGATGTAGACAAATTCTTGCCTTCGCCTAGTTGAGCATAAGTTAGTTAACCTCACTAATCTTCAGGATTCTTTCGTGAAGCAGGAATAGTATCTAGCTTTGGGAACTTAAAACAGGATAATTTAAGGAATTTGCTACATAACAGGTGTCTAATATTTGCTAATTCCCTTTATCGCTAATGAGATTTCTGTTTGCTGTGTCATAAAATGCAGTAAGTGCAGTGGTAGCGTTTTCTGGAGTCCTTGCTTTAGAACACTACTCTGTTATCCCCACAACTTATTGTCCCATTTCTTTTCCCTTCCCTGCCAAGAACCAGTTTTCTCGCTTATATATCCAACAATATTTCTCTGTACTTTTATACAATGTTTTTTTTTTCCTACTGAGAAGGTTGTTAGGCTTGTGTGTGTGTGTGTGTCTTTGTGTGTTTGTGTATGTGTATGTGTGTGGGTGGTAGTTCCTTGTGCAGGCATGCGTGCATAGGACAGAGGTTGACATCTGGATGTCTTCCTCAATGGCTTCTCCATCTTACTTTTATCGTTTTAGACAGGTTCTCTCACTGAACTTGGAGCTCACCATTTCTGCTAAACTGGTTAATCAACAAGCTCCCAGACTCTGCCTGTTTCCATGCCTGAGTACTGGGGGTACAGATGTGTGCCACCACACCCACATGTGGGTGCTAGGAATCTGAACTCAGGTCCTCATGCAGCAACCACTTTACCTGGTTGGGATATTTCCCCAACCACTGAAATGTGTTTTTTTTTTCTTTCCTTTTTTCTTTCTTTCTTTTTTTGTTATTATTTTTCGAGACAGGGTTTCTTTGTGTAGACATGGCTGCCCTAGAACTTGCTTTGTAGACCAGGCTGACCTCGAACTCACAGAGATCCACCTGCCTCTGCCTCCTGAGTGCAGGGATTAAAGGTGTGTGCCACCACCACCTGGCTGAAATTTGTTTCTTAACCTACTTCACTGAATTAATCCTTATTATTTTGGTTATTTTAAAGTTATGTAATTTTTCTAACTAAGACTAGGAACTATTATGTAAAATTCAAATTTATCCTAACATCCCAATATTCTGCTATGCTTCATAACTTTTCAATTAGACAAATTTGTGAGTCAGTGATTCCAGGTATGGTGAGAAACCTTGTCATGATGATGATGGTGATAATGATGATATTATGATAGAGAGCAACCGAGTGAAACACCAGATCTCTGACCTCCATCCACATGCTCACACATGAACAAACACATACACGTCCCACACATACACATAAATATGTACTGGACAATCAGAAGTCTTTGTCATCATCCTCTTTAGCATTTTGTTCTCTCTTTAGTGTGTCTGGCTTTCCCTCTCCTTTTTGGTGACAATGTCTCAGTCTAGGCCAGGCTGTCTGGCACTCTTCCTGCCTCAGACTCCCAAGTGCTGGGATTATAGTTATGACTCATTCCTGGTTTCAGTTTAAACAACTGGGAGGTAGGGGTTCTCTTTGTTTCATCCCTATGATTCTTGTCTCATCAGAGTCATGTACTCTCTATTCAACCACAGCATTCACTATATGACGTGAATATTTAAATGATGCACTTTCTTTCTGCATTGTATGCTTCCTTATAGGATACGTTTTCCAGTATTTTATTATTTAGTGGCAGCCATATGTTAATCAAACAACAGACATGCCTGCTGTACTGTGGTAAATCTCAGGGGACTCAGGCTTCATTGAGCTTTTCAGGGATCCTTTGGAGACTGGTTAAAAGCTTTTAGAATGAGTGGCTGTTCACTTTCCTGGTAAGACTTCTTTTTCTTGTACTCTTTGGTCTTCAATTCCCCCCTTCTCCTTTTCTTTGGATCAATCTTTGTATCTCATCACCAGCACTTATTTTATAATTAAAAGTCACCATTGCCCAGGCTTTCTTTTGATATCTTCTTCCATGCCCTTTCTCTTGGACCTTCACACTATTCACCAATCCCTGCTATTCATCCTTTCCCCCTTTTGATTTTTTTTTCTCTTCTTAAGGGAAAGTTAAAGGAATTGACACTGATTTATTAAAACTGACTCAAGAAGGAGATGTAAATAGTTCTATAATCAATGAAGGGATGAGGTCCATAGTATAAAATCTTTCCTTAAAAAAAATGATAATACAAACAAAGAAAACTTTTTGGCCCAAGTGATTTTATAGGTGAGAGGCAAAGCGAACCTTATTCCCAATGATGCTGTTTTCTTTCATGTAGAAAGAAGCCTATCAGTGTAACTTAATTAGACACCTTCTGTCCCTCTATGCTTAGGAGAGAGATAGGAGCAAATCTGAAGTGTATCTAGTCCAGCCTCATCTTTGGAATTGAATGTTCATGGGTGGTAGTAGCAGTACTCCTTGGCAGTGAGCATCTTCTCCGCTGTGTGCGCTAAGCTCAGGGTAGTAAGAAGCAGAGGCAGAGACAGAGGCAGAGAGGCAGATGCAGGCAGATCTCTGTGAGACTGAGCCCAGTCTAGTCTACAGAGCGAGTTCCAGGACAACCAAGGCTTCACAGAGAAACCCTGTCTACAAAAACAAAAATAAAACAACAACCAAAACCCATAAAGAGAAGAATAAGAGAAGGAGGAGCAGCTTATTGGTGTTCATCCCTGAGCTATGCAATCCAACAGCCTTATCAGGAATAAAGCTGATGTTCTGACCCCACCACCACCACAATTTAGGTATTGTTATAGAGCTTCAGAATGGTAAATTAAAAAAAGAGGTTTGAACTAAATTTATACTCTCAAAAAATAACAAGAATATGAGAGAGCTTGCTTGTATTCTGTACCTAGCTTCTCCAACATTAACATCTTACAGAACCATGCCACAGTAGTCAGAGCCAGGAAAACAGCATTAACTGAGAACTTCACTCAAGTTTCACCACTGACTTCCCACTGAGGGTACTTTGTGTTCCATGATCTTATCCGGGATCTCATTGGCATTTAGTTGGTTAGTTGTCCTTGGTCCCCTGCAGTCTGTACTTGTTCCTCTAATTTTTTTTTTCCCACAACCTCAATACATTTGAAGTGTATACATTATTTCGTCAGCTATTTCTCAGTCTTGAGTTTGATCTTTTCTTCTCATTGAAGCTATGCATGTTAGCTGAGAATACTATGAAGTGGTCTTATGTCCACACCACATCATAGAAAGTTTATAATAATGATGCCATCTTACTCAACTGTACTCACCACTTATTGTGGTTTTGCCAAGTTTCTTTTCTTTAAAAGCATTGTTTTTCTCTTTGTAATTAATAAACATATTCACAATTATATTAAAATGTTGTGAACTTTGTTTCTCATCATACTTTTCCACCCAGCAAGCACTTTACTGACGTATCCCCAGTCCCATTTGTTTCTTTTTTTTATTAATTTTTAATCAGATAACTCATGGAAAATGATTGTGTTTTATGAGTTATAATTCAATATTTTATTTTGTTGCTCGTTCTTCTAGATTTGGATGTTTATTGTATTTTATGGTTTATGACCAAATGTTTTAATTTGCTGCTTCCTCTTCTTAGGTACTCCTTCAGGTTGGCCTGTGTTTTTTGTTTGTTTTCACTTCTTGGATGGTTTTCTTATTTTTTGGCATCACAACATGTTTCTTGTATATTCTTTGTTCTAGCCCTGTAATCAAATATTTCTTCAAGGGATGCTTCTTCTTTTGATTACAAAACAGTGCTTAGAAACCAAGATGTGAAACAAGATCTGGCAAAGAATTTGCATTAGCTAGTAAAATTGTAGGTATATATAGTCTATGAATTAGTAATTTTACCTCATATGACATGAATGTCTTGGAGAAACTTTTTCTCTTGTGCAATTGGAGTCATAAATAGCTTTAATACTACAAAACTGAAAACAATGCAGATGCCCATCAATGAGAAAATATAAAGAAAGCATGGCGTAGTCCTGAAATAGAATGTTTTAACCTCAGTCAAAACAAATGAGCTATATATCTGCACATCAACATGAATAAATATCAGATATATAATTTTTAATAAGAAGACAGAAGTTCTACTAACATGAAGTCCAGCAATAAAACACAATATGTCTGTAAGGATGTATAAGTGACAAGAAAGAAAGAGCACAGTGACCAAAAAGTCCAGGGTAGTGGTTAGAGGTTAGAGATAAAATGCAGTCCCTGGGCTTCAGAGGTGTTGACAATTTTGTATTTCTTAGCTGAATGCTGAGTTAATGCCAGTTCATTTTATTTGAAAATATATGTAAAATATTACATAATTAAGAAGGATAAGACAAAAAGGGGGAAGGAGCTAAGGGGAAAGAAAGAACACGGGCCGCAGAACAAAAGGTCGTTCCTGTACATGATGTCTTAAGATCTGGGCGGTGATTTAGATAAGCACCTGTGTAGTTCTCACTGAGACACTGAATGCCTCAGAGCCTTGGCACAAGGCTACATCACAACAACTACATGGAAATGATGTACCCTGCACTCTCTACCCACACTGCTACCTTGAGAATGACATGAAATATTTATACCTATATACTACAACTTCAACAATAGTGGGGTCTGGCTAGTGTGATGGCTCGCCAGTTAAGAGTGCTTGCTGCTCTTCTAGAGGACCTGAGTCCAGTTCCCAGGACCCATGTTGGGCAGCTCACAACTTCTTGCTCACATCCTGCTCATTTTTTTCCTCAATGAACAAGCAAAGCAGAAAGCAGGTACTCTGTTAAGCCTTCTCAGGAAGGTGCATTTCTACTGACTAACCTAAGACATTCTCAAGTCTCAAGTTGCAGAACCTGAGGGCTTTCCTTGCTTTGGAAGGACAAGGTTGGTTTGCTCTCTGGTAGTCATAGGGGAAAGTATGCATAATGGCCTTGTCGGTGGGGTCAGTTTCATTTGGGGGCATAGGTCTGTGACCATGTTGGGTATTTGGAGTTGTCAGTATGTCGCTCACCTCTCTAGTGCTCCTCACCTATATAAACATGTACATCTGCCCTCTCTGCTCTCGATTTCACCCAACTTAGCTGTCTCTATCCTGTATGCACTGTCACACTCCCCTGCCTCCATGGCTTCCATTGTTGGGAAATGAAATGAAGATGTCCTGTGTAGATTGTCTTCAGTGATCAGCATGGCAGCAAATAGCTGGAACACCCACTGATGAAGTAAGAAGTCCATGGTGTACAAGCAAACCCTCAAGTGTGAGGCGAATGGAACTAAACACAGCTTTAAAGAAACCCAGTCCTGCCGAACCCTATCCTGACAGCGCATGGGTAAATATGGAGTTATGGCCCTTTTCAGAACAACCTGATCTACTTTATACGTGATTGGTGCTCCTTCTTTATCACACCCTTAATACTTAGATCTCTGCTTTAAACCCCCTGATTTTCTAGATCTGAAACTTAAACTATGTTTCTTGTTTACTTCTAGGCAATATCTGTTCTTGGGAACTGAGGTTAGGAATTACACCATAATACACACACACACACACACACACACACACACACACACACAAATGATTGTGTCCATATTGAGTGAATTATCTTTGGCAAGCAATATATAATTATGTGTTTCTATTCCTATAGAATAGAAACAGTTTTATGAAAGGAAAAGAAAAAATTCATAGAGTATTTTCCTCTATTTTGGCATGCAGTGTCATGTAGGCAAACAATTCTTATGGGCTTAATTCAGTGGTCTGTATAGAGTAATACACAGCATGATCTGGAGCCAGGAGACTGTGGAAGAATGCAACAATCTATTATTCTGACTATGTGACATAAAAATAGCTTAAAAACTGTTCTAAGTTTTGAAAGTACATTTTAATTTTTTCTAAAGTTTTCAAATTTCATGACCCTTAACAATATTTTGGGTATTGCAATTTAAGATGACTCAAATAATGAGAGGCTTACCTACTAATGAGGTCAGTATGAAGGAAATAAATCCTGCTGGGCATGTTAGTGCCTGTCTTTAATCCCAGCTCTCAAGAGGCAAAGGCAAGCAGATCTCTGTGAGTTAAAGGTCAGCCTAGTCTACATAGCAAGTTCCAGTCTAGACAAGGCTATATGAGACCCAATCTTGGGGGAAAAGAAGGAAGGAAGGAAAAGAATAGGAAAAAAAACCCTATTCCTTTTGGTTTGGTTTGGTTTAAATTTATAATTATTTTTAATTTTAATGAAAATCTAATTATATCACTGTGCCCTTCCTTTTCCTTCCTATATCATCTCCCTTAACTCCTCTCCTATCATCCCAGTTCCTCTCAAATTGATGGCCTGTTTTTAAATTCTCCTCTGTCTCTGTCTCACTCTCTCTCTCTTTATCTCTGTATTTCTGTCTGTCTCTCTCTCTCTCTCTCTCTCTCTCACACACACACACACACACACACACACACACACACACACCACACAACCTGCCGGGTCCATTTGGTGTTCCTTATACATGTCTGCCTTCAAGGTTGACTGCTTTGTACTGGATCATCAATTAGAAGGCTCGCCTGGAAGGTCATTAGTTACCTGTAGTTCTCCCCCTTCTGTGTTAGCATGTCTGTTAGTATTGTCATTATTCTGGTCTTGTTCAGGCAGCCATATTGTTGAGATATGAATGTAGTGTCTCTGTCATTTCTAGAAGATAATCTCACAGCAAACTTCCTGGCTCCCTGGCTCACACAATCTCTCTATCCGCTCTTTCCTTAAGCTTGGTGCAGAAGTTAGGCTATAGATGTATCTGTTGGGGCTGGGTTCCCCATGATCAGGTGATCTCTGAAATTTGATCAGTTGTGGTATTCTATAATGATCTCAATTTGCTGCAACAGTTTCTTTGGTGTAGAGTGAGAGCTACACTTAACTGTGGGTATAAGGATAAGTTTTACAATGTGGTTAGGAATTATTCTGTTCTAGGAAACTTGCAGTGATAAGTTCTCCTCTAAGAGTTGTGATGTCACTAGCCCCACTTGCTATGTTTCTAATACTAGATATGATTTCTCTCCTGTTGAGTTTTGTGTCTTAAGTCCAAGTAGGCAACTGTTGGTTACCACTCAGATATGTGTGCCATTCCTGCATCTTTAGGTTCTTGCCATGGTACATAGGCATCACAGCTTCCCTGGACTGTCGATTACTTTCCTTCATAGGCATCTTGCGCAGCACCTTCTGGTGCCATGAAAGCTAGACTCCAGGGGCTTTCGTTTCCAGCTCCAACCTTCTAAGCTCTGTGTCCAAATATGCAGTGTCTTCAGCAATAGGGACCTGCCTTCAACCTCCGAAAGTTTGCCAAGGGCAACAGCAATAGCCTACATTATTTTAGAAGACACTTGGATTACCCTGACCAACAGCAACAATGGCTTTCCCATCCCCGCTGACGGGGGTCTTGTTAGATAGTCTGGCTCTTGCGGGAGCATTGTCAGCCCAAGTGGCATGACTTTGTTTTACACACACACACACACACACACACACACACACACACACACGTGTACACACATATATTTATATTTTAGGCAAATATAAAATGTAATTCCTTAAGGCTTTCTCAGACACTCTCACTGTTACTTGTCCCTACTACCTCTGTTTTTACTTCTGGGTTGATCTCTTTCTCCATCCCAATTAAAGCGCTTCTCTCCATTTTCCCTTTCATTCACCTGTGTCATGGTATTTTCTTTTCTGGCCTCACTCTCCCATCATAGTCTCTTTATATTTTCCTGATTTCTGTGAGTATTTCAACATATACAGTCACATCTGAAGATTTGGATGTAAAACCACACATGAGGGAGAAAATGCAGTTGTATTTCTGGATCTGGGTTATCTCAATATAATATCCATCCATTTACCTTCAAATTTCTTTTCTTTGCTGTATCCCACCATGTATATGTTCCACATTTTCATTATCCATCCGTTTTAGGACTTTAAGTTGTTTCCATTTTCCAGCTATTGTGAATAGAACAGAAATGAATATTTTTGAACAAGTACCAGATAATGGTACCAGCTGGGTCATATGGAAGATTTAGTTTTAGCTCTTTTAGGAGTCTCCATACTGACTTCCAGAGTGGCTGCATCAGTTTGTATTCCTACCAACAATCCAACAATACCTTAGAGTAAACCTATGCAAGGGGTGAAAGGCCTCTACAATAAAGACCTCAAACCTCTGAAGAAAGATATCAAGAAAGACATTAGAAAATGAAAAGGCCTCCCATGTTCATGAATTAGTAAAATTAATATTGTGAAAATTACCATCCTACCAAAAGCAAGTTTACAAATACAATGCAATCCTAACCAAAACACCTACAATAGACCACAAAAATTGAAAAAAAAAAAATCCCCAAACTCACGGAACCAGAAAAACTCTGGGTAGCCAAAGCAATCCTGAGCAAAAAGAACTATACTGGGGAGATGGCCATTCCAGAATTCAAGATTTATTATAGAGCTATAGTAACAAAAAACAGTATAGTACTGGTGCAACAACAGACTTGTAGGCCAGTGGAGCAAAATAGAAGACCCACACGTGAGTACAAGACATAAGTATTTGGGACTAGGAACGCTGTGGAACAGGGGCTCCAGTCCAGAGCAAGAGTGTGACATAGCCACACCCCCGAAAATCTTGGGAACTGGCAGGAGTAGGACCCCTTCTTCCCTGCTCTGGGCCTGCTTGTTCTGGCACAGTAAGCCTTACAACCCCTCACCTCTGCCACCCTTGAGTCGGTCGCCTAGCCTGGTGGCAAGGTTTCAGGATAAACTTCCACTGTTTTTATAAGGACAAGTCCAGCAAGCACCTGGAATTCCTCTTCATGAAAATGAAGCATTCCCAGTACCTCAGCCCCGGTCAACAATGTACACTCACCAGAAAACCACCACCTACTCCTGGAAGTTTATAGAGCCCTTGTGCTCCCCCCGCAAACACACACACACACACATGCAATAAAGAGAGCTGTTTCACTGAAAACTCTCTTTGGAGAAAGCTCTTTCTCCCATACTCATGCCTAACACACCCGTTTCTGCTAAGCTTCATTCCCTCCAGCCCAACCCCCTGTGCAAAAGTTCCTGGATACCCACAGGGGAAAAGCAGACCCTGGGCAGCGAGTATAGCCTCTAGATATTTGACAAAGAAGTAAAAAATGTGCACTGAAGGAAAGAGAGCATCTTCTACAAATGGTACTAGAAAGCTGGACATTCTCAAAGAGAAGAATGAAATAAACCCATATTTGTCATCCTGCACAAAAATTAACAGCAAGTGGACCAAAGACCTCAATTTGATGCCTGAAATGTTAAACCCACCAGAAGGAAACAGGTAGTACCTTACAAGATACAGGTGTAGGAAAGGACTTTCTGAATAAGATTACATTTGCCAGGAATATGGCTAACAGTTGACAAGTAGGACCTCACAAAATGAAATCCTTTATTCTTAAAAGCTTGTCATTTTCTGAAAACCTTAAGTAGTTAGTGTGTTGGTACTGTTTTCTTTGACCTTGATCCCAAGAACCCATATGGTGGAAGGAGGGAACTTGAAACCAAACCAAGTGTTGCATTATTTTCAGCTTTATTCCTTTCTCAGGATCCCTGCTATTTTCTAATGTAAAATTTCATACTTTAATATGTTTATTGTACCTGTTATGAAACTAACATCATAGTTCACTGGGAGATTATACATGGCAGCTTGAAAAGCAAAAATGTAAAGCATGTGTTAGTACACAAATGGAAAAGTAAGCAAAATGAGAAACTAGAGGAAAAACCAGACTTAACTTCAAAATCTATCATGTGTATGAAAATGGTATGTGCTGTGTCTCTTCTTTTTTTTTTCTAATATTTTGAAAATGTTATCCTGATCCAAAACTGCAAGACCTATGGGCCCAAAGAATATTTCTACTACTGCACTGGAAACCCACTGAATTTTGGTTTAACCCACAATTAATCCTTAAGAAAACACTTCATTTCTCTTGCAGTCAGTTCTCTCACTGGAAAAACTACAGAGATTTATACATTCTTTTCTGAAAAAAAAAATCTGTAACTCATTTTAAGTCTACAAGGGGTCTCAATTGCTCTCAGTCTGTCTATAGTTCATTAAGATGATGGAAATGTAATACAGTATCATCTAATGATCTACAGTATTAACATTAGTGATGAGTATGGTGATTTGTTGATTGTGCTTCTTACAAATTTCCAGAAATGTAACTATCAGGCATTTTTATCATTAATTGTTGATTGGGTGTGGTGCAGTTTAGTTACTGAAACTTCAAGAGCCTTACCAAGTTAAGAAGAGGGATTATACTAGTCTGAACCTGTAGCATTGGACATGTCCATATTCCATGGTAGCTACATGGTGCTTCTGGCTGCCAGGTAACTCAAGGAATAATGTTTGATTCATGTTTACATTTGAAAAATCTGTTTTTTATACCACGATTATTCATTTCTGTTAGTCATTGTAACCATGCATGATCTAGAATGAGATGTGACTAAGAGATTTGATGTTTTCAGTTCACTGTGATCTTGGAAAATTCCTATGAGATCAAAGACTGCCAGAGACTCTGCTCCAGCCATGCGAAGCTGCTTTTGGAGTTCTGAGAGCCTTTGATCATTGTTGATGTGTGTGCGTGCATCTGTGTGTGTGTGTGTGTGTGGAAAATTTCAAACATAAATAACACAATGAACCCCATTTACTCTTCATTCCTCCTCAATTATGACCAATGTACTGCCATTCTTGTTTCATCTATGCCACCTAGTCCTCTAATGCTCCAGTTATTAACGTTATAACTTGTAGGATAAAGTTTAAATATATCAATATATGCAAATCTTATTTGGGCAACTGACATAAGTGTGCACCTACCTGTGTATCACGTTTCTGTCTCATAAGAAAGAATACTCACTCCTTTGAGGTCCATTTCCTAACCCCCAAAGGCAAGCAGTAATTTGCTTTCACCTTATATTATTTTTATTACCTATTCTATAACTTAATATAAGTGTAATTTAAAATGTATATTCTTTAGTATTTGGCTTCTGTTCTCAGCATTCATTCATTTTATTCTGTGTATTGGTATAGGAATTCATTCCTTGTGTTGCTGAGTGATGCTGTATCATAACATGGTTACCCATTCTCTTTTTGATGGACACTTAGGTGGTTTTCTATTTTGTAACCTTTTGAATAAAGCTGTGGTGAATGTTCTTGAATAAATCCATTTGTAAACTTAAGTTATCTTGAATAAATACTTGCCAGTCTGAGGATAGGTGTACATTTAACTGTCAAGCTGCCACTCTCGTCAAGATGGTTATATCATTTTATATTCCTGTAGCAACATAACTGAGCTCTAATTACTCCACATGCTACCAATAGTTGAGATTATAACTTCAATTTTAGCTGTCCTAATGGACATAGAATAATATCTAGTAGAAAATTTGGCATTTTAAGATACAGCTTAGCTTCCCTTTAGACTTGGTTTTTCCATACACAAAATGATGCAATAAAACTTAGGATTCAAAAGAAAGATGTATATGAAAGGCCTTGTAAAGTATGAGTCTGGAATCAATACAAGCTATAACTCCTTTTGACAGAATCTGTCAAACATATGTAACACATAATTTAATTAAATAATTACATTTATTGAATAATCACCAAAGAAGCCACATAAAGATATATTTTTAAGGTTTATTTTTATTTATGTGTGTAAGACCCTGTATGCATGAGTGCCTGTAGACTAGAAGGGGGTGTCAAATCTGGAACTGAAGTTACAAGCAATTTGAGCTGTTCAGTATGGGCATGGGGAACCAACCTGGGTTCTATGCAAGAGTATCAGGTGCTCTTAACTGCTGAGCCATCTCTCCAGCCCCATACATAAACATATTTTATCTGAAGCAAAGTGTTAATGCCATTTGAGTAGCATTTCAGAGCTGGAGAGATAGGTAAAAGCATCTGCTGCACAGGACTGGTGACCTGAATTTCATTTCTGGAACCAGCAATGAAAAGAGAACCAACTCCTGAAGATTGCCCTCTGACATCCATATATGCATTGTGGTAACGTCACTAGACACACACACACACACACACACACACACACACACACACACACCATTTTATAATTTAAAGTGATTGGCATTTGAGTGGAGGTTGATGCACCCATAGAATCTAAAGAGAAGTACTGTGTAGACCTTGTGCCTGAAGGACTGTAAGCTCAGTACGTTGGCTTCAGCATTTCCTTTTGAAAGGATACTCTTGGGGCTCTCCACCTGTAAAGAAATACAGTTAAAATTTGCAGCATGAGGAGACAATTCCTTGCAATATAGGCACCAAGTTCTCACTGATGAGAAAAGTGCTGCATTCTCTTGCTGAGTGTGCTCTGTAGAGGGTGTCTGGCCAATCCCAACTGTCTTTTGAGAGAAGTTTGTTCTCAGGCTGTCCACATAACAGCCTGGAATTTTGAGTTAGTACCTGGAAGTTGAGGAGGAGCAAGAATTCTGTATGGAAAGAAAGGATATAATTTATGCTTTCCACATCTAGGACCTTTGGTTTTCCTGTTAAGAAAAGTGTTAATTAGTGGGCTCATAATCAGCCACAACTCTGAAGGCAACTGTGTTCTATTATATATCTCTTCCACACTTGACATTCCTCTACAAACTCATAGACTAAATGCATATATCTTTTAACATTAATCAGTCCTTTCTTGAACTACAGGATGCTACTGAGGACCAGACAGGCAGGAAGTACCCAGACATTAGACTCACTGGGAATGGCCATCCAGCTAATGACGGACTTTAGCTTTCTCCTCCTCTGGATAGTACAACTCCGAGGTAGGCTGTCCTATTACGGCCCAAAGTTGCCTAGTAGGAATAGGCTCCCTACAGCAGTGATCTCTTCATTACTGTGATCTCTTCATTCTCTGCTGGCTTCCTGCTCTTGTCAGACTCACTGTGCCCCATCCAAACTCTGGATTCACCTGTCTAAACAAACTACCGGCTCTCAAAGTCTTGGGGCCTGCTCTGAAGAAATACATCAAGACTAATTTAGTATCAAACAGAATCGCTACTAAAGTAATGTGTATTAACATAAGGAAATATTCTGATGTTCTGATCCACTTGATGTTGAATATTTCTGAAGATTTACAATTTACTGAGTTTACTTGGCATCATCCTTGAGGTGTTTTGTTTGTTGACAGGGTCTCACATGATGATGTTATCTATATAGCTCAGCCTGGCCTGAAACTTTGAGGCTCAGGCTGACCTCTAGCACACATCCTTCCCACCCCAGCCTTCAGAGTGTTGAGATTACAGGGCATGAGCCACCATTTCCAGCTCCTGAGAGAGTATTTGTGGATCATTTTTCTCAGGTAAAGACCTGTATTAACAAATATTCACCAGTCTAAAGAAGTGTGGCTCATATACTGTATTGAGATGGGTAGTCAGTAATTGACTTCTCAAGGAAAACTGTTGTTTCCTACTGTATTAACTTATATGTGTGATAAAAAAAATCTTAATATATTTTGGTTTTGCCCGTTTTGGATTAGAAAAATGGAGTAATTTTGCTGATGAGGAATGGCAGATGCCAGAGTACAGGTTTGAGCTGTAAGTTTTTAGAGCACCCCATCGTCCACACCTACCTTCCACCCCAAAACATTAAGAATTAATTTGGGCTTATAAACTAGTCTTAAGTTGGTAAGCTCGGTTAAGCATCCCATATAATACTTGTATAGGTCAAGAAGAGTATTACAGAGTCAAAGCGGTGTCAGTGTTATGTGGCTTGGAGTCTGCTAGCACTAACAGCCCCAATTCGAGATCCAGAGATTCAGGTTGAAGTTTAGTTCCACAGCCTCCTTCACAATAAATATTCCCCAGGTGCTCTTAACTTTATCAGTGCCTTCTAGTGCCACAGGGCTGTTTCGAGATCTTTTCAGAGACAGTTTTGAAGCCAACCAAGTACCTCACATGGATAGCAGATGTTCAAAGCACAGATTTTGTAAATACACATTCAGAGACGCTCAACTCAAAGATTGCATGACTTCTCTGTGGCCAATTTTATTGTAAACCTGACTCTTCTTACCCCATCCTGCTTTCTCAGCAAGAGTTAATAAATGTGTGTTCACTATTGTCATTCCACCCAGATTCCTCTCCACTTCTCTGCTGCCTCCTGTCTTGGGCTCCTGATCCCTGTGAAATGTGCTGCTTAAGTTTCTCTGTGCTCCAGTTTGTGCAACAACAGAGCGATCTGGATATTCACTTCACCCTCCTCTGTCTCAGTGTAATTCTGACAATGACCTTATCTACTGCTGGGTATCCCTTCTGACTCTACTTAGCCAAGCTCTGATAACTGTTTTCCTCCTCATTGTGTTCATCTGACATGGGTAGTTGCCTTGTAGGGGTGGAAAGGAGAAACAGCAACAAACTCTAAAGATCAGATGAAACGAGCCCTTGAATTTAAGGACAAATCATCATAAATAGATGAAGAGAAAGGAAAATACACTAGGAAGTAATAAGATCACGAGAAGATTTTGAGTTGGTCATGAAAGCTTAGAAAGTCTTGTTAGGCTTTAGGGAGGAACAAGTTGTGAGATAAGTTCAGATTCAAATCCACCTCCAGGCAAAAAGTTTATTAAAGTTAACAGAGTAAGGTTCTAAGGTAAAAATTTTAGCCTTTTCAGGGAGAACAAAATATGCTCTTTTAACGTCCCTTGTAAGGGTATAGGGAAAGGGAAAGGTTATGCCACAGGAATGGCATCCAAAGATGGCTCCTATAACCCAACAAGGCTAATTAAACTAAAAGAAAATACATATACTGTATACATATAATTTATATAATATGTGTGGCTATTTCAGCCTGAGGTCCAGCTATCTCTGGATATGGTGTGTGTCTGTAAGAACAGTGGGCCCAGTTAGTCCTCAGTGTGACAGTGCTCACTACTCATACATGCAGCTCTTCCTTTAGGCTTTGCCATCTGGAAAGGCCCATTCTAGGATTATAGATGGACAAGTTCCCTGCCTGTGTGACATGCCAGAGGCTCAAGTTCATCAAAATGGGAAGATGCAGAAATCAGGTGTGAGAGAGATCCTTGTATCAGATTATGAGAGTCTTAACCGGCTAAGAAATATGATGTGATGGGTGTTATGTGAATATTGTGAGAAGCTGTTGGAACACCTTGCTGGGAAGAGTATTTAGTGCAAACTGTAGCTGCACAGTGGTCTGGTTTTACTGTGATTCTTGGCCAGCATTTGATTTAGAGATAGTGGTAATGGTGAGTGAGGGGATGACTCATGTATTTCTTGCCCTTATAAATCTGAGTTTAGCCTGAATCATAAAAGGAGTCTGTATCCCTTTCCCACGGTCTTAGTCCCATGGGAGCACACTGCTTACCTCCCCCAAATGTCTTTTAATGTTTTTGCTCAAAGCTCCTGTTTACTGGAATGCTTTTACACCTCCCACAGAACACACTTACATAGAAGCTTAGATGCTTGGAGCAGAATTCTAATTTGTTTGAATACAGCTAAGGATTCATTTTCAATATTTCTAAATATTCCTGATGTAACCTCAAGGGAAACACGATGAAAGGGGGCATGTGGATAAGGTGCAGAAGGATAGCATCAGGTGGGACACTCTCTGCGGTGTAAGCTTCAGCTTTCTGCACTGACAGCTGGGAGGCCATGGTTCCATGCGATTCTCTGGTGATGGCTTCTGGGAAGCTGATTTCAAATAGAACTGCCATGTGCCCAAGGAGCTGGCAATCCTGGGGATGACACTGCCATTTCCATCTGCAGGGAAGAAATTCCTCTTAACATGGTGGCAAAACATTAAATACCTGGGACTCCTCTGCTGAACTCTGCTTCTTTGTCAAATTTGAATAACCTGAAATCTCAAATAGAAGACATTCAGTCACTGCAGTGGCGCGCTTTATAAGATCTTTAAAGGTGGCTGTTGCATGTTCTTGCTGTAACTGTCCTTGGCTTATATGAAAAGTGTTGATTCTAGGTGAGGGGCTAGTGA
Organism: Psammomys obesus; assembly: GCF_907164565.1. Classification (NCBI taxonomy): domain Eukaryota; kingdom Metazoa; phylum Chordata; class Mammalia; order Rodentia; family Muridae; genus Psammomys; species Psammomys obesus. The sequence continues at coordinate 10,627,026 of NW_026586550.1, forward strand.
TTCATAGGTCAGGATGGCACCTCCAGTGTTTCAGGTAGCAGTAAGTCACGACAGAATTTAGTTAGTTTTTAAATAGAAACTCACAGTTATGTGAGAACAAAAGAAACCATAGTTAATTCCTTGTTTGCATGGACAAAGCAGAAATTCTTGAGACAAGTCTTGAAGGAGCAGGGACTCCCTGATGAGGCTAAGGCAGAAACTCGAATCAAGTAAGACATCTGTGAATAGAAGCATCAAAGTGTGCTGCTGGTTGCTGACTCTTCCCATTCGGATGAGAACCGAAGACATCCAGATGTGCAGGAGGTTGCCTTTCTCCAGGACAGACTTAGCACAGACTTACTGTAAGCTAGGCTTCAGGGCTGCAGGGCCTCATGAGTAAGCCATGGGGATAAGACTTCCTGGAGAACAAAATATTTGCAAATATTTGCATGGAAATAGGACAATGGATTCAAAATAACCTTCAGGTTTCCAAGCTGCCTCTGTGTGTGGTTTCTGGAGGAGTCATGGTGTTCTAGAAGAACTCTATGGGAAATGTCATAGGTTTCAGGAACTTCAGATGGTGCCAGTCTCCTTTCCCAGCCTCAAGAAAACTTCCTTGTCTGTACCCCAACCACTTTCTTTAAAAGACTCTGAAGTCTGAGTTCCCTCCCTGTCTCAGCTTCTCGGGCTACTATAATAAATTCCCACAAACTAGTGGCTCAAGCAATAAAAGGTTATTCTCAGTTGATTGAGACAGAGCCTGAAATGAAGCCATCAGCAGGGTTGCTTCTTTGGCGAGTGGAGGGCTGTCCTGTGCCTGTCTCCTGGCTTCTGGAGGTTACTAGCAAACTCCACCCTTGCAGGTACAGCACTATAGTCTCTCTCCTTGTATCACCTTCCAGTGGCCTTACCAGCAGCCCAGTCATTGAGTTTAAGACCTACCCTCAATCTAGGATCATCCAATTTCCCAATTTTTAACTTAGTCAATCAGCAACGACCTTATTCTCAAATAAATTTACATTTAGAGCTGTTGTTAAGACTTGGAATTTGAGATTATGATCCTTGGAAAATACTTCTTGGCAAATTCCTATGGGTCTTCCTGGAGCAAAATTACATGTTGGGAGCATTTAAGTAAACTATATGCAATGTAGGAGAAATTGAATTCATATTTATTCTAAGCCTGAACCCAAGAAGCTTCACAGAGTTGGAGAAAGAAACACTCATGATAATTGCTTTCACTTTGAACTTAGAACCACTGACCTCAAAGGAGCCTATAGTGCTTTTTGGTCCACCTTTTCCTCTTTCCCCATCTTGGATGGTTATCTCCTTCTGTTTCTTCCTCAGTCACAATCTGTTGTCTATAACACCTCAGAAGATACATCTTTGTTCTGCTGTGGGTGGAGGGCCCTGTATCTCAGATGTTATTCACAAAGGTGAGCCATCCCACAGTAGTTTCTTTTCATTTTTATACAGTTTCTAGCCTGAAAGATGGAGTAAAGGTAGCACAAACTTAGTATGTGGACTTGGACAGGCATTTGGAAAGATTCATTTTTATGATGAAAACCATCTAATAATAAGCCCTAGATTATACCATACCAGTTAGATGACCATACCCAAAAAGTAATGATAAATTAATTTCTTTCAATCATCTTGTGGCAAATCTTAGAGCTCTGTTACTGCCTGTTCTATTTAAATGTTTAGGAATTTATTCAATAAAGACCACAATTGAAAAATAGATCTAACTGAAGGAGATACACAGTGTGATCATGGGGAGGCAGTGATGTGCTGAAGTCCATCACGGAGACAATGAGTCTAACAAAAGGGAATTTAATGACTATAAAAGTTCTTTATTCTTGGTCTACTAAAAAAAGCACATGAAAAACAAACCCACTCAGAATTTACTTTGGCTTGAAGATAAAAATGAGTCAATGGCAAGTTGTGGAGGCTAACCCAAACCAGACTGAACAAAGCAAAACAAAACCCCAAAGAAATTTAGCCTGAAGAAGCAGAAGTATAGGTCAGGGCACGTAGCTTGTTTATAGAGTGATGCATATGGCCCTGGTTCAGTCCCCAGGACGGCACAAAGCTGGGGTGGCTCGTGCTGGTAGTTCAGGCTCCAGAAATCAAGTGTGCTCTGAAAGTTCTCTGCATAAAGACCCTTTTTTTATGTAGCAACATTTCAATAAGAATGCCAAAATATCAGTGACCCATGCCTAAAGCCTGAATATATAAAGCCTTACAGATTTCCCAGCTGCAAACCTGCCTTTTTCTGAGACTCTCACAAACAAGATACATACTTTGTTAACAGAAAAATCATATGTTGCAATTCCCTTTTGGCTTAATATAGTAAGGATTCCTTTGACCTTGTGGCCTACAGATTCACTCTATGAGCCCACTTACTGAAAAAGAAAAAGCTTTTTTAATTTTTATTTTTTATATTAATTACAGTTTATTTACTTTGTATCGCAGCTGTAATCCTCTCCCTCATCCCTCCCAATCCCACCCTCCCTCCCTCATCTATTCCCTGCCCCTCTCCAAATACACTGATAGGGGAGGTCCTCCTCCCCTTCCATCTGACTCTAGTTTATCAGGTCTCATCAGGACTGGCTGCAATGTCCTCCTCTGTGGCCTAGCAAGGCTGCTCCTCCCTTGGGGGTTAGAGGAGGTCAAAAAGCCAGTCATTGAGTTCATGTCAGAGACAGTCAAGAAAAAGCTTCTTGGCAACCATTTGAAGTTTAACTTCAGAAGTCACAAAATCATATATACATATAAAATATATTACTGTAAATACACATAGTCGTCATACATGAGAAACTCTCACCCACATTTAGAGCGCGTACTGTCCTTTCCCTAAGCACCTCTTTATTAAGGCCTATACTAAAATCTTTGTTAAAACTCACTTTTTTTTCTTTTGAAGCTGTTTTTGGTTTTGGTTTTGGTTTTGGTTTTTTTTATTGTTGTTGTTGTTTTTGTTTTTTGGGTTTTTTTTAGCCCAGGCTGGCACAAGCCACACAGGCTGTGTACCTAAAGATGACCTTGAACTTCTGATATCCCTACCTCCACTTCCTGAACACTGAGGTTACAGGCAGGTACCACCTACCCAGTTCACACAGTGCTGGTGATCACACCCAAGAATTCTTGCATGCTTCTGGGATGTTGGGAATGGAGGAAGCCCTGAGTGCGTGAAGTCCTGCTGAATGTGTGCCACTGACGTGGGCATAGCTGTAGGCGTGACTGTGTGCTGCTGACACGGAGACAGCACAGGCGTGACTGTGTGCTGTTGACGTGGGCACAGCCACAGGAGTGACTGTGTGCTGTTGACACGGCCCAGCCACAGGAGTGACTGTGTGCTGCTGACACGGCCCAGCCACAGGAGTGACTGTGTGCTGTTGACGTGGGCCCAGTCACAGGAGTGACTGTGTGCTGCTGACACGGCACAGCCACAGGAGTGACTGTGTGCTGTTGACACGGCACAGCCATAGGAGGCTCACGGGGAATGGAACAGCTGTCCTTTCTGGTCCGTGTGGATGGACACATGTGGACGGTGTGTGCAGAAAGTGTCCACCACTGCTTTACCACTCATCCCCGCATCTTTACAGCCTGAATTCTGCTCCTCTACAAAGACTGTTCAACCAAGATTAGCTAAACCTGTCTCCTTGATCCAGATGTAACCGTGACCCTGCCTCCGTGTTTATCTGAACATAACGGCTGCCTCCTGGTTCAGCTGTATGTAATACACACACACTGAGCTTCTGGGCTGCTGCCGTTCCTCCAGCGGAGAGCCTAGTCCACCCGAAACTCAGCTTTTCTGTGTTGTCCTTCATCGTCCCCTCACTGCCCCCAGTTAGGTTTGTGCCTGGAGCCATACAAGGCCATGGCACTACTCAAACAACCTACCAACTGAGCTACATGCGCAGCCCCAAATTCTCAGTAAAGTCCAATTACGCTTCCCAATGACTCACCCTGAAATTCCTTTCTGTAGCAAAGTCAGCAGGAAAGGAGGAAGACTGTTGGGTACAAAAAATACAAATTTGGGAAGCTGAAAGAATTTTTGAGGAGTACTAAGTGGGAATAGTATCACAGGGGTGACTTCAAAGTTCTGTAGCCTCATCTGAATAGAAGTCTCTGGACAAGTCCTTGGCTGCTAGGAACACTGTGGCGCTGTGTTTCTCACGCTCACTCACACTCAACAGCTGGCAGAAATACCGTCCTAGGAATGAAAGAAGTCTCTAGAAGTCTCATCTCACATTTGGGGAGTAAGGAAGGTGTGATTCTTCTAGACTGACCAAAGACTTGTGATGTCAAGAACAAGGTAGCCAGGAAGCAAATATTTATCAATTTCAAATTTCCTGAGAAAAGTCTGGGGAAGAAACACAGCTCAGAGTAACTTAGGAGATCAGAAAGAGGGAGGCCTCGGGAAGGCATAGGCCTGGGATCAAAGGAAGTCCCTTGCAAGGGCTCTATGTTCATGAGACACAATCCCTTTAAGAATTTTCTTTTTAAAGTAGGTAAAAGAGACTTAGCAAATTCTTCCGCATGATTTCAGGGGATCCTCTGTGGTCTGAAGTGCCTGAACTGCAGATTCAGAATTCTTGAATGAAAATCTTGCTTGAAGAAAGTAATCAGGGAGACTAAACAGTTGGGAAGATGAGAAGGATGTTGTTTCAATGTGTCAATTTCAGTCATAAGTACACAGCAGCATCCTAGTGTATATGCAAGCATATACAGGCCACTGAAGTACCAGGTGCAGGAAATTGCTTAGTGGAGATACATGGACCCCCTTTGCAAGGTTGAAAATAGCTGCTTAGCCTGAGAAAGCCAAGTATTTGAAACTATCTTATTTAAAAGTTAAACCGCCCAGTTTAAAGTTGACATCTTGACTGCATGCATCCTTACAGTCACCACCAATTTCAGACACTCAAGTCAACCTGACCAACATTTTATAGACAATGCACTGGACAGTTGTAAACAGCATCATTAAACAACAGCACTGAAACCCAGGTCATACGCAGACACATCTGAGTGAGGAATGTGAGTGGTCATCATAACTTTGCTTACTTTCACCTTTAAGGACCTTCTTTTGTCTTTTTTTTTTTTTAATCTATGTGCAATCATAGTTACTCTGACATTATCCCACATAAAACTCCTCTGTTGTCGGGAGCTCTAACTCTAAGTTGCTTTTAGCCTGTAAAATCTTACTATTTTGTATTTCTTGTGCCTAATAACTTTTCCTTTCTCTTATGGTGAATTCCAGACATTTTGGGTGTTCAAAATCTTCCAGCTCTGTCTTGATTCCCTGTGACTACTGCCTGGTCTAGAAACCATGAATGGATATGTGAGTTGGCTAAGGACCACTAGGTGGCAGCAGAATGCTAATAAGCTGTTCATTTCCCTGGGCATGTAGTCTGGTAAGGTAATCAATATTTGTAAGAAAACCTAAAGTTTGAAAATGTGTAATCATAGGGTTTTCTATGGCCGGCCTTGCTCTGAATAATGACTTGGAGACCTTTACATTTATTTGCAATAGCTTCAGGCACTATAGCTTTAGACATTCAGCTATTCTAACACACAATTAGTTTGTGGCCTATGCCCCTCCATGTGGCCCTTTACCTGCCATCTTAGTCTTGCCCTGGCACCTGCTTCTTCATCTGTGTCCTGATGGCAGCTCTCCTCTCTGGTGCCCACCTGAGACCCTCTTTCTCTCTCTGCACCTGGAAGTCCCACCTTAACTCTCTAGCCCAGCTATTGGCTATTCAGCTCTTTATTTGACCAATCAGATGGTGATGGAGAACACTGTTTACAAAATACTAAGGCAGGAGATGCTTCATAATAATTATAATACCAAAGTCCAGCGTGTACTCAACTCTCTGGGTACAGAAACCAGCATTTGAATATACAAGGATAATCTTTACACAGTGCACACAAGAAAAATCAGTCCAACAGTAATTTAATTAAACAAAAGCTTAAAGACAGAGCATAACTTTAGTTCCAACATTCCAGAGGATGCATCAGGGAGATCATATACTACCAGGAATTTGAGATCAGCTTGGTCTACTAGGGAAACCCCATAAAAGCAAAAACAAATCAAATACAACAAAAGGTTTGAGGATGTTTCTTTTTTGTTTGTTTGTTTGTTTGTTTGTTTTAAGATTTATTTATTATTTATACAACATTCTGCCTGCACACCAGATCTTACTATAGATGGTTGTGAGCCACCATGTGGTTGTCTGGGAATTGAACTCAGGACCTTTGGAAGAACAGCGGGTGTTCTTAATTAACCTCTGAGCCATCTCTCCAGCCCCAAGGTTTGAGAATGAAGGAAGACCAAAAACAAACAAAACAGAATAAAAACAAAAAACTACGAAAGCTATTCAAGGTTATCTGTGGCGAGCCGCTGGTTTGTCGGGCTGCTTTGTTATTTACCTCTCAGCAGAAAGACATGTTTTCACGATGGCCTTCACCTGGAGTCAGTGATAAGCAGGTTGTTTTGCCAAGTCCACCTCCTTTTGTTTGAGACAGCAGATGGGATGTCTTGTCAAGTTCACACCTTTTGTTTGTGTGAGGATCACACAGACAGGTGGTCAAGGTAAACAAGTTTGACTTCTTCATGAACCCATTCATTGTACTGAGGTGCTTTTGCTCTGACTTTAAAATGGATTATTGGTATAAACTGGGCAACTAGTTTCTACTAGAGCCCTCTCGGACTGATCCTATGTGTAGTGTGTTGGTTTATTAATTTTCTTTCAATCCTCACTCTCCACTCAAGAACTGTTTGACTTTGCTGGCGGGCTCTGGCAGTTTGGTGCCTGAACAGGGCCTTGAGATGGGGAAGCAGTGAAGGACACTTCGGGTGTTGGTGAGCACAGAACATAATGTAAAAAGGGCATGATGAGTAAAATTTGAGAGTAAAAATGGGACATAGCAGTAGCCTCATGTTTTTTGTATGGAATTTAATTAGAAATAGTCTGTATATGTAGCATGGAACGGAGAAAGTGAAACTTTCAGGGTTAGAGAGAAGGAGGAAAGAAAAATGGGAGGTTTCAAGACAAAATGAGATTAAACCATTGGCTCCTACAGAAGAGTTATATGTCCCTCCTGATGATAATAATTTCTTGTTAAGAGAAGACTTTGAGGATGACTTAGATCCTGATGAGCTTGCAGAGTTTGAGGAAGAACAGGTCAGGCAGAAGGGAGAAGATATAACTGAGTTTTATGGTTTTCCAGTTCCAGAGCAACCTGATGGACAGGGTAATATGGTAAGATTATATTGCACCTATACCTTTTAAACAATTAAAATAATTGAATCCATTCATTGTACTGAGGTGCTTTTGCTCTGACTTGCTCAATATGGTCCTACAGCATCTTTTACTCAAGCTCTGTTAGAGTCTACGGAGGCTCTCTGCCCAGGGGACAGGAAGCAATTAGCAATAGAATATTTAGCAAGAGCAGATCATTTGTTATGGAAGTTAGAATTTGCTGAGCAGTGTCAAGCTACAGCTAAAATCACTCAAGAAAGAAAGAAAGAAAGAAAGAAAGAAAGAAAGAAAGAAAGAAAGAAAGAAAGAGAAGCTTCTCAGTTTTTCCAGTAAGAAAACTAATGGTTAATTCTGCTACAAAGCTTATGTGGTCATAAAAGTCAGATTCAACAAATATCAAGGTGTTTTGTCTGTCTGTCTTGAATGTATAAGTTTACCATATTCAACATGTCTTGGTTATAGATTATAGATTGGTTATAGATTGGTCATTGGGTATGTTTAAAATCTGTAACATAAAGTTAACCTACTTAAAACCTAGGTTTGGAACCATTCTAAACAACAAATAGACATAACTCATATCCCAAAATTTGGAAAACTAAGATATGTTCACATAACAATTGATGCTTTTTCAGGATTTATCATGGCAATTCCCTTAGCAGGAGAAGCCACCAAACATGTTATAAGTCATTGTTTAAAATGTTTTGCTATAATTGGTGTTCCTTCTATTATAAAGACTGATAATGGTACTGCATACATTATCAAGCTTTTCAGCATTTTTGTGTGCAAACGCATATAAGTCATAAAACAGGCACTCCATATAATCTCAAGGTCAAGGAGTGTGCCCATGGATCTCTTAAGAACCAATTTCAAAAATTAAAAAAAGGTGAGTTACATCCCCAAACACCACAGAAGTATATTAACCATGCTCTCTTTATTTTAAATATTTTGATGTGAATATACAAGTCCATTCTGCAGCTGATTGATTGTGGCACCCTAATACCAAAGATAAGTATGCCAAAGTTAAGTGGAAAGATCCAATTACTGGAACATGGCAGGGCTCTAACCAGTATTAACATGGGGAAGAGGAAATGTTTGTGTTTTTCCAAAGGATGCAGAAGGAGCCAGATGAATCCCAGAAAGGCTGGAGCGATTTGCAGATGTTCCCCAGAAGGAGGATGTTCCCGCTGCTGACCATGGTGAATTCTGTCCTGATGGTGAATGGAGAGCTGTATTGGGCTTATGCTCCTGACCCACCTTTGTTTCATTCTGCTCCTGGGAGAAGATGTTATGCAGAGAAACCTCTTAGATACAATGTGACTAGACTTGATTGATTTGGTAATTAGGACAATCCTCAACAAAATCAGGAAGAATGAAAAAGAGGACTAACAATGGGACTTTGGTTTGATTCTGGTTTTCAGCAGACCTATATTTGGAAGCTTGCCACAGAAACTCTTGGGAGGCTCTGTAACTACCTGTGTAAATTCTCCTTATGCTTTGTTGTTTGGAAATATTAAAGTTTTTATACAAGATTCAAACTTTAATGTTTCTTGCCATCAGTGTAAACTAAAACTGTATTTCTAAGCTTTCAAATGGACAACTTTGTTGTTTGGAAATGTCAATGTTTTTTATACAAGATTCAAACTTTAATGTTTTTTGCCATCAATGTAAACTAACAAACTGTATTTCTAAGCTTTCAAATGGCTAATATGTTCTGATTGTTCAACAGCCTTTTATTATGGTTCCTGTGAATGTTTCTCAGGCTTGGTATTTGGATAAGGGGTCATCTTTTAAGTCACTTTTATGGAGTGCTATAGGACTTGGCTTATTACTCTTATTAGGATCATGTCTCCTGCCAGTTATATTTAAAACCGTCAACAAGGCCTTTTAGAATGTTACAGCTGATCTGCATAAGATTAAACCCCAGAGTCTTCCCTAGAGGAGATTGGTAGTCAAAGGGAGGTAAAATCTCTCTGAAAAATATTCAACCTAAGACAGGGCATAAATAATGGAATTCATGTACCAATGATGGTTAAGAATATATCTTTCAAGAGAGACAACCTAAGACAGGCACAATCTTCTGCTCCTTAAGCTATGGTCAGTTTTTAAAATATAAAAAAGGGAGACATGTGGAGCACTGCTGGTTTGTCAGACTGCTCTTTTCATTTAGCTCTCAGCAGAAAAAACATGTTTTCACGTTGGTCTTCACCTGGAGTCAGTGATAAGCAGGATGTTTGCCAAGTCTACCTCCTTTTGTTTGAGACAGCAAGATGGGATGTCTTGTCAAGTTCACACCTTTTGTTTGTGTGAGGATCGCACAGACAGGTGGTCAAGGTAAACAAGTTTGACTTCTTCATGAATCCATTCATTGTACTGAAGTGCTTTTGCTCTGACTTGACAAGGGGTTATTGGAATAAATCAGAGTGACTAGTTTTCTACTGGAAGCCCTCTTGATCAGATTCCATGTGTAGTGTGTTGGTTTATTAATTTTCTTTCAGTCCTCACCACTCAAGAACTACAGTCTTTGGTTTTGGAAAATTTTGGTTTTCCTGTAGGCTCCAGGAGTTATCTTTCCCTGCTTCAACTCTAGAACAGCTTTTTCTCCATGCAATTAAAGGGTTTTTTCCCTCCTCCTCTCTCTTCCTCCTCCTCCTTCTCTTTTGATTTAGGGTCTCACTGTATAGACCCAGTTGGCCTAGAACTCACTGTGGAGCCCAGGCTTGTCTCACAGAAATCCTCCCACCCCAGCCTCCCAATATCTTAGTTTCTTTTAATGAAAATGGCAGGTATATATCTATAGTTATACAACTATTTATGTCCATATTTATTTTTGTTGTTTTACTTTTTCTTTGAGATTGTCATAGATTATGATCATATATTATGATATTTTCCCCATTCCTCTCTCCAACTTCTCCTGGAATCCCCTGGAACATGTACTTCCAACTGTTTGTATTTGTTAAGCCTGCTGAATCTAATTAGTGGTGCCTATATGCACATAAGTGTGGAACCATCCATTGGAGCATGGGCTACTTAGCAGGAACCACATGTTCCCTAGCAGCCATCAACTGTCAGCAGTTTTTTAGACATGATTGGGGCCTTATGTGGCCCTCCCCTATCCATGCTGATACGTTCACTGACTTACATCTTGTCTAGATATAAGGGCAGGCAACTGCCAATGCTGTGAGTCCATGAGTACAATGGGCCTGTCATATCCAGAAGACACTGATTAACAGCAGTCCTTCCTGACATCTGGCTCTTTGAAACTTTCTACACCTCTTCCATAATATTCCTGTAACTGTGTGTGTGTGGTGGGAGTGGGTGTGTGATACAGATGTCCACGAAGGAATGAGCACTCCACAGTCACTCATTCTCTACACTATGATGAGTTGTGAGTCACTGCATCAATCACCACCCGCTGCAATAAGGAGCTTCACTAATGAGGACTGAGAGGTGCGCTGGTCTGTGGGTTTAAAGAGAAGTATTTAAAAGACAGTTCATGTTCTGTCCTGACATTGGGGAGCCTGCCCGGAGACCAACAACCAATGGCAGCTTGGAGATGGTGTTGTGGAACCTGAAAGCTAAATAACATTTTCTCTCCTCAGGAAATAAGTCTGCATCTGCTTGCTCTCACTTTGCAATCACCCGATTCCTGGGCACTTCTCAACCCCTGGGCTTGGAGGCCCTGTCCTCACCTTCGGCTGGAACCTTGGGAGGAGGATCAACATAATAGTAGTTGATTCTTTCCTAGAGCTTATGAACTTCCCAGTCTCGTTTCTAGCCAGATTTACAGTAGCAGGTGTGAATTCTCTTTAATTTTTAAAAAATACCTGTTACTACTTGTTAAGTTTATATTCTGCTCCTATAATCCATCTTATTTTCCCCCATTTGGAAGCCACTACCCCTGAGCTCTATAAAAACCTTGTGTTCCTCAGATTCAAAGCTTACCTCTCCAACCTAGCCTAAGGAGGCAGCCCTCATACACGAACAAAAAAGCTTGCTTTAATTAATTTGGTCATGATTATTTGGGATGGTGGTCTTTCTGCTCCCATCTTTGGGATTAACAGTGTATGTTGGAAATGTTTTGGTGTCACTTCTGCCTCCAGCAGACAACGGCGGAAAACCGACAGAGTGCCACACAGCAGGACTGCTGTGGAACTCAACCTAGACAAAACGGAAGTGGTCCTTGAAAATTACCTTCCCAAGAAACTTGCATTCGAAATATACTTCCTACTTGTAAGAGTAATTTTAAGTCGCCTTTTCCTAAACTACATTCTTAAGTAGAGACACAACCACATTTTCGTCCCAGCACAAACAACATGGATCTGCTCTCTTGAGAAAACATCTATTCTTTCAGCTGCGGAAACCCACGGAACCAAGAAGCTGAGGGCACTGGTTCTCCGGCGAGCTCTTCTCTCAAAGGACCAGCCTCCAGGCGGCGTTGCCGTGGTGACGGAGCTCGCTATTTAGATGTGGCAACTCGCCGAGGTACAGCGTTTGCAGACTATCTGCGACAGAGGCTCACAGGACCAACGCCAAGATGGTTAGTGCTCTGAATAGTAAAAGGGCGGAGTTGGGGGCTTCGAATAGGTTTGCACCGGGTTGAGAGCTCAGGATACACTATTGGATAGAATCTAGGTGTGTCTCTAGAGAGCGATCCCTTTATCCCTCCAGTGTTTCCACGGGGAATAGGGAGGGATGCAAAGACAAAAATACTTCGATGTTTCTCCACTTCCCGACACCAAATCTGCTTGGTAGATTTGGGGATGGGGGTGGGGAGCCAGGAAAGACCGAGATGGCAGAAGCTGCATGTTCATCTCTTGTGGATAAAGTTGTTGGAAGTACCTGTTTGGTTCTCCTTCAGTAGAAGGTGATGGCTGGCCGTTTTAGTAAAATGCCTGTTAAAAAAGGAATCTCGATAGACTTCCTAGGGTTCGTTGGTAAGGATTTGACTTGTAAATAACAAATTTAAAAATGACTTTGGAGTTGAACCATCTTTGGTGTTTGTTTTACAGATGCTCTCAAGGGCCAAACCCGCTGTAGGCGGGGAACCACCTCATACTGACAAAAGAAAGAAGAAAGGTAGGAAGATTCCAAAACTAGAGGATCTACTTTCTCAAAGAGATTTCACTGGCGCCATTACCCTATTGGAGGTACTGTCCAAAGAAGGTTTACTTCACTGTCCGGTGAATGGTGGGGTGAATGCTGGTTACTATGCTATTGGTACAGGTGGGCACATTCTAGGGAATCCAAATAAATATAGCTAGACACATATTTCAGACTCCATGTTAATTATAAACCTGATAAAATATATAAAAAAAAATTGGACCTGAGAGATGGCTTGACAGTTAAGAGCACTGGCTGCACCTCCAGGGAACCTTGATTCTGAGCATTCACGTGCCTGTCCACAACCATTAGTAACTCAAGTGTCAGGGAATCCAAGGCCGCCTTCTGGCCTCCTTCAGCAGGTATGGTACATAGACATACATGAAGACAAAACACTCATATACGTAAAATTAAATTTTCTTCTAGCCCCACAGATGGTGAATCTAACCTAAAAACACAGCATTACATGTAAAACGGTGTCAGTTCGCACATTGTTTATCATAATTCCTGAGTGATTTGTAACTTCTTTCTATTACAGCATTTTGGTAAAAAAAAAAAAATTAAGTGATTGTACCATGTTTATTTTAAAAATATTACAAACCCTTAAAACATTTCAACCCTGCATGGTAGTGTCAGCTCTTTTTGGAACCACAGAGGGGGTCAAACTCAGATCCTCAAGTAAGCACTGTGCCAGCCTACACCCCAGCCTAGGAATGCATCGGGGGTGCCAAGGATAGTTCCTGAGATGTTTATATTCCTAGGCTACTGCTTTACCAATTTGAATTCGCTAGGTCAGCAGTGGTGCTCAGGAAGCTGCATTTTGGGTAAGTCCAAGAAGCCCTTCTGACATAAACTGTCCCTGGAGACTGAAGTTTGAGAAACTGCTGTGAAAAGCACATGGTGGAGAAGAGGGCAGTGTGTGCCAATGGATAAAGCATTCTGACAGCATGGTCTCATTGCACTGTGCTGCAATCTATTGTATTGTGTTTTTCCACTGGCCACATTAATGTGAATCTATAGTCATATAGACATATATATATATGTGTGTGTGTTGTATGTATGTATAGTGAATATATAGTCATATAGACAGTGTGAAACTGTCCATACTATGTACATGTGTACATGTCTATTTTTGTTGTTGTTTGTTTTTAGAGATAGGGTTTCTCTGTCTTATAACTCACTCTGTAGACCAGGCTGGCCTCAAACTCAAGAGATCTACCCGCCTCTGCCCCCCAAGTGCTGGGAATACGGATGTACAGCACCTCACCCCACTAGGCATCTAGCACTGTGCCCAGCTGCCTGAGTTGTTTGGGGCAGGGTCTTTATCACAGCGCTGGAAATGAAACTAAGACACGTGCTAATTGAGAATTCTTCCCAGCCCTTTCCTCTGAAATAAAACAGATTTTTGCTCAGCCGAGGACTTCTTAAACCTGTGTACACAAATAAGACTATCTTCTGTACATCTTTAACTCTTCTAGTCTGTAAGCCTGATTGGAGTAATAGAATGTTTTCATGGCTCGTCTTCAGAGAAGGATTATGAACTATTAATAAATAGACATGTATGCTAACAGGATAACAGGGAAGTATGAGACTGGGTGCAGCAGAGCAGTGGTGGGAACCTGGGCTTTGGAGGCAGACATGAGTTTAAGTTCCTGCTAACACATGGACTCCCTGTGGAATCTTAGAATCATTGGTTGGCCTCTAACTTTCAGGTATTTGGGTTTAAATGTTTTACATAATTTTTATACTTCTTCCAGAATTATTAGATAACTCATACACTTTCTGGAGTAAGGTGCTAGCAAACACAGAAAAATATATGCAGAATGTCTGAAAAAAATGAACTATGACAATAGAAGGTGGCCGTGCTGACCCTGGACAGTGCAGATTTACATGGACTACATATTGTACAGCTTCTAATGCTTAGTATCCTGCTTGTTTACAGTAACTCAGCATAGCTTTACAAATTAAAGACAAAGCATTTATTATTAAAATCTTTTTATGATTTTTTTTCATGAAATTTTAATATAAAGTTCAAACGCCATGTTGGGGAGCAAGAAGATGATACAAACTTGTGGATTGGATACTGTGCTTTTCACCTGGGTGACTACAAGAGAGCTTTGGAGGTTAGTGGAAAAAATCAAACTGGTATTTAAAATGACTGTATGGTATACACTCATGGTAACAGCTGAACAATGGAGGAGGAAGCAAAGTAGAAAGAAAGAAATTGTCCTATCTGCCTTCCCCAGTCCTATGTCTTTTAATAAAAGCATCCATGGACCCTGAATGTACTGATTCAGAGAGGGGTGGGGGTTGTAACTGAATACATGTAATACTGTTGTGGGAATTTTTTTAGATGAGCGCTCTGACACCAGTGGGGGTGGAAGAGAGGAGCTGTCAATGGTGGACTGAAGCCGAGATAGCTCCTGAAAGGCTTTGAACCCAGGTCCAGTTTTCATTCACGTTTTGTACTCTAAAACTATAAAGTGGTTGAGTCAAGCTAACAAGATTTTGCGGAAGCTGCAATGGCAGTCAGTGGCAGGCAGCAGGTTGTTATGGGCAACAGCCCATTGTTTCAGCTGATCAGGTGCAGTCATGCTTGGCAGATAGGCAGTGTAGGCAGCGCTTTCTGTAAATCACTGAAGCAGTAAATATGTCAGTGTCTAATAATTGGCTTTTCTACTTTATACTGCTTCGTGTGAAAGTGAAAGGGGAAATAGATATGGGGTGGGAGTGTTTGGAGGGGTATGCAGTGGGGAGTCAGAAGATAGGCTAGAGGGTGAGATGAGGGAGGGTCATTTAAAACAATGAAGATACTCTAGGGAAGCCTGCTAGTTTGTAAGCTAATTTAGAAAAATGAGATAGCTGGGCAGTGGTGGTATTAATCCCAGCACTAGGGAGGCAGAGGCAGGCAGATCTCTTGAGTTCAGAGCCAGCCTGATCTACACATTGAGTTCTAGGACAGCCAGGTCTACAAAGAGAAACCTTGCCTAAAAAACAAACAACAAAAAAATAAAACAATAAATACATACATACATAAATGGCAAATACTTCTCACTTTGCTATATAATATTTAAACTAAAACACTTGTATAAAATCCACAAAACTATGAGCATGTATAGCACTCCAATGTAATGTCTGAGTATTTAACACATTTGATAGTATTTATGTATAATGGAAGTTAGTGTTATAAAATGAGTTTAAATACAATCCAAAAAATAACTTTATAAAAAGGAGAAAAAAATAAAATAAAAAGGAGAAAGACTCTATCTATGATGTTGCATGTGAATGTGTATCTTACTTGTTCTTTACTTTTACACATATACAACGATATCTATAACATGTTACCGTTAGCATGAGACTGCACTCAGACTCAGGGTCTGGTACATGCCAGGAGAATATTCTGTCATTGAGCTATACCTCTGCATTTCCTATTATTTAAAAATGTTTGTTAGATTTATTTATTTTAGGGGTATGAGTGTGTATGTGTGTATGTGAACCAGGTGCTGCTTGGTACCTGCAGAGACCAAGAGGACATTGGATTTTTTAGAACTGGAGTTACGGATAATTATAAGCCATCATGTAAGTGCTGGGAATCGAACCTGGGTCCTCTGCAAGAAAAGCCAGTGTATGTCTTTTTAAGTAAGCAAAATCTATTTCTTTTTTTGTTTCTTTGTTTTGTTTTCGTTTTTTTGAGACAGGGTTTCTCTGTGTGGTCCTGGCTGTCCTGGACTCGCTTTGTAGACCAGGCTGGCCTGAAAACTCACAGAAATCTGCCTGTCTCTGCCTTCCAAGTGCTGGGATTGAAGGTGTGTGCCACTACCGCCAGCTAGTAAAATATATTTCAGTTGTTTCAATTTCTGAAGGTTTCTAAGACATATTAAAAATGAGAGGAAACAAAGTATAAATTGTATGTTCAAGAGCCCTGTCTGGGTAGATTTACACATGAGCTTAACCTCTTTTGGTAGAGAGCAGATAAGGAGATGTAGGATCCCAAAGTGTAAGCTGCTCTACCAGTGAGACCTCTTCCATCCCAGAAAATGGGCAGTTGCTTTACTGTCAAGTAGGACAGTCTCTTAATGTCTGTTTCAGGAATATGAAAATGCAACGAAGGAGGAAAACTGCAATCCAGAAGTGTGGGTAAACTTGGCCTGCACCTACTTTTTTCTTGGGATGTATAAACAAGCAGAAGCTGCTGGATTTAAAGGTAAAATGGGCTTTTTATCTATCATTTTTGGCTTAATATCTCTCCGTTGTTATAACTCCTACTCTTTCTTATGATTAATATTTGCTTTGTACTTGTGTTTATCTTTGCTTCTAAAGTATGTGACTTATAGGTATTCATCTTACAGCTGAAGCTTTCTTTTACTCTTAAATCCAGTCTGACAATCTCTGTGTTTTTTTTTTTTTCTGGGTGTTGGCGATTTAGTCGAAGGCCCAATGCTTGCTGGACAAGTATTGTACCACAGAATTAAACCTCAACCCCACCAACAGACATGAGAGCTGAAAAGTAACTTTGCTGTTCAAACACCTCAGTAGTATGAAAGTAGACCCTTGCTGGAAGAAGATGGGGCAAGATGTGTTTAAAAGGCACCGCAGCTGGCCTTCTGCTCTAGCTACTCTGCTGGGAGGTTTACTGCTCAGTGAGAAGCCTGAGAAGCCAGCCTAAAGATCACCACCTGAAGAGTCTAGCAGATTACTCTTTGACCTTCTTGGCAGAGTCACAACAGAAGAGTTGTTTTCAAACTTGTAAGGGAGAGAGGGAGGAAAAAGAAACATGGGAGAAAAGATGAAAGATAATTAGAATACAAATCAAATGAAACTTATGGAAATATAAAGAAAGTGGGCAAGGGAATCTTGATTAAGACATTGTTAGGAAGCTGGGTGTGGTGGTGCACACCTTTAGCCCCAGTACTCTGGAGGCAGGGCCAGGTGGATCTCTGAGTTCAAGGCCTGCCTGGTCTACAGAGGGAGTGCCAGGATAGCCAGAGCTACATGGAGAGAACTTGTTCCCACCACCACCAAAAGAAATTGTTAAGAAAAATTATTTTCAGGGTAGAATTTATACTTGTATGTATAAAACTTTCCCCATTTTTCAAGGAAAATGGGGAACTTGAAACCACTCTTAATTTGTACCCCCCCTTTTTTTTTTCATATATGTGAGTGTAAGTTTTCCAAATGTAATCACCAAGTCCTTTAAGATACTAACAGTCTCATGTTTCTAAGAGTTTGTACTGAGAAGACTGATAGTCACATAAGGGATGGTCACGGTAGCCAACATTTCCGTACTTACATCCTTTATTTTTCATTTTTCACGCCTTGAAGTATGATTTGTTCTGTAAAAGAGATGTTGAATAGGTTGTCCAAAGTTGGAAAATTGACAAGACTACTGTAGGCTTTAATTTTTTTAACCTTCTTTATTTGGGGTTCCTTAAGCTTCTACCTCCCTTCCAACCCCCCAATCCTAGTTAGGAGAGAAAGGTTAGTAGGAACAGGGTAGATAGACCTCTTTAGATGTAGTTCCTTGGGACAATTGAACTCTTGTTTTCAGGATATCCAACAGTCCAGCAAACCAGCAGTACAAGGACCAGTAGCAAAAGCAGCAACAAGGACCAGCAGCAGCAGGGGCAGCAGCAACCTCCTTGGAACGTTCTCCGAAGCGTTTCTCTCTAGGAGAATCTTGAAGCAAAGTGTTCTCCCTGTGTCTCTCTCTCTGTCTGTCTGTCTGTCTCTCTTTCTGTCTCACACCTTTTGAGAGTCCACACCAGGATGGTTTTTTTTAGCTGGCAAAAGCCACACCCCCGGCACAAGGTAGTTTTCAGCTGACAAGGAGCACAAGCCCTCTCAGGAGGCTGCTATCAGCTGGTTCCCTCATCTCACGCTTGGGATTACAACAAAAACATACTTACATAACTTAACTAAAACTTCCCTTTTTTTCTTTTTTTTAATCTTCATTAATTACACTTTATTCACTTTGTATCCCCCCATAAACCTCTCCCTCCTCCCCTCCTAATCCTACCTTCCCTCCCCCTCCTCCATGAATGCCCCTCCCCAAGTCCGCTGATAGGGGAGGTCTTCTTCTCCTTCCTTCTGATCCTAATCTATCAGATCTCATCAAGAGTGGCTGCATTGTCATCTTCTGTGGCCCGGTAGGGCTGCTCTCCCCTCAGGGGATGGTGATCAAAGAGCAGGCCAATCAGTTCGTGTGAGAGGCAGTCCCTGTTCCCATTAGTATGGAACCCACAAGACTACAAAGAAAACTGGAACTTGAAAGATGTTAGCCTTTTTCTTGGATGCCTGTTTAGGGTGGTACTTCATTGTGGTAGAAGATCCCTGGAATAGAGTGGATTAGTATCGAAGAAAACACGACAGTAGAATTCTGGAACTCAGAAAATGTGGGAGTATAATTCTAGAAAAGGCGATTTCAGGAGCAAATGAGAAAGACCACTGAGGTGAATGGCACAATGTGGGTGGATCCATGTGTGTTCTGAGGTGAAACACTGTCTTTTAGCAGTGTTTGGTTCAGTATGCGGTCAGCACAGAGGCAGGCCACACTGTGTGGGACCCGATGGCAATAGCAGGTAGAAGTGGGGGTGGAGAGCAGGAGCTTAGAAGAGCTCTCCCCTGGCTCTCCTGCTGCTCCTGCAGGCGGGGACCTTCACACACATACAGTTAGGTAAGGACTGTGGCAGTCCACCCGAGTCTGATTTTATCCCGCTGAGAACTAACTTTCATAGCTATTGAAGTTTTCCCCTTATCTTATTCTATGTGTGTCAGGGCTTGGAGCTGAACCTCAGTCCTCTGCAGGAGCAACAAGTGCTCTTAACCACTGAGCCACCTCTCCAGCCTATTATTGAATTCTTTATCAAGCAATATGGTTCTTTTTGTTGTTTTTTTTCAGCTCCAAAAAGCCGGCTCCAAAACCGCCTGCTGTTCCATCTGGCTCACAAGGTATTTATGTTCTCATTCCACATTGCTTGTTTTAAAAATATTTTTCTGTCTTTCTCCTGCCAACGGTGGTAGAAAATACTTAACTATAAATTTCTGTTAATGTTTGTTGCTAAATTGTTTTATAGAAAGTTAATCAAACCACAAATAGCATATAAAAATATAATGGTGCATTTAAAATTTTCACAACATAATTGTTATTATGATTTTACAGTAGTAAGAGTTAAACCCAGGGAGCTAGGTGCGGTGGCACACACCTGTAATTCCAGCATCTGTGGAGGCAGGGGCAGGTGGATCTCTGTGAGTTCAAGGACAGCCTGGTCTACAGAGTGAGTCCAGAACAGCCAAGGCTACACAGAGAAATCCTGTCTCAAAAAAACAAACCAAAACCAAACAAACAAATAAACAAAATCCAACTCCCCCACCCCCCAAAAAAAAAGAGAGAGAGAGAATTAAACCAGAGCCTTGTGCATTTTAGCCAAGTGCTCTGCCACTGAGCTATAACCAGAGTCCTTGGCTTTTGAGATGTACTCTTGCTATGTTGTACAGGCTGGCCTCAAACTTGCTGCATAGCCCAAGATGACCTCAAATGCATAAGTGTCCTGCCTTAGCCACGCAACTGCTGGGGTTAAAGGCATGCACCACCATACTCAGACCAACAGCCACCATCTGACTGCTTGTTTTTCATTTGTCTCAAATGACCAGAATTCCATCTTCTTTCCTTTCTTGTATTCTTTTTTCATTGATTTTTTTGAAATTCCATCTTTGCATATTTTTAATAGTACTTTAGATGTTATGATATAGCTTGTGTCATCTATATTTGAAGTTCTTTTGGTTGTTGACGGTTTTCTTTCTTTCTTTTTTTCTTTTTGTTTTTTTGAGACAGGGTTTCTCTGTGTAGCCTTGGCTGTCCTGGACTCCCTTTGTAGAGCAGGCTGTCCTTAAACTCACAGAGATCCACCTGCCTCTGCCTTCCCAAGTACTGGGATCACTACTCACAGCTCTTCGTTTTTTTGTTTTGTTATTGTTCATTTCTTGTATGGCTTCAATAATATATATCTATGCAGACAGTTTCATTGTATCACAGGTAAACAATTCTATTTTCTATATTTTGGAGAAAATTTCTTACTAATCTTTCTGCAGCCATATCTAATCATTTACTAAATTTATCTACTTAGTTCTTAATTTCAGTTGTTGTGTTCTTTTCTAGAATTTGTATTTTAATTTTAGCATTTTAAATTTTTGGTTAAAATTTATCAATTTCAGTGCACATTGATAGCAGTTATTTTAAAGCCTAGATCTAAGAATTCTCACAGGTTTTTCTCCTGACAGCTGATTTTTGGTCTAATGCTCTTTTCTCTTACATGATTGATCATATCACATTGAATTCTGGCTACTATGAATAAAAATGATATAAAGATAATTTGAGGTTCTAGATCATTTGCCATTTTCCACAGAAGATTTATTTTTGTTTGGCAGGCACATGAGACATAAGCAAATGGATTGGCTCCTGCCAACGATATCAGTCATGTTAAGCTGGTCCCCAGCTGTTCTGAGAGCAGGTGGATTTCCGCTTTGCCTTCCTTGCTAAGTTATCCCTCCAGGACTTCTCACTGATAGCCTCTAATGTCTATCCATCAAGCCCATATGACTCCAACAGGCTATACTTAGTTTTTGGTGACTCCCTGGCCAATTTAGAACTAACCAGAGTTCATAAAAGATAAGTGTTATAGGCCAGAGAGGTGGCTCAGTGGTTAAGAGCACTGGCTGCTCTTCCAGAGGTCCTGAGTTCAATTCCCAGCAACCACATGGTGGCTTATAACCATCTATAATGTGATCTCATGCCCTCTTCTGGCTTGCAGGTGTACATGCAAATAGAGCATTCATAAAAATAAGTAAATGAACCTTTAAAAAATAACAAATGTTGCTGGATTTATTTATACATCCCATCCTTCCCATCTCTTTTGAGATCTTGACATCACAGATCTTCATTAAATCTGTAACTTTGATGCCTCCACATAGATTTCTAGTAGCTTTCAAACTTCTAGTTGTTCTTGGTGAAAGGACTATGCTCCCAGCAAGTCCACTGTTATTAGAAATGGAAATCTTTAATTTGATTTCAAGGAATATTTTATTTTTTCTTATCATTACAAAAATAAGATGTTCATTATAGTCTTTTAAAAATATTCCTTAAGATACACATACAGACAATAATCAACATTTCCTGTTCTAGACTTTTTCTATTGTTGTTGTTGTTATTACTATTTAATTCTGTGTGTATGGGTTTTTACCTGCACGTATGTCTGTATATGAATTCATATCCAAGTTGGCCAGAAGAGGGTGTTAAATCCCCTGGGATTGGAGTTGCAAAAGGTGGTGATGTACCATGTAGGGGCTGGGAATTGAACCTAGGTCCTCTGATAGAGCAGCCAGTGCTCTTAACCAGCAAACCATCTCTCTAGCTTTTTTCATCTAGTCTTAAAATGTTATCTTTTTCACTTTCTCCTTCCACCTTCTCCCACCCTTTCTTATCCTCTTTTCTTTAGTACTGGGGATCAAACTGAGGGCATCATGCATAGAGCCACAACTAGCCCCATATCTTTTTGAAAAAAAATTTTTTAATAAAATTTGGATCACACTATGTATATGTACTGTTTTAATTCCATATTTTCCATTCAAAAGTATATCATCTTTTTTATATCACAAAATAGTCTACAGAAGAGATAAATGGTAACTTTTGGGCTATGAAGTCTTTCTAAATGAGTTTCCCAATTCTCTCTCTCTCTCTCTCTTTTTAGTTTAAAAATAGGGTATGCTGTGTATACACTTTAATCTCTAGGTTCTCTTGAAAACTCTGAATATTTCTTCATATAACATATTGACTGAACCTAAAATAGGCTTCTCAATGTTTTTTAGTCTGGTACAGTCTGAAAATTTTTAATTTGGACCTTTGATTACTGTCATCATTATTCCGTCTAAAAGACAAAACTACCACAGTTCAACCAATCATTTCCCTTTGTTTTTTACTTGAACATTTTCCATTATCAGGCCTAAAGAAATATTAACTTGCTGGGTGGTGGCAGCATATGCCTTTAATCTCAGTGCTCAGGAGGCAGAGGCAGGTGTATCTCTGTGAGTTCCAAGACAGCCAAGGCTACACAGAAAAACCCTGTCTCAAAACAAAGCAAAACAAAACAACCAAAAACAAAAGCAAAAAAAATTCCCAAACCTAAAACAAAAAAACAAAGAAAACTTCTGAAACTTTTATTTCTGTATGTTCTGAATTAAACAAAGTGCAGTCTGAATAAAAAAAAAAGTGAGTACCAACAAAAAGCTTTGCTGCCTAGACTTTGGAACTTAGTGCTTGCAATTGTTTGCCTCTCACATTCAGATTTAAGTAAGTCAGCCTTGGCAGCACAGGTCTGTACTCCTTGGAAAGCAGAGGCAGGAGGATTGCCACAAGCTTGAGGCCAGTATGTGCTACAGAGTGAATTCTAGGCCAACTGGACTCAAGGGAAAAAATGATGACACATTCAGTGATGCATGGCTGAAGCCCAGACTTTGTTCTCCAGTGTCACATAAGCACATGTGTTCAAGTGTGCGCGTACACTCGCGCACACACACACATCTGTAGCATATCAGTGATCAAACTGCAAGTCAGCTTCAGGAATTATTTTTTTTGAAACATTCTTTTTTTTTGTTTTTGAGGCAACATTGTATTGGATTTATTAACTGCAGATACAAAGGTGCAGAGAGAGATTGAGAAAGGGAGAGCAAGAGAGAGTGCACAGCATAAAACCCACATCCTATAGGACAAGAGAGAGACACAGAAGAGAGGGTGTCTTTACAGTGTGGCTACATATCCAAAGTTTGATAAGAAGCCTGCTGTTCTTTTTAAATTGCCCAAAGAGTATAACTGTTAAAAGGTTAAAAGTTGAAGGGTTTTTTTTTTTCTCTCAGTAAAAATAGAAGGTTTTCTAGAGGACATCATTTCAGTGTTAGGAGAGGTGTTAGGAACGGAAGGGCTTACGTCACTGTAGCACCAGGAGCTCAGCCTAATTGCAGGACTGGAGCACTCTTGATGATGCGCCTCTGGGAACGCACCATCTTCCCCGTGTGAGCACTACTCCAGATACCTTTCGGCAGACACACATTGCCTTTTTGACCACTAGGCTTCATCAGTAAAGTTTGAAGTCTCCCGCCTTTCTCAGCACTAAAAGCAGGCAGACTGGAGGAAATTCTCCTCTCTCTCACCCTTTTCTCTCCATTTCACCATCATTCTCTATCTTTCTCTCCTGCCTCAAATTCCCTGGTTGAGATTTCAATCCCTTAATCTAGAGTTTTTAGTTCAATGTATATGGGTATTTTGCCTGCATTTATGTGTGTGCCTCATGCGTACAGTGCCACACAGGCTGGAGGAGGGACTCAGATCCCCTAGAACTGGGCTAGAACTGGAGTTGCAGAGGGTTGTAGCCTGCCCTGTGTGTGCTGGGGCCTGAACCAGCTCCTCCAGGGCAACAAGTACTCGTAGTGCTGAGACACCTCTCCAGGCCCCAGGCCCTTAATCTTAAGGGCTGCAAAAGACTGAGTATCTATCTTCTAGAACTTCTAGAACTTCTTCATAGCAGAATAGAGGGCAAGGCCCTGCCTTTCTAGGGATCAAAAGTCTCAACTTGTCTGGACTTAGGACACATTGAAAGATCTCTGGAGCTGGGGGTTTAGAGGGTCATCATTTAGGGTGGCTCAGGGGTATCATTAAATGGGGCATCACACCACATAGACAGTACATTATGCAACAAATTGTTATCCCAATCCTAAAGTTAGTGGCCCAAGCAAGGGTACCTGAGCATTGGGATGTTAGTAAATCACTAAAACTCAGGGCAAAAGCTCACATCTTGTTGACTATAGGAATCCTGGAGAGATTAGGATGCATTGTCCAGATGTAAGTACACATTGTTTTACCCTTAGTGGCAGTTCTCCACTGTGAGTATCAGTATATCAAAAGACAATCCAGTTTGTACAGTTTGTCTCATGAACTACAATAAGAACACACGGCTAGTCACATGTTGATGCTCTGGCAAAACAAAAAAAAGAACAATGTGGAGGGGAAAATCTAAGATGGAATAAATTAAAAGGGAAATGGTATGACATTATAGTCACTAATGTTTATCATATCAACAATGTCTGAAATACAGACAGGGAGCAAACCAAAGTGTAAGGTAAGGTTACAACAGAATTCTATGTTTTTCTTGAATTTACTAGTCATTTTACTTACTCTATATACTTATGGGGTGACCTACTTTTCCTTGTTAATAAAATGAGCTTATAGTTAAGTCTAGAATATAGGTATTAAGACCATGTGTCTGTAGTTTCAAAGCATTAGTATAAGCTACGTGGCAGTTTGAATATGAATGGTCCTATAGGCCCATATATTTGAACGCTTGGTCACGAAGGAGTGGCACTGTGTGAGAAGGATTAGAGATGTTGGAACACACATGGCCTTTTTGAAGGGAGTGTGTTACTGGGAGTGGGCTTTGACATTTCACAAGCTCATGCCAGGCCCAGTCTTTCTCTGCCTACAAATTGATTAGGATGTAATTGTACTGCTCCAGCACCTGCCTGTGTGCCACCCTGCTCTCTGCCATGATAATGGGCTAACCTCTGAAAATGCAAGCAGGCCCCAGTTAAATGCTTTCCTTTATAAGAGTTGCCTTGGTTGTAAGGTCTCTTTACAGCAATAGAACAGTGACTAAGAAATGCTGTTAATGTTTTTATTTTTCATTGTTTTTGGTTTTTGAGACAAGGTTTTTCTGTGTAGCCTTGGCTGTTCTGGAACTCGATCTGTAGAACAGACTGGCCTCAAACTCAGAGGTCCAACTGCCTCTGCCTCCCAAGTGTTGAGATTAAATGCATGGGCCACCTCCGCTGAGAGTATTTTGTTTTCTTGTATGTAGGATAATCCCCAGGATGAGGCTAACAAAAATTATTCCTTTGGTTTTTGGATATTCCAGTTAACACTGGTTACTACCCAAATTTGTCTAGAAAGAGGATCAGTATTATTGATTAAGGCTGAAAACAAAGCCCTCATATTGAAAAGTAAATTATCATGTCCATGTGTCACATAAGAATTAACCCAGGTGTCTGGATGCTTATCTGAAATGGTTCAAGTGATGCTTTTTTTTTTTTTTTTTTTTTTTTTTTTTTTTTT